>NC_134485.1:295065344-295420344 GCF_040206685.1 Ascaphus truei
TCTGGCTTCTTCATCTTCTTCTTCTGCGACGCACTGGCCATCTTCTTCTGAGGGGAGGTCCTATCCCCACGGCGTCTAGCTGTAAAATGAGACGAAATAGGCTTTTATAGGCGTATGACGTCACATTTTGCATCAAATGGTTCTCACGGTCCTGATTGGTCCGTGAAAAGCATGTGATTTTGGTTAAGGAAAAAAAATGCTGACGTCATTTAAAGGAAATGAAGCCAGACAATCAGAATGACTTTGCTTCATTAACCTTTAACATGACGTCAAGAAAACCAAAATGGTACCGTCACATGGGACTAGAGCCAATGAGATCGTCGGAACTAAATCAACGATCTCATTGGCTCTAGTCCCATGTGACGGCGCCATTTTGGTTTTATTGATGCTGGTGTAATATATATATATATATATATATATATATATATATACAGCTAAACCCCGTTATAACGCGCCTCGTTATACCGCGATTCGGTTATAACGCGGTTTTCCCGTGGCTCCCGTTTTTTGCACACTGCACACACTGCACACACTCACTGCACACACACTGCTCATTGCTCACACTGCCACACTGCACACACACTGCACACTGCACACACACTGCTCATTGCTCACACTGCACTAACTGACACACTGCACACACACTGCTCATTGCTCACACTGCACACACTGACACACTGCACACACACTGCACACACAGTGCACACTGCACACACACTGCTCATTGCTCACACTGCACACACTGACACACTGCACACACACTGCTCATTGCTCACACTGCACACTGCACACACTGCACACACTCACTGCACACACACTGCTCATTGCTCACACTGCACACACTGACACACTGCACACACACTGCTCATTGCTCACACTGCACACTGCACACACTGCACACACTCACTGCACACACACTGCTCATTGCTCACACTGCACACACTGACACACTGCACACACACTGCTCATTGCTCACACTGCACACACTGACACACTGCACGCACACTGCACACTGCACACACACTGCTCATTGCTCACACTGCACACACTGACACACTGCATACACACTGCTCATTGCTCACACTGACACACTGCACACACACTGCACACACACTGCACACACACTGCACACTGCACACACACTGCTCATTGCTCACACTGCACACACTGACACACTGCACACACACTGCACACTGCACACACACTGCTCATTGCTCACACTGCACACACTGACACACTGCACACACACTGCACACTGCACACACACTGCTCATTGCTCACACTGCACACACTGACACACTGCACACACACTGCACACTGCACACACTTACACACACTCACAGACACTCACACACACTCTCACACATTCAGACACTTACACACACTTAGACACTCACAGACACTCACACACACTTACACACACTTACACACACTCACAGACTGCACACACACTGTACACTGCACACACACTCCTCATTGCTCACACTGCACACACTGACACACTGCACACAAACTGCACACTGCACACACACTGCTCATTGCTCACACTGCACACACTGACACACTGCACACACACTGCACACACTTACACACACTCAGACACTCACAGACACTCACACACACTCACAGACACTTACACACACTTACACACACACTCAGACACTTACACACACTTAGACACTCACAGACACTCACACACACTTACACACACTTACACACACTCACAGACACTTACACACACTTACACACACACTCAGACACTTACACACACTCACAGACACTTACACACACTCACACCCACTTTCTCTCCCATATACACATACACACACACACTCTCTCACTCTACACAGACGGGGGGTGGGGTCGGAGCAGAGGAAAGGCCGCGACCAGCATCACCACCCGCTCCCCCCCCTCCTCCCGCGCAGGCAGCGGGAGCGCCAGGGACAGCGGTGGGGAGAAGAAACCCCCTGCTACCACCTCCGTGCAGGCAGCGGGAGCACCGGGCACGTGGAGGGATCAGAGGTAAGCGGGGACCGGAGGGACATCCCCGCTCCCATCTCCTTCCCCGCGGGCTGTCCTGCGGTGACAGGGGGAAGCGGGGAGCGGAGGGACATGCCCGCTCCCATCTCCTTCCCCGCGGGCTGTCCTGCGGTGACAGGGGGAAGCGGGGAGCGGAGGGACATGCCCGCTCCCATCTCCTGCCCCGCGGCCTGTCACGCGGTGACAGGGGGAAGCGGGGACCGGAGGGACATCCCCGCTCCCATCTCCTGCCCCGCGGGCTGTCCCGCGGTGACAGGGGGAAGCGGGGAGCGGAGGGACATGCCCGCTCCCATCTCCTGTCCCGCGGGATGAATCTGCATTAAAGCGGCGGCCATTTTTTTTTTACGCGACCCCGTTAGTAACGCGGTGGTCTCGGGGTGGACCCCGAGACCCGCGTTATAACGGGGTTTAGCTGTATATATATATATCACACCAACATCAATAAAATCAAAATTATATGTATATAATTGTATATATATATATATATATATTATATTAATATATATATGTATATATATATATTATATAAGCACAAAATATATGTAGAACAAGGGGTTAACAATAACCCCTTGAACCTACAAGGTCGGCCTCACACCTTGTAAATATAAAACCACACAGCAAGCATAGATAACACATGCACATTTTTCACCTTGGTAGTATATTGTTTCAATTGGGGGTTTGTTTGGATCAATAATACTGTAAATACAAATTTAGGATGAGTACTGTATATCTGTTTTCTACATTTAACATAGAGTAGGTTGAACATTAAGGGCATACAGATGCAGCGGCCATTTTTCGATCATTTCTCTGCGCCATTTTCGTTAAGTTTGCTGTACTCCACACGTTTTCCACTCGTTAATCTTCTGTGAATGCTAGCAATCACACACGTGTTTACCATTGTTGATTTCCGTGATTACTGTGATTGTGATTTGTTTGGGTGCAGTTGTGCATTTTTCCGACAGATGGCAAAAGTGAATCCCTTTGCACAGGGCAACCAGTGAATTGTGTGTAGTCAATATGCAGGCATTTAAAAACTAGATAAAAAGAGTGGCAGCTACAGTCATCCATTGTAAATTGACCTTGGTCGCTGAAGACGTTATCAAATCTAGGCGTTTCATAATTAAAATCTCCACAGTATACACAATCCTTGTCCCGTTATTCTACATTGCTATCCATGCACTTGGTGAATGGACATCATGTCAAGTCCTTATACCATACCACAATGTAGGTACATATTTCTCATATTTTCTGCAATTAATGCTGGAACAGATAAGAAGGCGACTTTAGCAGAGATATATGACTATATAATTGAAAAATATGAATTCTTCAAATTTTCACCAAACCAACATGGCTGGAAACATTCGATAAAGCAAACTTTAATTAATGAGGATTGCTTTTTTCGCACAGGCCCTCCTCCGGGAGATACAAGAGGATATTGGTCTGTGCTACCAGATTTTTCTGGTATGTTTGCTCATGGCGACCTTTAAAGATGAAAGGTCGGGTTTCATCCATTTAAGATTCGTACAGTACGTACTTCCTGACCCTGCAGTGTACAGGTACCAACAATGGCTTCCCAATACTATTGCACTAATGGGTCAACCGTTATTAAAAACCTGGTGAACCGCAATCCTTGCTTCCTGGCCCTGCCTGATTACCAGCTTCAGCAGGCACTTGTCAACTATAATGCTGATTACATGAGTGATGCCGGCTGTAACACAATATGCTGTACACCCTTGACATTGGGTAATCTCCACCCGGTTGGCAAGGTATATAATGAAGATAAATATCATGCAGACTACATGAGTGACCCCAGCTTGTAAGCACAATACACCTCTGACATTGGATCATCTCCACCCAGTTGGAAAAGTTTATAATGAAGGTAAATATAATACAGTATTAACTTTAATTCCCCTGGGGGGGGCGTAGAAGTTATAGAGGTTCTGAGCTCTCTCCCATGGCATTTAAATTGAATGCCGGGGGATCTCGCAAAGCCTCTATAATACACTTACAGTACCTTCCCTTCCAGCAACGCATCATCATGGTAACCCAGCGTCAAATTACCATTTCAACGTGATGTCACATGACCCTGTGCATCATTTGACGCAGGGCCAAGCAGGGGGGGGTGGCACGAGCCCAAGGAGAGAAGCCTGGAACAGTGTACTATATGCCTGCCATAGCCCATCAATGTTTGTACACATGCGCAATAGAGTGTGACTTGACACATGCGCACTACCGAAATTATTAGCATAATTTTGGGGGGGTTTTCAGGAAAATAAACTTTGAAATCAAGCATTAAAAGATAAGGATGAAGTTCAATGGAACTCTAATATCACTTTTTTAAAACGTTGCCTTTTTTATTTTTATACAGTTAGTATTACCAGCTTCACGCTTTTAAAACTTTGCCACGCTACAGTATTATTTTGGACAACACACTCTGCACTGTGATTCAATTACCTGTCATAACCTGTAATAAAATTTCACACCGAGATGTTTACAGGCATACCCCGCATTAACGTACGCAATGGGACCGGAGCATGTATGTAAAGCGAAAATGTACTTAAAGTGAAGCATTACCTTTTTCCCACTTATCGATGCATGTACTGTACTGCAATCATCATATACGTGCACAACTGATGTAAATAACGCATTTGTAACATGCTCTATAGTCTCCCCGCTTGCACACAGCTTCGGTATAGGTAGGGAGCTGGTATTGCTGTTCAGAACGTGTTGACCGGCGTATGCATGAGCTGCCGTTTGACTATTGGGCGATATGTACTTACTCGTGAGTGTACTTAAAGTGAGTGTCCTAAAACCGGGGTATTGATTTATTCCACTTCATGGTTAATGGAAAACATTAAGTGATACATTTTTTTCATAATTTTAAGATTTAGAAAATAACTACATTTGCAAATAGTTCAAACAGTTGTTTTCTAATCCTTTACGAACATTCATGCAGTACTATAAAACAGACCAATTGAGTTCCATCTCACCTCACCCCCACAAAGCAAAGGCATGGGACTAGCTATCAATACCTCCCCCGGGCTATGAGAAATTACCTGTTACAAAGAAAGTCTAAGACTGTTTCATGATTTGTCTGCTGGTATAAAAGTTTAAATTTCTTGGTTCCTCATGCATGCGCATTGTGAACTAGTGTACAATAGAAAGCCTTCCCTGCTAATTGGACTTACTGTAGAAATCCAACAGGGAACCAAAAAAATGAAAGTAACATTTTTTTTTGAGGAGAGGATAATTGTGAGCTGTAAACAAAACCTTATGTGATACATTTTTACATTTATATAATCACTACATTTCCATATCCTTTTTTCCCCCTTTTTTTCCTCTTTTTTTTCCTCAAAAAGGGAATAATAAATGAGTGATTTGAAGAAACATTCACTTTTATGTAATGCTTTTTTTTTTTAAATATTTCATCAATTTGAAAATTGTTCAAATCACAACATTATTATTTTAGCAATGAGGTAGCTTTTTACTATATAATTGGGCTTAGCAGGTGTAATTTATCCAGGCAAGAAACCCCTCCCCAAAATATTAATTTTGTTTGGGGAGAAGGGGGAATTTGATTCAATACCTTCAATTTTTGGTATGCTTGATCTGCTTATCATACAGTTTACGGAAATGTCATACACACAAACTTGGTCTCAAAGGACTGCTAACCTTTATTAACGTTTCAAATTATTTCTTTCAACTGTAATCCTGCACGCATTAAACCAAGATGAAACATTTTAGTTGCATCTTCCCCCATACCACCCTCACTTAGCCAAACTACAGTAAAGGCATTCAACTCATTATCAACACCTCTGCCGTGTTATAGGACATTTACACAGAAAAACACAATGTTTCAGGCTTTGGTTCTTGGCTGAGAAATTACTTTGCCTTCTGTAGACGGACGTTCACAGATGTACACAATTGGAGACTTTATAAGGTGAAATTATAATAGGCTTTATTGTGCCTTTTCCTTTTCATCAGGAAATCATCCAAACACAGGGGGGGGGGAACAAAGCTTCTATTCACTTGGGAGTACCTCTAGTTAAAATACCATGCAATTAATTCACAACTCCCTAAGTCAAGCATGTCTCGCAGCCCCAAAACATATAGCATGAAATAAGCAGATATAAGCAGTCTCTTAATTATGAAAGTCTTATCTGTTTCTTGCTGTAGAGTAAGCTTCTCTGCTCTCCTGGAACCGCACCTGTGCGTGCACAGAAAATATCAGCATCCAGGTTTAGAAGTCTTATATGGTGTCTTGCAATCAGCTATGCTGGGCAGAGCTCAAGACTGGTCAGCTCCATAGATGTGTGTTCTCTTGGTCAGTCTCTCCTGGGAGTCTCAAGAACACTGCTCTGTCTCTCCAAAGGTCAGCTCTCATTCAGAGCTAAGGAGTCACTTCCTGTCTCAACAGACAGGCTTTTATAAGCAATCAGGCAGGTGGTGTTTATTAATTGACTACCAGCAGTTAACCACCACACTGCTAGATTAAAGGCACATTACTTGAACAGGGATTTCTCCCCTGTTACATACCTCCCCTGTTTGTGGGAAGCTCGGGCTTGCCATGGCTAAAGCCCATCCTTCCACTCTCATTCTAGATATCTCAGTGACTTGAATGAGAGTGGATGGAGGAAGAGAACCCTCAGTATTGTTGGGATTGGAGCCTTTTCTCCAGTTTATTCGTGTCTCCTCCTAAATGTGTTTGAGATCAGCACCCCTTAGTCACTCGAGGAGGACTTTCTCCAAGTATAGTCTTTTTTCTACGTGTGTGGTCATGAGATTTCCTTCGCGTCGGGTGCTCATCTTATTGTAGGCATACTGTATGGCAGCAGTTGCAGAGCGTTTAAAAACAGCCCTTTGAGTTATCCGCTCTTGAAGCTGTCTCTCTGCCCTTTTCCCACTCAATGGGGTTGCTAGTTCAGCCTCTTTGAGATTAAGTTGCAATTCCACACCCACTTCCAGAGAATGTCCCATCTTTTCAGCTTCATCAGCTAAGGACTCTTCTGGTTTTAATTCAGCATATGTACCTTCTTTTGTTGCCTGCTGGGTGGCTGAAGATTTTGCTAGTGCTTGTTTAGGTGGTTCAAATTTTGCAACCTTGTCTTTCAGATGAGCGGTATTCCCAGCTCTCACTGTACCCATGTGTTCATGGGTTTTTGAGGCTGTGGGTTACTGACGCTTAGTCAGGGTCAATACTTGTCCTTGTAGGACTGTAATCTCATCCGCGAGAGATCCCTGTTTTTTGAGTGCTTCTTGCAAGTCTCTTCTCAGGGAATTTATCTGCATGCTTTGCTTTCTCTGAGCTTGCCTCCACATTTTTATTGCATTGTGAAGCACTATGAACTTCTTTGCTTGGGCCACAGTTACTTGTTTCAGTTTCTGGACCTTCTTGTGCTCCCGTTTGTGCCGCGTCACCTGGGTTCTAAGCTTGGCTTTTAGCGTTGCTTTGGTGATGCTCAGGGTAGCCTTCAGTTTCTCATGCTGCTTTGCGGGGACATACTGGGTCATCAGACGTTCCTGCAGCACTTGAATTTCTTTAGCAGCCTGCAGATTGTCATCCTGCAGAGTTCGCTGCTTCTCCTCTGCCTTCTCGAGGTGCGTACGCAGACCTCGCAGTTGATTCTGCAGTCGGTGCTCTGCTTCAAACTTTTCCTTGACTTCTTCTGTCAACTGAAAATTTTCTTCTTTCAGTTTTAAGTTTTCTCTTTTTAATCTTGAATTTTCTCTTTTTCAGCCTCTGTATTCTTCAGGGCTTCTTTGCAGTCCTTCTTCCATTTACGCACATCTGCTTTGAGAATGACAATCTCCTGGCGTGAGACTTCCATCTCTAGGTTGAGGGTCTGAAGCTCCTTATGAGACACTTTGAGATCTGTATCAAGATTACCAATAGTTTCTTTAGCAATGTCCAGCTCCTCAGTGAGACTGTGTAGTTCCTTTCTGCAAACTTCCAGGTCTGTGCGGCAGCTGTTGGTCTCATGATGTGAGGCATCAAGTGCTCTGCAGAGTGTCTGAACCTCTTTCTGAGATACGTCCACTTCTATCCTGACACTGTTGACCTCCTGTTGTGAGGCATTCAGCTCTATACGAAGAGTGTGAACCTCCTGCTGGAAGAATGTCATCTGCTTCAGTGCCTCCTCATTTCGCTTAAGCGTAGCCACCATCTTATCAGATTGGCTCTGCTTTTCATCCATGGCGGAAATAGTAGCCTTTGCAGTATCTAGCTCAGTCTTGAGATCATCCAATTCTGTCCTGGCTAAAGAGTAAATTGTGAGCACATCTTTTTGTAGCCTCACGTTATTTTTCTGTAGCTCTGTGTAACCATCTTCCTTTTGTTTCAATTGTTCATGGAGCATAACACAAGTCATGCCTGGCATTTTTCAGGGCATCTTCAGGGCTGGTCAAGGGATCGTCACTCACTGGTTCCGGCTCCACTTCCCTGGGATGGTTGGTTGAGGGTTCCTCACTGTTGGCACCGGACAGGCACTTCTTTGGGGTACACGACTTCTGCCTTGGGCCCTCTGGATATTCGGTTAACCGTGAGACGAATTCTCCATTTTCCCTAGGCTGCAAGACATCTCGGTCCCCCTTTTCCTCCACAGGATCTGCGGAAGTGTATGTTCCTTCCACGGTAAGTGAAGAACCGCTTTTCTTTTTCCGCCTTTTTGATTTGGATGACACCGTCCCTTCAGGGATATTGGGGTCTCCATCTTCATTTGAAATTTTAGCAGCTTCATTATATACGCCAGGCTTTTCTTGCAGTTGCTTTAGCTGACAGAAATATTGGGTGATCTGCTGCTCCCGCTCTGTCTCCTGCTGATCATATTCGTCATCAAAGGGAGCGGTCTTTCTGTTCGTGCCGAGTTCAGGCACCCCCACCATTCTTGGGGTGTTTTGTGGGTGTGACTCGGTTCGGGTTCCCCATAAGAGATGTCTTCCTCTTTATTGGACTGGAAGGGCCACTCTTCCGTGGGGTAGGGTTCATTACAGGAACGCTGCATCTTGTCCTCCATTTTTAGGCTATCAGGTGCTATTTTTTCTTCCTGACCTCAGGAGGCACTATTGCAGCTGTTGCCACTGTATTTGCTAGAACCCCCAATTGTGGTAGTCCTACAGGTGGGCATATTTTGCTTGTAGAGGTCGTAGCTCTCACAGGCATTTCTGTAGAATTTTCTTTCTTGGATAAGTTTTACAATATCAGCAGTACTGTGCATGCATTTTCTCTCATCAGGTATACAAGATGTGCAGTTGCTAGGTAAAAAAGTCTATTTGCTTTACACCATTTACTTGCTAGGTTTAACTCTCATTAGGTATGCTGAATGTGTAGTTGCTAGAAAAAAACTTCTGTTTGCTTTACACCATTTACTTGCTAGGTGCAATCTCTCCGCTTCAGCAACAGAATATGGTTTTCTGCCTGAGTTCAGTAATTTTTAGTCTCATCTTTGGGTATTATGGCATTCGCACTTCATACTTTGGGTGTCTGTTTTTGCTCCCAAGATGGATATAGGCAGACTTTTTTACTTGCAGAAAAAAAAACATTCTTTGCAGTGGACTATTTCTTTCATTCCCAGCAGGGTGACTCAACATTCAGCAATTGGTTTTGAAAAACCTTTAACACAGTTCAGAAATCACCTTTACCCCTATAGGGCAATTAAACACTCAGCATTTGTTTGCTAAAAATTCCCCTGCTTCAGCACAGTCTTGTATCAATTTTCACACTTTTCTGCATATACTCCATTCACAGCTGGTAGCCCTTTGCGGTGTGGCAACCTTTATTTGCAAAATCAGTACCACTCGTGGGTCACCATCTGTATTCACTGCTTCAGCGAAACTTTTGAAAACAACAAACACCTATCCCTTTTAAGGGATGACTCACTTCTTGAACCCTGACTATGGCTGGAAGGCAAAACCCCTATTTCAATGACCATATTACACTTTGTGATAGGCAAAAAAGGATTAACTGTTTCAGCAGTCTCTCCTCTTGGGATTAGGGCAAAGAGTCCATCTGTGGTTTTGTAAGTTTCAGTGCAGTGTAATTTTCAGTGGTGTATCCCTTTAACTCTGATCTCTGCTGCATGTTTTTTTTTTTTTTTTTTTTAAGTTGCTCAGACTGTTTGTAGGGAAAAAGCATAAAAAAAAAATCTCCAGTCCTTTTTAACTACAAAGACACCTCTCATCCCACCTCGGACACCATATGTAGACGGACGTTCACAGAGGTACAGAATTGGAGACTTTATAAGGTGAAATTATAATAGGCTTTATTGTGCCATTTCCTTTTCATCAGGAAATCATCCAAACACAGGGGGGGGAGGGGAAACAAAGCTTCTATTCACTTGGGAGTATCTCTAGTTAAAATACCATGCAATTAATTCACAACTCCCTAAGTCAAGCATGTCTTGCAGCCCCAAAACATATAGCATGAAATAAGCAGATATAAGCAGTCTCTTAATTATGAAAGTCTTATCTGTTTCTTGCTGTAGAGTAAGCTTCTCTGCTCTCCTGGAACCGCACCCGTGCGTGCACAGAAAATATCAGCATCCAGGTTTAGAAGTCTTATTTGGTGTCTTGCAATCAGCTATGCTGGGCAGAGCTCAAGACCGGTCAGCTCCAGAGATGTGTGTTCTCTTGGTCAGTCTCTCCTGGGAGTCTCAAGAACACTGCTCTGTCTCTCCAAAGGTCAGCTCTCATTCAGAGCTAAGGAGTCACTTCCTGTCTCAACAGACAGGCTTTTGTAAGCAATCAGGCAGGTGGTGTTTATTAATTGACTACAGCAGTTAACCACCACACTGCTAGATTAAAGGCACATTACTTGAACAGGGATTACTCCCCTGTTACACCTTGTTTCTCCCGCATGCACATACCTGAGAAGTCCTGCATATTGATTTGTCTAGAATGACTTCACTGCCAATGTAAATTTCATGTCAGAAAAAAAGGCTTTTTTTTTGCTTTTTTTCTCAAGCAGGGATTAATAAATGAATGATTTTCTGGAAAACTTTATGTTATGCATGTTTTCTCATATTTGATCAATTTTTACATTTATAAAATCATTATTTTTATTTCTCTACGATGTTGCATTTTGCATTATAATTTGACCTTGCCTGTGTTATTAAGTCGGGGAAGAAACCCCCCAAAGAAATAGCAATCATTGTTTTTTTTTGTTTGTTTGTTTGTTTTGGGGGGGGGGGGAATTCTATTCAATACCTTCAACTTTTGGTCATACCTTTTATTATATTTTACAACAGTTTAGTTCAAATGATTTCTTTCAAGTGTAATCCTGCACGGTCTTCCCAGAATTACATAAAGATGAAACAATTGATGTTCTTGCACATTCCCCCACATCATCCTCACAAAGCCAAGCAAAAGGCATTTGACTCATTATCAACACCTCCACTCCCCCAGGACATGGGACTTTAAAAAATAAATTAACATTATGTTTGAGCCTTTTGTTCTTGGCTGAGAAATTACTTTGCCTGGTGTCACACGCATGCACATGCCTGAAAAGTCCTGGATAGTGATTTGTCTAGAATGACTTCACTGCCAACGTGAATTTCAAGTCGCCCAAAAAAATAAAGGCATATTTTTCTTCTTTTTTTGCTCGTGCAGGGCTTAATAAATCAGTGATTGTAAGGAAAACGTTGTCATGCATTTTTCTCATATTTTATCAATTTTTACATTTATATAATCACAATTTTTTTATTTCTCTATTATGTTTCATTTTGCATTATAATTAGACCTTGCATGTGTAATTAAGTCAGGGGAGACCCCACACCCCCCCCCAAAAAAGTAATCTTTTTTTTGCTAGGTGTGGGGATTCTATTCAATACCTTCAACTTTGGGTAGGCTTGGTCTGCTTATAGTATCATACTGTTTATGGAAATACAGTATCACACACACACATGGTACAGATCAAGGGACTCATAACTTGTATTGTATTTTACAACAGTTCAAATGATTTCTTTAAACTTTAATCCTGTAGGTTCATCACAGCATTATACCAAGGCGGGCTAATTTAGTATTGCACCTCCCACCCCATACCACCACACACTCACAATAGGACATTCACACAAAAAGACACATACTGTGGCAGCCGCCTTTACCCTCCTGCAGCCTTTTCCCCGCGATTTTAAAAATCGCGGGCAGATGCGGGCCGTTTTTGGCAGTTTTGGGCGCCTGCGGGCACTTTCATTGTCTAGCGCTAAGCGCTTTCATTGTCTAGCGCTATTAGCGCTATCTGGTGATTTCGGGCCACGTGGAAAAGTCCGTGAGAGAAGGGGGGGGTGTGTGGGGGGGAGCGTGTAAGCGGCCGTGTGGGGGGGAACAAAGACGGTTAGGAGCAGCTCCGCCGCATGTGATTTGCCAGAACACTGCCCGGCCTCAACTGCCAGCACTGTGACATCAGCACTTTGACGTCACATCCGTTTCATTTTCTGTCCCCACAATCCATTTTTGTCCCATCACGAATGAGGTGCCACTAAAGAAGTTTCACTTCAAAGTTCATGTACACTGGAGCACTTACTCCGGTGGCATCTTAACCCAGTTGATACCACTCGCAAGAACATAGGCACAGAGGCGGTAAGTTTAGGGTCATTGTCCTGGAAGAACCGGTGCCCACCCGATGGGAAATCATGCGTAATGTATTCAAAAATATGGGTTACTATTTTCTATTGGAAAAATACTTTGTCCATGATTCCTGGAACAAGAGAAGAACAAATTATGTTAAAACTTTACATTAGGGTACAGAATACAGTTGTACTGTAGAGTGCATAAGGCTACAGCATGTGACTTTGTGCATTATTTTACCCTCAAATATGATTATGCATTCCAGTCCACGTCTAGAGATCGCACCCCACACATGCATTTTCATTGGGTGCTTGGGACGCGGCTTTAGAGATAGGCGTCCTTTTTGTGGAATGCAAAAGTGGCAAATCTCTCAAGAGCTATAGTTGTCTCGTCAGAAAAGATAACATCCTGAAACTTCTCGCCACTTTCAATCCGTGCCAGTGCTTGGTCCACTCTTTTTACCGTGCTGGCATCCCTTATCATTGGATACGCTCTGTAATGACAAGAAAGAATTTTATAGGTACAGTAAAACCACACTTTTAGCTACAGTACAGTAGTGTACAGTACAACACATTACCTGTACTGTCCTAACTAAGGCACAGTAATTACAATATTAACCCTGTTCTGTCACTCTGTTCTGTCACTTTGCATACAACAGTATTGCATTATACTATACTTTATTACAGACGCAAAACGTACGTCAATGTGTGATGTCAATGTGTGACATGGTCACCCCGTAATCCGGGAAGTCAGGAAGATCATGGCGGTAGCTCCGTGTACCGGTAGAAATTATGCCTGCTTACCCTGAGCAGAGCAAGGCAGATATATTAACATTTTTACGAACCTGTTTTACCAGCGATCCTTAGCTCACTCTGTAGTCTGGCAAGCTAGAACATCTGAGATAATAAGCTGTATATACTGTAATAGCAGCAACATGCCTGTTCACTCTGAGCAGAGCAAGCAGATATATGTATGTTTACCAACTTGCTCTATTTAAGATCTCAATACTAGTGTGGCTTTATTTTAAGTCCGGAAGTTAGAACAACAGAGACAGTGGCTCTCTATATTGGCAGAAGTATGCTAGCTCATTCAGAGCAGAGCAAGTCAGACATATACAGTAGATTAACAGCAATCTGTTCTACTATGGACATTGATACTATCACTGTCAAAGGATGTGTACCAACTCGCTCTACTTTGAGATCTTAATACAAGCGTGGCTTTATTAGAAGTCTGTAAGTTACATACTATACAGTATAAATATGCTTCAAATTATAATTACTGAATTATCACATGCATAGAAAGACAAATACTGTATAGCTATCTACTTCATTAAAGTTTCTAGTTCATCTGAACAATGAGAGACACTGCAGAGCATTTGTCACATTACAGAGTGTCCTTGTATATTTTATATTATAAATATGCAGCCTCTATACGTCATGTATAGGAATCAGATAGATTTCTCCAGTTAGACTGGCAAGATTTACCTACTGACTGCAAGCACTACACAATATCTATACAGTTGAACTATCTACATATGGTCTAATTGGCTTCAGATAATTGATATATTTAAGCCGTGTGTGTTTATATATTAGTGCAGACATTTTATGTACACTGAGGGATATCAGACATGATGACAGCTTCGGTTTTTGCTATTTCTGACACACGCATTTACCCACAGTAAACAGTGAGTCAACACACTGCCTTTAAGTGTACTATATGGTTACAGCTGCGGTGCGCTTTTAACTAGCAGCATACATTTAGCTGCTAGGGTGCTATCTGCGAGTATAGGCTCCTGACTTACATTATGTGATAACTATCTAAGCATATTGTGTATTATCATTACACAGATTTATCTAGATCACTGTACCATCTGGCAATTATGGGGTGCACTGTGCATTATTCATTTGAACTACCTAAGGCTCTATTATCCTAAATAATTAGGTTTTTATATGTATATTTTTCTCATTGGTTCATGAGCTTTTTATGCACTATGGAGGTGACAAATTGATTTCATGTGCTTTGATGCTATTAGATACTGACTAAAATATAGGTGTTTTATATTTACTATTTGGTTTGGTATTTTATCTTAAGTACTTTCCTAAATCTGATAAATATATCAATTACTCCTGTAAGTGGATAAGTATTTATGCCCAAGGAGGAATGTATATGTAACAGTGTTTCTGGACCCTCCTCACCCACCCAATCTCACATTGGCCCCTGTGGTCTAACCGTTCCCCATTACACGGATGTGTCTGGTGGTGCACCTGTTGGCTACAGGACTCCTGAGTCTCCCGCATGATGTTGGTGGGGATATCAGCAAGACAGGTAGCTGAGGTAGTGTGCGTGAGTCCTACCTACATCCAGTGCAGCGCCTCCACCTCATCAGGATCTCTGCGTCCGCAGGGAGATGGATCTGATGAGGAACTCCTTCTTGGTGTTTTCCTCTGCTGAGTAACTCCACACTCACACATGAGGTTTTGGTGAACTTGGGCATCTTTATTGACATCTTTATGGGCAGCCTGCCCCTCACAGTGGTCAGTCTAGCTGCTCACCCCTCTGCTGCACTCCAATAGGAAGGTTCCTTCTCCTCTAATAGAGTTGCTTCCCCAGAACTAAATTCCCTATCTTCATCAGTGGAACCCATCTCAAACTCAATTTCTCCCTCCCATGGATGGTGGAAATAAAGCAAAGCTTTTAGGCGATTCCTGGCAACTCTTGCTGACACTGAAGGCACATAGGGTTTTACCCGGGCAACAGGCACAATAGGAGCAATATTACCCAAATCCCCAGAAGACACTCCCGATGTCCCTGTGGACCTAGAATGGGACCCAAGGCTCTTAGACCTACATTTTATATTAGCATTGCAATCAGTATTACTCGTACAAGATGACTATTTTCTCCTATGCATTTCCCTCCCCGCTCCATCATTGGAGGTAAAGCAATCACCCCAGTCCAGGTTCTCCACAGTCCGTTCATCAGCGCTGCCCCGTGACTCCCCAGACAACCCTTGGCTAGACTGGGACCCAGATGAGGAAGTGACAGGGGCAGGTGTCTTAACTATG
This sequence comes from Ascaphus truei, assembly GCF_040206685.1. NCBI lineage: Eukaryota > Metazoa > Chordata > Amphibia > Anura > Ascaphidae > Ascaphus > Ascaphus truei. The sequence continues at coordinate 295,081,007 of NC_134485.1, forward strand.
GCCGGGGGTTGGGCATAGGGAAACACTGTCGACAGACGCGGGGCTACGACCCGCAACTTCTCGCTACCTTGACCGGAACCATCGGACTGGCACTCCGGTTCACCCGTCTCACGATTCCCAGGCTTCCACAGGGCCTGCCAGCTCTTCCCGGACCCAGGCGACCTGGTGCAGCTCTGTGGACGCAAGGATGCGGCCATCTTCCACCCGGCTCCGCTGTATCCGCCGGATGTGACGTCGTCATTCTTGCGGGACTCACCGCCATCTTGGGTTGGGTTCCCTACCGGAACCTCTTCTTCCAGACTGACATCCGCCGCCGGAAGTGATGGTTCTTCTCGCCGCTCCGCTCGGGCTTTGGCTAGGCCTGCCGTTTTCGCCGCCACCGATGCCTGTGGAGGGTAAGGATGTATCTCACCACTTCGTCGGCTGTTGATGGGGCCTCCTCCGCCTTTCCAGCTGGAAGTCACCATGGCCGTGGGACTCCTCCACTCCGGTTGCCTCCGCACAGGTGATCTTGGCACCTCGAGACTCAGCTCTGCTGCTTCGCAGGTAAGGGCTGGTTCTTTTACAGCACCGCTGTAGTGGTCCGTCGGTAGGCGCATCACCACCGATGTCAGGCTGGCTTGTCCTTCGTCCGAAGATGCAGGCTCCGACTCGGGGAGTGGCACTCCCGTAGGGGACCGACGGTGAGTTCCAGGTTCTCACTGCGGTTGCAGGCCCCTTGCTCTCTAAGCTCTGTCACTATCATCAGGAGCGATTCCCATTCTCCGGGATCAGCTTGCTCTATCTTGATTTTGGGCGAGGCTCCAGCCATCACCTTGGCTGTCTCTGCTCCCACCTCCGCGACGTGCCCAGCTTTGACAACCAGGACGCCTCCTGCCAGTGAATAGGGGTATACCCCAATGTCCATCTCTCTTTTTGTAGTACTGGTTAAGGAAGACACTTGGCACAGTGGTCTCTCCTGTTCACCAGCTCCTTTAGCTCCTCCCTCTGTCAGCTCTGTTCCCGCTTGGCAGAGATAGAGACCCCTCCCCCTGGTGAATATCAGAGGAGGGTCCCACAAATTCACGTTATGGCCCATAATTGGCTCTGAGCCTGTCAAAGTCCAGGAGGGTGCGGCCACAGCTTTCACGCCATATCCCCCAGCAGGGCGGGGTTCCTTATTTGGCGCCAATCCCGGCCAATTCCTTGCAACAGCTTGGTTTGAAAAATTCTCTTTCTCCTTTCCGCTGGCCATGCTGAGTACAAGCGTAGCTGGCGAGGAGAGGGTCCTGTTTCTTTATGCAAATGTCCAAAGTCAGGGAAGTACACAGAGTGTGTTTTGTGCATAAGCCAACATGGAGAGAGGGTCCTGGTGTACTAGGTGAATGTCCAATGATAAGGCCAAGGCATAGAGTGCATTTTGGGCGTTGCCAAGTTTGATAGGATTCACATTATCCCAGGTTAAAGGGGAACCAGGGGAGTCAACACAAGTGGCCAGAGACTGTTTTAAGTCATTGAGGCAGTAAGCCTTACTAATGAGATCATTACGGCATCTGCGTTGCAAAGGGGTTAAACCTGCTAACATAAACAGATCTTCTATCTGAGGTAGTATTTCGCATAGATACTGATCTTTAGACAGGGGCTGTTTTGCAGACTGGGACCGGTTTTCAGAGGGAAACCGGCCTAACCCCACCTCAGTGGGGTCCGAGTTTGTGGGGCTGGACATACTGTAACGTACGTGCCTGCCACAAACAAGGAGGGACCCCGATACTGAGGTGAGATGGGTAACAAACTGCACCCACAGCTACGGGGACATGCCTGGAAAGTGGAAAATAGGCATCTGGAACCATCTGGGAGTATAAGATAAAGTAAGATACTCGCCAGACGAGAAGGGAGATTCCAGAAGATAGGTGGTACCGAGAGTCTGGGGTCCAGAGCCGGGAGGTAGGTCAGAATGGGGTGTCCAGGAGGTCAGGATACAGACCAGGGGTAGAAGACCAGAGCGGATCCACAGCCAGGCCGGTTCGGTACGCAAAGGATCACTGAAAAGACAAAGAGATAGTAACTGAGGCAGACACACCACAGGAAACGCTGGGGAAACCAGCGTAGCCGCTACAGCGTGGCGAAAGCAAAGTCTGCCAGGAACAAAGAAAACAGCGCCGGGGCTGCTATGCAAGAAGGCCTTGGGATGCCGGGGACTGGAAGCAGGATACAAGGCACAAGGAGCCCAGCAGGCCAAACACGGAGTCTGTGACAAGCACAGTTACTTGCAACATTGGATTGCAAAGTCTATGTCCAGCAACTTCCTGAGGGTGTGGCAGGCACTAAATAGCACAGGAGGCCAATCAGGCCAGAGCTGCACAGGAGGCAGCAGGAGGCAAGTGATTGCAGAAGCAGGGAATAGATTGTCTGGAACCTGCAAAGCTCCAGATGGAAGGGCTCCAGCCAAAGCCAGGAGTGGATTCCTGACATCAAGATTACATGATGTGGTTATTGACGAAGATACAATGCTCATAATACTAGATGTTGAATCAATCTACACGAGTATCATTCATCAAATTGGAGTGAAAGCGGTTGAATACGTCCTGAACACAAGAGGTCTTCACTTCACTAACCATAACAAGTTCACTATCCAAATTTGTGGATTAGTTTTGACGAGAAACTACTTTCTCTTAATAAAAAAACTCTACCATCAGATACAGGCAACAGCGATGGGGACTACTTGTGCTCCATCGTATGCAAACCTGTATCAGGGGTGTTGGGAAGAGAAAGTAGTAATTAGTGAAGATAACAATGTATACTCAGCCCACATTCTATTGTGGGCTAGATACATTGACAATATTGTGATCCTCTGGAAAGGAACAAAAGAACTATTCAGGGAGTTTATCACGATACTAAACCACAATCAGAATAATTTACACCTCACCTATGATATAGGGGGAGATAACGTTATCTTTCTAGACTTAGTGATAACAAAAGGCAGTGATGGCCGATTTGAGACGACTGTACATAGGAAAAGTACAGCCACGAACAGCCTGTTTCACGCAAATAGCAATCATCCAAGACCCCTAGTTAAAAGTATTCCAGTGGGCCAATTCCTCAGAGCCAAGAGGAACTGCTCCACTAGGCAAGAATTCGAGATTAAAGCTAAACTCATGCAGGTGAGATTCAAAGTGAGAGAATACAGCTCAAAATGTATCAAATAGACTTATGATAGGGCCAAATATACTGACCGCAATAGTCTCCTCAGTAAAAAACACCTCCAACTACAGATAAGACTGTACGAATAGTAGGTATCTATAACAATCAGTGGTGGCCTATTCATACAATACTCCAAAGACATTGGCATGTGCTCTTGGAAGATTCAGACCTACGTGAGGTTTTACATTCAAAGCCTTCAATTGTGAGTAGGCGATCAGCCAATTAAAAAGATATGTTGGTACATAGCCACTTCGAAGATGTCAAAAATTCAAATTGGTTAGAGAACAAACAAAATGGTAATTTTAAATGCATGGGGTGCAGAGCCAATAAATGCATGTAAGAAAAGATTTTTCCAACTGGAATTACACTAATATGTGGCACATGCGGACTTTACAAACTGTAGGACCACTGGCGTAATATGCCAGATGGTATATGTATGTATACAACAGAAAAGAGGTTGCAAATCCCAATAGACAGGATAAGTAGAAACTCCATAATGTGGCACTTTTTGGTATGTGTATGTAGCAGGAAATATATTTGGAAGACCTTTCGCCAATTCAGAAGAAGAATACTTGAGCATATAGTTGACATTAGGAATAAAAGTGACACCCCCCTACCTAAACATAGGAATGTACATCACAATGGTGACCTAACAGGACTATCCTTTAAAGGAATTGAACATATCCCTGGGACGATAAGACAGGGTAATTGGGTCAATGAACTCCTGAAACGCGAATCTAAATGGATTTACACTCTGGGTACACTTTTTCAACAAGGCATTAGTGAGGGTTTTTTCTTCTCACCATACATCTAAACCTATGCCTCATGTTCTCTGGCAGCATTATTTTATCATCATTCTACAATATTAATCCTTTTTGATACTTACCTGCACATAATAAGGGAATCTCAATACTACCTCTTATTGGATAGCCGGACCTAATAGAATAAAAACAACTGCATCAATTCTGTTTTCTATATCCACAACTAAAGCCATCCACCATTATAATTACCATAAGACTGAGATCTCCTTTGGAAATAGATTTTTTCACTTTACTTAATGATCAAACTAGGTACAGTACTATAACAATATAGTTAATCATTATGAGTATCTTTAACACATTAGCTATTTTAAGCACCTATTTTATGATCAATTTCAAGGCATATCTATAATAATATGTAACCTTAAGTTATTCAGAATCTTTTAGCTAATGCTGAATGTTACTATTATAGGATTAATCTAGGCTCAAGCAACCTTGTGTAACTTGAGATGAACTATAAATGAAACTACCCACAAAGAATGACTCAACCTGTATACTAATGTAATATTATGTGAATATAAGGCTCCCAAGGCAATGAACCCTGGCCCTTATTATGTGAAGAAGAAAATGGCCAAACTCAACAAGGATCAAGTTGTTTGGACAGGCTCCAGAAGTGCCCCTGCAACCACCGAAGCTGAATCGGATGTCCCAGATTTTTCACTGCCATTACCTACCACCACCGATTCCAAAACATCCACCCGCTCTGACCCTTTGTCCACCGATGCTCATTCGGAAACCACCAGCTCACTTACTCCAGCACCCATGGCTGTGCTTCATTTGGCTTTAAGATGACTTCACTAAATCCAAGAAGGCCGCGTCACATGGTATTTCAGCCAATCAGAGTGTGTGAATTGGTTCCCACGATCTGATTGTCTGAAATACCATGTGACGCCGGCTTCGTCACGTAATATTAAAGACAAATGAAGCACAGCCATTCTGATTGGCTGGCATCATTCCCTTTAAGTGACGTCATGTAAAAAAAATTAATTAAAGTCGTAACATAGTTTGAACAGCCAATCAGGTGGCTGTTAACCATTTTAAGGCTAAATGTGACGTCACAAGCCCTATTTAAGGCCGTGACGCCTCATTTGAGCCCAAGAAGACGATGAGACAACATCAGTTGGGATTTACCATTGGGGTTTTTGGATTGACAGATGAAGATAGAAGATAAAGAAGATCAAGAAATGGTGACAGATGAAGATAGAAGAAGGTGATTAAAGAAAGAAAAAAATAGATTTGGGTACCTAATCCGGATCTTCATGGCAGATGGCATCGGAGGCTGTTGGAGGCCTTCAAGGAACGTGAGCTTCTTGTTACCCCGGGAGTCGGAGGTCCACCGCTTCTAATGGTAAGTAATATATTGAATGTTTGTAAATGTCTCTTTTTACAGGTTTCTTCATTGGATGTGTTTTTTGATGTTTTGGGGGAGGCACATTGACTGATAATATATTAATCTGTACCACTTTAGGGTACAGATTAATACATTATTATGACAATATTTGGGGGGGGCATTTGTGGCTTTGTATTGCTGTTGGTTTTTTAATTTCAATTTCTTATGTGGATGTGATTGTTTGTTTTTTTCCTGCTTAATGGTAATAAAATGTTTGCGATTGGTGTTCGTTTGTAGTTAATGTTGTATTATGTTAGCTAATGCGTTTTATGGTTATTTCAGATATTGTTTGAATGTATTTCTTTGTCTTTTAATGTTTACATTCATTAATTTTGTAGTAATTTATTGGTTTGATTGGTTAGTGTTACTATTCATTTTGAGTTGGTTTAGGAAATAATTGGTTTCATTGGTTAATGGTTTAAATAATTCATTGTTGATGTTGTTACTGCTAGTATTCATTGGATTAGCTGGCTACTGTTTTTATTTACTTTATTTAGGTATGCTAATGCAGTGTTTAATAATGGGCAAATAATCTATTATCCATGTCTGGATAATTGTAATTTGTACTGTATGTGTTAGGGCAAGTGGGGGGGGGGGTCGTGTATTGATGTTTGTTAATTCTTTTTTTAATATACATGTGTTTCATAGTGTAGATCTGCAGGGGGTCTCCGGAGCTGAACCGCATTGGTTTCAGGTCCGAAGACCCCCTACTTCAGGAGATACAGGCCCCGTTATAGGGTGTCGGTATGTACTATTATTCAAGTGTATTTATTTAGTGTACGATCGCCTGTAACAGCCTTGCATGGAGATGGCAAATCTCCATGCAAATGTTACATGCGGCTTTTTTTTCTAGCAGCTAGCGAACGTGAAGTTTAAGAACGCTAGCAGGGGGAAGAAAAGCAACATGTACGCTGTGGGTGTTTTGAGCACGTACGTTAAAAAAATGGCTCAAGGCCTTAGTGAATCGCATCCCCGGCCTCATTTTTTAACGGACGTGTTTTTTTTGAACATCAGAACGCAAACCCATTGTGCTTAGTGCATAGCCCCCAAAGAATGAGAGAAAGAAAGAAAAATAACAAAGGAAATCAAATGAAAATATTAAATATTGCAAATGTACTAGAGCACAGAAAAATGTATTGTAGAGTTGTTGAGTATTGAACTGTAGATTGCATAAGTATTAATATATGCATTTTTAAACAGCAGGAAATTAAGAAATAACTACATATAAATTAAGAATAACACAAGTTGATGGTAAGAGCATGATTGGGCTGCAATACAAATTGAATCCATCTTTAAATGCCGATTCAATAGATAAAAGCAAGTTTAATATATAATGGAATAATGCCTGCAAAATTACAGTGGAGTAGTAGTAAATACTGTAACACAGATCTGTATCAAAATATACTGCATATGAACGAGTTACATTCTTATTAGGGTAGCAAATTACTGCTCTCACCTTAAATTGTCATTTATTGAAAAAGAGTGCAGAACATACTGTAATAGAATCAAGTCAATCGCAGTGTGGAGACATACAGTATGTCATTCTGATCGGAGAGCAGTGCTGCCACACATCCACTGTGGACAAAATAAAATATGGTCAGGTACAAGTATCTTGAGCAGCATCAATGCTAATCGCGTAACACAAATACAAAAATAAATGATGGGCAGACAGCAAGAGAAAGCTGAATTTTTATTTAGCTGATCATGACCAGGAGACCAGAAAAAAAAGAGGCAGACCACTAGCAGAGCTTCAGCATTTTCCATATGAGCAATGGATGCTGGAGGTCATTTAAACCTCTCAGGTTGACCTGGATGAGAAGGAACCTGGTAAGTAATCTAAATCCAAACTTGCAAACAACTGCAAGTAAACAGTGTGATCATGATCCACTACACACATTATTGAGCTCATTAGGATATAGTACTCTTGTGAACGGTGTAGCAAGTAGAAATTTCAATCCAAGACTGCAACATTATCATACTATGAACCTGGTGTTATTTAGCAGATTTGTACCATATTTATATCAATCCTACAGTAGATGAATCTACATAAAGAGGTAGCATCCATATGTATGATTATTTCAGGATTTCTTTACATTTTTTAAATACCTCTTAATGTAATATTTCACCTTAGAATATATTAATTATTATTCTGCATTTGATATATATATATATATATATATATATATATATATATATATATATATATATATATATATATATATGTAGATCTCTCACATACCATTATGAAAGGATTTACTATGCAATTGTTACATAGTTACATAGTAGATGAGGTTGAAAAAAGAAGTACGTCCATCAAGTTCAACTATGCTAAATGTAGGCTACAGATACTTTATCCTTTATGTATACTTACTTATTGATCCAGAGGAAGGCAAACAAAAAACCCCAGAGTCATATCATCCAATGATGTCTCAAGGGGAAAAACAAATTCCTTCCTGACTCTAAGAATTGGCAATCGGATTAATCCATGGATCAACATATTTCCCATGTATACTTATTTGGTATATCCCTGTATACCTTTCCTATCTAAAAAGATGTCCAACCTTTTTTTTAACAAATCTATTGTATCTGCCATCACAGTCTCCATGGGTGATGAATTCCACATTTTAACTGCCCTTACTGTAAAGAATCCTTTCCTTTGTTAATGGTGAAATCTCCTTTCCTCCAGCCTTAAGGGATGGCCCGAGTGCTTTGTACTGCCCGTGGGATGAATAGTTCTTTTGAAAGCTCCTTGTATTGTCGCTGAATATATTTGTATATAGTTATCATATCCCCTCTTAGATGCCTCTTTTCTAATGTAAATAAATCTAATTTAGCTAGCCTCTCCTCATAAGTTAGATTGTCCATCCCCTTTATTATTTTGGTGGCTCTTCTCTGGACTCTCTCTAGTTCCATAATGTCTTTTCTTAAAATTGGTGCCCAAAATTGTACTCTATATTCAAGGTGAGGTCTTACTAATGCTTAGTAAAGGGGCATAATTATGTTTACTTCCATCTATTGCCCGTTTGATGCAAGATAAGATCTTGTTTGCCTTTGCAGCTACTGCATGAATTTGGGCACTATTGCTAAGCCTGCTGTCTACAAGCACTCCTAAATCCTTCTCCATTAAGGATTCCCCCAATTTATCCCCATTTAATTTGTAATTCGCCTTTTTATTCTTGCATCCCAAATGCATAACCTTACATTTATCTGTATTAAACCTCATCTGCCATTTACCTGCCCACATTTCCAGTCTCTCCAAGTCCTTCTGAAGAGAAATTACATCCTGCTCTGATTCTATTACCTTACACAATTTAGTATCATCAGCAAAGATGGAGACTTTGCTCTCGATGCCAACCTCAATGTCATTAATAAACAAGTTAAAAGCAGGGGTCCCAGTACCGATCCCTGAGGTACTCCACTCACGATTTTAGCCAACCTGAAATAGTTCCATTTATAACAACCCTCTGTTGTCTGTCCTTTAACCAGTTTTCAATCCAGGTGCATATATTTTTACTGAGTCCAATTTGCTTTATTTTGTACACCAACCTCTTGTGTGAAACCATATCAAAAGCCTTTGCAAAATCTAAGTAGACCACATCAACTGCATTACCCTGGTCTAAATTCCTACTTACCTTCTCAAAGAAACAAATAAGGTTAGTTTGGCATGATCTATCCTTCATAAATCCATGCTGACTATTACTAATAATTTTATTTTCCATTAGGTATTCCTGAATATTATCCCGTATTAAACCTTCAAGAAGTTTCCCCACTATTGAAGTCAGGCTTACAGGTCTGTAATTCCCCGGTTGGGATCTAGCTCCGTTTTAAAATATAGGCACCACATCTGCTTTACGCCAATCTTGTGGTACTGAGCCTGTGGAAATGGAGTCCTTGAATATTAAATATAATGGTTTGGCTAATACTGAACTTAACTCCTTGAGAACTCTTGAATGTATGCCACCAGGGCCTGGTGCCTTATTTACTTAATTTTTTTCACTTTGCCAATGAACTTCTTCCTTAATTAACCAATTGTTCATTTATAAGAGGTTGTGGCTTCTTCCTGCGGCACTACTATTGAACTTGATTATTCCCTGGTAAACACAGAGGCAAAGAATTTGTTTAATACCTCTGCTTTTTCCTTTTTTCCAATAATCTGTAAACCCATCTCACACTAAAAGGGTCCTATATTTTCTTTTCTCATTTTTTTTGTTATTACGGTACTTAAAGAACATTTTAAGGCTGACCTTACTTTCTATTGCAATCCTTTTTTCATTATCCATTTTCGCTAATTTGATTGCCCTTTTGCAATTTTTGTTACATTCCTTATAATTCTGATACGATGTCTCCGTCCCTTCTGTCTTAAATAATCTAAACGCCTTCCACTTCTTGTCCATTTCCTCCCCTACCTGTTTATTTAGCCACATTGGTTTACAAGGCTATACACTGATAAGTGTGCTTTTCTAGCAATGTTTTAAAATCTGCCCATTTATCTTCTACATTTTCCCTGCAAAAACATCATCCCAGTGTATTACTTGTAGATTAGACATCCGTTTATTAAAATCTGCCTTTCTAAAGTTTAAGGTATTTGTTGAACCCAAGAAATCTGTTTTTTTGATCATTTATTTCAAATGAGACCATGTTATGATCATTGTTTCCCAAATGTTCCAGGACTTGAATATTTGTTATTACTTTTACATTGTTTGATATGACCAAATCCAGTACTGCCCCTCTTCTGGTTGGTTCCTCAATAATTTGAGTCATATAATTGTCTTTAAGCACCCCCAAAAACCTGTTTCCTTTTGTTGTAATGCTAATCTCATTGCCCCAGTCTATGTCTGGATAATTAAAATCCCCAATTATGCAAACATGACCCAATTGTGACTTCATAAATGTAATATATTGTCCCACATTTTACACTGTATTTTTTTTCTTAAATACCCAGAAATAATTGATCTCAAATGTTCTGTCATATAGTTAAATAAAAATATTTTAATAATTACATATTTTTCTTACATGCAAATAGTGCCATCTCAAGGACAACTCTCTGTTGTAGCTCCTTCCTCATAAAGTAGGTAGAGAGCTCGGAAATTGAGCAGTTTCTGCATCTACCTGATTAGAAAACATTTAATTATGGCCCATTGCTGCCAGTAGGTGGGCTAAGGACTGTGTTTAACTCTTTCAGCAGCTCAGGACGTAGCTACAACATCATGGGTTTAAGCATATATGGCAAGGCTACTAAAAGCTCTATAACAGGGAGTAAAAGAAATAATGATGTAATTGGGTGGACAACTGGGGTTGAAAACGAGGGAAAGTCAATGCGTGGGTGTCGTGTGAAATGTTGATAGAAGAGATCACTGAGGACAGCAACAGACTGCAAAGGAGCTCCAATGGACACCGCTACCTGGGATAAATGCGTGACAGAGAAACAATATGGATACCTCTGTGGATCCCTACTGTAGCGCTCCTTACTTGTCTGCTTGGCTGTCCTGCTGGCAGTGTTGCCGTGAAGATCCCGAAATCAGCTGCGTCTCTTCACATCCACAGCGCAGAGCTTCCGAGTGCCGGAAGTGCGTCAGAGCACCTCCGGTCCGTCCGGTAAACACTCCCTTCTTCCGTGAGATCCACAAGGGAGAACTGATGCATGCCAACTCCCAAATAGCGCGCCCTCTAGGCCCCAGTGCGTCAAGCCAATCGTGGAGTAATACAAAGGTAGAAGTAGATTGGAAAATAGACCGCAATGTCCAAAAAAGGCACCATCAGCTCACCAAGTGGAAGGCTTAAAAAAGTTTAATGAAGCTACATAAAAAGAGAATAGGGACAAACAAAATACAAAAACAAACACCTCCTATGCGTTTCAGGCTCTAAGAGCCCTTTCTCAAGGGGGATAATGGGGACTGTGAGTTAATCTCATATATATAGCCCCTCCTGTACACTTAACTAGCAGCTGGAATGAATAATCACAAGTAGTGATTATATTAATTAAAAAAGGGCTTAACACTACGTCACCTCATACACAATATCATAAAAACAGCTAGTCTAAATGATATATCAAGTAATATGTACAAAACATAATATATAATTTGAAATGATTAGTGCTACATTTATATCTTAAATAGAAAAGTAGAACACATGCATCAAAAATACATTAAAGACTAAACTCTAATAAAATACTGGCAGATGTTAAAAAGGGACACAACAGAATTAAAGAAAAAATGATGATAAGGGGAAGGATTATAAGAAATGACAACCAGGGACATCCAAATTTTATATGTACATGAGACAACATATAGCAGTAACATATAGTGATCAATTTATCAGATATTTTATCTTAACAGTACATGACAAGGACTCAAAAGGCTCTTAATGACAGAATTACCTTAGAACAAGAGATTGTAAAAGTTGAAGACCACTAGAGTACATATTAATATAGTGTATGATATGAATGGGTTAATTAATTCAAAGGAAATATTTCAGATCCCATTCCGTATTTAACCCTTTGGGAATTAGTGTGTCGAGTGTAAAAATCCAGTGGGCCTCTCTGCGGTAGAGCGTATTAACTCTATCACCGCCTCTGTAGTGTACAGGAACCTGCTCAATAGCTATACATTTAAAATTGTTAAGAGACCCATCCTGGCATACACTGAAATGTTTAGACACAGGGTGTGTCTGGTCTTTTTGAAGAATAAGTCGCATATGTTCAAGTATTCTTAACTTGAACATACGTGTCGTGAGACCTATATACTTCTTTTGACACCCACAGATCAACATATAAATGACAAATTCTGTCCTACAGTTAATAAACAAAGAGATGTTATAAGATCTTGTGTTGTCTATATTAGTAAATACTATAGACTTTAAAACATATTTGCAAATTTTACATTGCCCACAGGCAAAATATCCAACTAGTTTAGGAAAGAATACTTTTTTAGTAGGTAATCTATTTTTCTTTATTACACTTGGTGCTACTACTGCTGCGACACACTTTATTCGAGCAAATGACCAGTTTATACCTGGCAGATACCTGGAATGCGCCGCTCCTCACCTCTGGCATGCCTTGTTGCGTTTGCCTTCCCAGCCACGGTTCATACCTGGCTGACGGGGGCCTGATCAGTTAAATGATAATGATCAGGATTTAATAGGCTGCAATGCTTCGCGTGTCCACCAGATGGCATAAATTCATGAATTGTACTGCAGTATATATATACAGTACTGTATATACACAGTATATATATATATATATATATATATATATATATATATATATATATATATATATATACACTGGCGACACACTTTATTCGAGCTCGGCTAGTCCCACGAATTCGGGTATACCCGGGTGTATTGAGGTTTGTGACTGTTTTCTGCCCGAGTGCATTGAGGTATTTTCCGGCAGGGATTGAAGCATTTTATTCCCGTTGGCTGCAATACTGCACAGTACATATATATATACTGCATTACAATTCATGAATTTATGCCATCTGGTAGACACGCGAAGCATTGCAGCCTATTAAATCCTAATCATTATCATTTAACAGATCAGCCGCCCATCAGCCAGGCATGAACCCAGGCTGGGAAGGCAAATGCAACGGGGCTTGTCAGAGGTGAGGAGCGGCGCATTCCAGGTATCTGCCAGGTACATACCGGGTATTTGCTCGAATAAAGTGTGTCGGTGCAGTATATACTGTATAACAACAACCCCTATAACCCCTAACATACAGTACTGTACACATACAGTACTGTATATGCACATACATAAATGATACTATGGGCCGGCGGGGGGGCGAGATGTGTTTGCAGCAGAGAGAGATCCGCTGCTCTCTCTCTGCGCAAACATCGGCACATTAAAAATTATTTTAAATACATTTTTATTTATAGTGCAGGGGGTCTCCGGAGCTGAACCGCACTGGTTTCCGAGATACAGCCCCCTTTATGAGGTGCCGGTATCCCTCTGCTTGGTTTAAAGGGCCCGATCACGTGATCGCGGCCTGTAAACCAAGCAGAGCAGAGGGATACCGGCACCCCCTAAAGGGGCCTGTATCTCGGGGAGCAGGGGGTCCCCGGACCTGAAACCAGTGCGGTTCTGCTCCGGAGACCCTCTGCACATGTATAGTATAAATAAAACACATATATAAATAAACACTTGTTCTTTACCTTAGCGGCTATGCGCTATGGTAAAGAAGCAGCATTTCTGTTTTTTTAATAATATTGTACAGTGAGCAGGGGGTTCCCTGAGCCAGAAATCTAAACTCAGGGGGCCCCCTGCTCCTGCTCAATATTATTAAAAATACAGAAATGCTGCTTCATTACCATAGCTGATAGCCGCTAAGGCAATGAAGGGGTTAACCCACCGTGCCCGCTTTATTGTGGGTAGTGGGGGTGGGTGAAGGGGGTATTTGGCCCTTGGTGTGAGTTTAGGGCTTGAGGGGGGGTTGCGGGTGCACTTAACCCCTTCACGGCCGTAGCAGTTAATACCGCTACGGTCATGAAGGGGTTAAGCCCTCCCGCTACCCCCCCGCAAGCCCTAAACAGCCACCGTTGGGGCTAATACCCCCTTCACCCACCCCCACTACCCACAATAAAAAAAATACACACACAGCAGCCGCCAAAAAATAAATAAATAAATCTAAATAAATAAATAAATAAATGAATATAAATAAATACATTTGAAATACATTTTTATTGATAGTGTAGATGTGCAGGGGGTCTCCGGAGCTGAACCGCGTTGGTTTCAGGTCTGGGGACCCCCTGCTCCCCGAGATACAGCCCCCTTTATGAGGTGCCGGTATCCCTCTGCTTGGTTTAAAGGTCCCGATCACGTGACCGCAGCCTGTAACCCAAGCAGAGGCATACCGGCACCCCCTAAAGGGGCCTGTATCTCGGGGAGCAGGGGGTCCCCAGACCTAAAACCACAGCGGTTCAGCTCCGGAGACCCTCTGCACATCTACACTATCAATAAAAATGTATTTTAAATGTATTTATTTATATTCATTTATTTATTTAGATTTATTTATTAATTGTGCTGCTGCTGCAAGTCCTAAACTCACACCAAGGGCCAAACACCCCCCTCACCCCCGCTACCCCCAATAAAAAAGGGAAAGTCCAACGGTATCGGACGTTGTTGTCCCTCAGCACTTTTGTGATTGGAAGCAGGGCCCTGCGTCGCAGCAGGGTTAGGGGGGATAAGTCCTGGAAGATGAGCAATTTTTCTCCTTCGAATTCTACTGTAGGGGTAGCGCGGGTCTTGTGGAGGATGGCCTCCCTGGTCTTGTAGAAGTGCAACCGCGCTATGATATCCCGCGGTTGATCTGACTGTGTAGGCCTCGTTCTCAGGGCTCAATGGCAGCGATCCATCTCCAGTCTTTCCCTGGGGGTATCCGGCAGCAATTCCCCCATCCATCTCAGGACGAATTCCTCGCAATCCCCCGTTTCTTCGGGGACCCCCCGTATCCTTATATTATTGCGACGCTCCCGATTTTCTGCGTCTTCCTGCTTCTCTTTCAGGTCATTAATTTGGATCTGCATCTCTGTTGTTTTTTTTGCATTGCGTTTGGTTGCGGTGGTAACAATGTCCAGTTGGGTCTCAACTCGACCTGTGCGCTCTCCCAGGCTACTGATTTCCCTCCCCTGCTCTTTAATTTCTGCTTGCAAAAGGGTTTTGAGGTCGGTATACAAGCGATTAAAATCGCCAAGCCTAACTGGCCTGTCTTCAGCGTTCTCGCCGTCCTCCTTCTCTCCCTCCTGTTCCGAATCAGAGCCCTGACTTGAACTCGGCGCCATTATGGCCTCCGCCGCGCTGCTCCTTGTGCTGTTAAAATATAGCGGGAGCCCCTTTGATTTCGGCGTTTTGGCTGCCCGTTTTGACATCCTGGTAGTTTAGTAGAGTTATAGGAGTTAAATTCTAGCAATTCAGTATGGAGTAAAGGTATTTTATTTCTTTATATTATGAGCGGGGCATGGAGCACTGGAATCATGCATCCATACTCTCTGCCATCGCGCATGCGCCTCCGCTTAATGCCATTTTTAATGTGTTTTAATATACTGAGCATTCTTTGATTTCTATAACAGGTTTAAGCCCCCTCCAAAGCAGTGCAGATCTGTGTAACACTTTCCTGTTTGTGATCATTTGTTGCCAAAATTCCCAGCAGTTTAAGCTGTAAACTGTAACAATAGATAATGTTATGTTGGTAATATAAGGATACATTGTAGCTGCTGATTTACACTGACTGAAGTTTGATTGAAACTAAAAGGCAACCAGTTAGTGAATGCTGGGATGCAGGATTTTGCTGATTGGTCATGGGAGAACTAATCGATCGGCAGCTTAACTAATTTGTTTTAAATAAAGTTAATCGAAGGCTGCATATATTAAAGCTACATTAACTTTGTTTTTTGAAGTGGTAAGGCATAATCCGGTGGTAACCTAGTAAGTCACATACGGAGCTTTGTGTTATATAACTTCTTCGTTGGACTGCATATTTATTATCAATGTTAACCAGGATGGGTTAGGAAAGGAAACCATATCTGCAGTTGGCCAAATTCTGACTTACAGACTGCGATCCTTTCTTGCAAATGTAGTCAGTAGAGCAGTAGTAGTTTCTAGGAATGATTAATATCTATGTGTATGGAATAAGCTCCATCCCATGATAGCTGACCTTGACCTTAAAATGCATTATCGATACAGGCTAACTAAATATAGAAAACAACCATACAATAAGGTCAAATATCAGACATAGAAACGGATTATAAAATATAGTTTAAGGTAGAAATCCCTGCTGAAATGCACATACGCATGCCAACATTCATCAGGATGCCTCAACCTGTCATTGTCATACAGTGGGATAGCCACATTATAACAATTTGTTATTAATGCATACAAAATGTTCTGTTAAACCATTTTTTTAAATGGATGGTACAATTAGTTTTGTACTATAATATCCACGGTTATTGTTGGCATCTTCAAAAAATATTATCTTAGTAACATAATGTTGCAAGAACAGCGAATCTTGAGTGCAGAAAGAAAGGAACCTGTTTTTATTTTATTGCTGCTTACTGTGAAAATGCTGACTCATCACTTGTTAGAAAAGACAGCCACATACAGACATATACCTCTGCTATAGGAAAAAAGGTAAAGTCCATAAAAAGACAGGTTTTTGTACATAATGTATCTTGCGAACTATAAATGCAATAAAAGTGAACACGTGAATGCTTTAAAATTACTTTCCATACATAGTTAAGGGCCTCAGCACGACAGACTTGAAACCTAATTAAAGTAATTGGTTAGACTGATATTTTACAAACAAAATGTGAGAAACTAATTGATGGTAGAGGATTTGTTATCATAAATTCATCAGACAACAGATAGCATCCTTGCTTCTATGGTACATTAGTCATTAGTTATTAATCACAACATATTAACTCTTACTGATGCATCCATTAGAACACTTACCTGGGAAATTCTGGGAGATTCTGGGGCCGTCTCACAGTAAATGCCTCAGCATGCCTCAACATTTTTGTGGGATTCATAGGGGGTTATGCACTAAGCAGTGAAAAGTGCATTTAAGTGAGATAAAAATCCATTATAGCACGATGCTGCACTGTTTTCACTGCTTTGTGAATCTCACAGCAGGCAGTATCACGCTATAAAGGCAGTTATCTCACATAAAAGCACGTATCACTGCTTTGTGCATATCACCCAGAAAACCCACTTATGACTGCTTAGTGCATAACCCCCTTAATGGCACATCGGATTAACACAGCAGGGGGTCCCTGCAGTCCCATTCAAACTGAATGGGACTGCAGGGACCCCTGCTGTATTAATCCTATGGGCCATTAAGAATCTCACAGATATGTTGAGGCAAGGTTCTGACAATGTTGTGGCATTTACTGTGAGACTGCCCCAGAACTCTCCCAGGCAAGAGTTCTAATACTCGTGGCTGCATCTGTATATTGCCAGGTGGACTACAAATTATTTACAAAGCAATGCATGCTGACCATTCTGTCAGTGAATGGGTTAATGGTATTTCTTCCAGTGATACATATGCTATTATTCTATTTTTTTTTTTTTTTTTTTAGCCCAGCATGAGCCGGGCATCAAAAAATTAAATGAAACTCCTAATTGTTCCTCTCCACGGAAATCTTTAGTAAAAGGCGAAAGATTTATTCGATTTGAAGAGAAATCAGAGTATCTGTTATTCTATTTTTAATCGTCTTCGGACATGAGAACATTACTACTTACATCCTCTCAATACTAAATTGTAACTTAATTGCTTGAATATTTGGAGAAAACAATGTACACCTGTTCAGTAAACCATAACTCCTTTTTTAAGGTCTGCCACTAAAATGATTTTCAGTTTTCCTGATGCATTCATTTCTAGGTCTTACAGGAGAGATGCTAGCTTACATTTCTGATAACAAATGACAAACATGCACACAGATCTGAACGGTGTCAGTTACAAATAGTGTAACTATAAAATATATATTTACCATCAAAATAGAAATAGAAATAAAATGAATAAAGAGAACATTTGTTTTGTTTGTTTCAACAGTCTTCAATGAATATACCCCCAAAAATATCTAGTACTGAAACTTTAGGGTTTTATAGCTCGAGGCGGTATCCTTTAATTCAGGATGAAAGGGATTGTAACTGGGTGCTCTAAAATGGGATAGGAGTGTAATAAATGTGATTATTGTATGCTTAATAAGTGGTAGTAAAAGTGAATAAAAAGAGTATTTACACAGTGATAATAGTGCAAAAAAACAATAGCACAGTATATATCACCAATTTAGTGAAAAAGGTGTAAATAATCTAAAGCGGCTCATAAACCACTTAGGCTAGGTCCCCAGTGCAGACGGCGGTGCGTGCGGCCATGCGCGTGCCTCTCACCTGCCCCTTTCCTTCTCCCTGGCTGTCCCTGGTCCCTCCGCGCTCCCAGGCTCACTGCGCACGGTGACGCGTCAGCCACCAGGGGCTACAGCCAGTTTGTGATCCCTAGCGGCGACGCGTCACATGGTGTGGCAGGGAGCCAATCGGAGAGGCGGGGGAGCGGGAGCGAGGGAAGGGGGGGAGAGGAAGTCTGCTGAGGTCTGTGTGTGTCAAGGGAGCGGGGGTAGAAGTATGCTCTGCACTGAAGTCTGCTTCAATATTGAACAATATTGATGTGTTGCAATTTTTAGTAGTTAATAGAGCAATGCTGTTGCGTGCCTTCCTAATTAGTTTGTCCCCCGGCGGCTCCCCCCCGACGGCCTCCGTCTGACATATTGTCCATGAAGAGCCGGGAAAGACCCACACCAGGGACAGCATGGTGAGAGAGGGGAAGCTAATATATCCCAGGTGGTAGGAAAGAATACACAACCAGAGGCAGCACGGGCAAGAGAGAAGCAGATCCTATCCCAACGGGGGGGTGGGGGGGAGGGGGTAATAGTGATCCGTGTTCCATTTAGGGGGAATTTGTGAGTTTAACACTTACCCTGTTTATAACACTTTATAATTCACCCATATTGGCTTCACTATTGTGCATTTTTTAATTTCTTGTTTTATACATGCTTTCCACGTGAGCAGCTGCGCTCCCCTTTTTTTCAGAAGAAATTTGTATCCTTTAATATTTGTTTGGCTGTGCGCTGTATCTGAGTTTGTTAGTTGTAATAGTTTATTCAATTGAATTATTATCAGCAAGGGTGCCTCAGATAAATAGAAACTGTTAATCTTTTTGTTGCCAAAGGGTCTTGCAACATATTGCAACACAATGCACTGAATGTCCCAAAGGCTGCAGATTGATTACATGATAATATAAACAATAAGTGCTTATTAGTACAGATAATACCATCCAAATTAAGTCACAAAATAGGTAGTGAAAGATTGTTGGCTCGAAATTTGTGCAGAGGGCCTTCAGAGATGCAAAAAACATAAAAGAAAAAAAAATCCTCTAAGAAGATCACAATATATTGGACAAAGGGAATTATTTATCAAGTAATACTATCGTGCAGTTCAGCGTGTTACCATTCTGCCCACTAGCATATGTATAACATGTGTGAATGTATATGTCTAAGACATTTCATACAGTAAGTAGGTACAGTACAAGGCATGACATAATTGCCAGCTCAGACCTGGCAGTCTAGTTAAGGAGAGAGGAAGGAAGTATCAGCAAGTAATTACAATTGTGTGCATACCATTAACATATGTTCAGCAAGAAAATCCATGCACAATCTCTCCACATGATCATTCTCCACAGTACTTCTTTAAGTGGGGCAAAATTGTCCAAAAATACTATGATAGATTTTTGTTTGAAAAGATACACATTGTTAATAACCCTTGTAACATTTTCATTGCTATTTTAAAGCAAAACATACAGTTTGTACATTTTTTTAAGTGTCAGACATTAGAAATATTATCTAATATAATTTGTCCAGGAAACAGTACAAATCATGCGCATAAGACAAGGACTGGAAAATTCACTTTATGTGAATGCATTTTAGAGGCAACAGATTAGATTTTAAGTATGATTAAAGATTAATGTATGTGATTGTTAACTTTGCACTGTTACCCCACTTCTCAATATATGGAATGGGAGGAGAAAATAGCCATTATCAAACTCTTCCATTTGCAAATTGTTGACCAACATTGTATGAATAAATGGATTCAGATTTATCAATAAAGAAAATCCCATTACTTAAAAAGGATTGTTTTTGGTTTGATTTACCTAGCTCCTAGGTTCTTTGCAGGATTTATGTTGAAGGCTCCAATCCACATATAACATTCTGGTAATAGAGATTGGAAAATACATTAGTTGCAGGTTGTGATACCTTTCAATGTGGCAACATTGTACACAAGTGCAATTATACATAACCCTTTAAGGCCTAAAAAGTCTCCCATTCAGAGTTTTTATGGCTACAGTTTTAAATATTTTGTCATTACCAAGAAGAAAAGCATCCCTAATTTCCAGTGTATTATTGGAAAGATTGAGCTGAGCAACTAGACTCAGCACTAACCACTAAGCATCTGTTTTCAGAGCTATGGAATGTCATAGCCAGATTTCTATGGTCCATGGTCTGTTTGCTTGAGGGAAGAATTTAATATGAGGTACAAAGACTTCAGCATCTGATGACATTGAACCTGCACAGTATAACCCATATGCCATGTTGTAGACATATCTTAAGCATTCCAAGATTAAAGATAGTGTGAAAGAGCTATTAAATGTTAATTTGGTGGTGAATACAATGCTTTTCTATAATTAAGGTTACTTATTAAAGAGAAATAAACATTGTTAATTTATTTTGTTTATCTTAAAATACTGCAGTTTTTGCCTTGTTACTTGACATGTACCTGGTAGTGTCCCAAGGAAATAATGGAACAGAGTTGTATGAACAGCCTGGTAATTATGTAGATCACATTTGATCAAATCATTCATTAGAAAATCATAACTGTGCACCACTGCTACTTATTAGAGAATACCAATTAAAGGGAAATTAGTGAAATGAACTGCAACTGAAAAAGACAATATATAAAAACTAAGTAATTTAATAATTTTTATATATATATATATACATAGGCAATACGATACCGTGTTTGAGACGAATATCAAGAGGCAGCACTCCAATAGATGGTCAAAAAAGCTTTGTATTATCAAGACATCATAACCAACGTTTCGGTCCTACATGAGAAAGGTCCTGCATGTAGGACCGAAACGTTGGTTATGATATCTTGATATTACAAAGCTTTTTTGACCATCTATTGGAGTGCTGCCTCTTGATATTCGTCTAAAACACGGTATCGTATTGCTTATTTATTCTCTACAGGATTTGCACCCATCATCTTGAATTTCCCGACAGAGTGCCTATTGTTCTTGTTTATTTGCTATATATATATATATATATATATATATATATATATATATATATATATATATAATTTCAAGGCAATTTTAATAGTGTAGTCATGGGGCTGGGCTACATACTGTAAATAATTACAAAAGTATTATCTTGGCCTACAAGGGATTAAGTTATGTCTCGCTTTTTACAGTTTTGAAGAGGCTCTTTTTTAACAGATAAAATGAGATTGGTCTGAAGCAATACCATTGCTGCAATACTAAATCTTTTAAATAGTAAACATAAATTAAAAATCCACTTTTTTTTAACAATGTGAAAACATGTTTTTCCTTTCATCTTCGGAATCATATTGACGTGTCACATCCATTTGTTTTTTTTCCTCTCTACTTTGACGGATTTTGCCTGGGCAAAAGATATTAGAGTTTGACAAGGGCAGTCATATATCAAACTCTCGTTGCTTTAAACTGGGGCAAAATACAGCACTCAATCTATCAAAGAACAAAACTCAATCTATCTCAATCTTATCATCATCAAAAACATTGTGTACTTATTTTGCACTAGTTTTGCACTGGTTTTATAATAGTTAGACTTCCATGCTTAGGGGTCTATGTATCAAGGGAAATGTGGAGCAATTCTGGGGCAAAAAATCTGCACTTCCATTTTATACATTTGAAGCAATTGCCCCAGAATTGCACCAATTTCCCCTTGATACATAGGCCCCTTAGCGTTACTTAGTAAATGCAGTATAACTTTCCTATTAAAAATATTTTTGGTTCAATGTATTGTTTTGAATAAGAATATATGTATTAATAGCATGAGGTTTATTTACTAATGTGATAAGCATGATCGATTGTGGGTGCTATGTTTTAATTGAATTTCTATATCTGCAAATTTGCACAATTACACATCAGCTCAATGGTCACAGTCAAGCTGTTTCAGACATTTTGCATTGCTGTGAGAAATTTGCTATATCCCATTTGCTTATCAGTGGCACCAATTCACCATTCATTTTCATATTTCTGTTAATAACATTGCAAATAATGCATAAAAACCAATGTTTGCATCGTACTAAAATATAAAGTACACTAATCTACAAAGCCAGATTTGTTGAAATACCAAATGTTCAATTTGTCTATAAGACATGTGAAATTAAGTACATATCACATGCACAAAATGCACAAATTTATTGACCGGTCATGTGAAGCTTAAACAATATAAATAATTGATAGTTTCAGTAATTATAATTTGGGACGTTTAAATGCTGCTTAAAGCAGCAATTCAAGCAATATCCTACATGTGTGAATTTTTTTAATAAATCAGTTCTGTACTATGAGAAAATACTTGTAGCATTTAAAAAATTAAAACAAATGTTTTAAAGAAATTTTTAATGTTTCTAATATAGGAAGCATTTCCAAAGTGACAGCCCCCTTCCCCTTCTGATAGGCTCTGGCTCTTGAGCCCCGCCCTCTCTCTAGCAGTCCACCAATTGTATCTAGTAACTGCCCAGTCAATCATATTCCAGAACTACATTTCCCATAATGCTGAATTAAATAACCCTGAGCAAAGCGATTGATTACAAGAGACTGGATTGATCTGCAGCTTAGCTAATCACTTGTCAGTAAGCAGATTGTATTGATGCACATATTGAATGGGAGAAAAAAAAATATATATATATATATTTTTTTTTAACGACAGCTTTAACTGCAGTTTTAATATACAAAGAATCTGTAATTACTGTAAAAAAAGGCACAAAAGTTATGGCTCAATATATTCAGTTTAACATCTAGGTAAATTGGAAGAACTGATGTTTTAAAATACAATTTCCCTTGCATTTTATTCTTATTTTTTTGTTTTCATTTTTAGTTAGCAGGCAACCCAGAGTCTATGAAATATTTGAGTATCTCTATTCTTTGTAATAATTTTCTGCATTAAAAGTAAGATTATAGGATAATGAAAAGTCCCATGTTGATTCATTCCATTATCTCGCATAAAAGTTGTCAAATCTTTGTGTAACAAGCTCACAAAATAATTAGATTTAAACCTCAACCTGAATCAGACAAATGATACATCTCATTTACAGCTTTGTTACTTATTAGGCACTATTTATGATTACTTAAAATAATGATAGTGATTAACCTTCTCCAAAATCTTGTTTATATACATTTGAATTTCATTTACAACCTTAAAAATATGCCATAATAGAAAAGTAGTTAGTAGTAGTAGTAGTAGTAGTAGTGGTTTTATTTATTTATTTATAAAATACTGTATTTTACCAGGAAGTAATACATTGAGAGTTACATCTCGTTTTCAAGTATGTCCTGGGCATAGAGTTAAGATGACAAATAATACATGGTTACAAATACAGTTACATATACATTATATTGTACAAGACATTGCATGCACAGTTAAAGATAATATATATTATAGGCGTATGTAACAGTTACAGACCAGATTAAAATGTGAGACACCTTTAGTTTTGAAAGAACTTAAACTGGTGGTGGCTTTGAGAGTCTCCGGTAAGTTGTTCCAGTTTTGGGAGGCACGGTAAGAGAAGGAGGAGTGGCTGGCTTCTTCGTTGAACCTTGGGACCATGAACAGTCTTGATAAGTAGTAGTAGTAGTAGTAGTAGTAGTAAAAAAGTAGTTAATTTGTTAAAGAAAAAGCACAGGAGCGCACCAAGGGTAAAGTAATATGTATTGAAAATACAGTAAATAGTGCAAGTAGTAACTTACATGTAAGAGATAAAAAGTCCAGTAGTTAATAAAAGCTCAGGACACCATTTGC
This sequence comes from Ascaphus truei, assembly GCF_040206685.1. Classification (NCBI taxonomy): domain Eukaryota; kingdom Metazoa; phylum Chordata; class Amphibia; order Anura; family Ascaphidae; genus Ascaphus; species Ascaphus truei. The sequence continues at coordinate 295,104,998 of NC_134485.1, forward strand.
CATGCCAGCTAGTGAGGAGTCTGGAGGTGGATGCCTGGCTTGTGTAGATCAGTCCGAAGAGCAACTTCAACAAAAGCAGAAGTGTTGTGCATAACAGGTGTATCGGATAATTATGTTATTTTTATACATGTACGCACTATGGAGTGTGCACCTTTTCTTTTACATGTGTATATATATATATTTTCTTCTTCAGCTTTGTTTAAGATATATTAGAGGCGCTACTTCATTAATTTTTGTCTTTATGTGTATATATATATATATATATATATATATATATATATATATATATATATATATATATACAGTGTTCGACATACCTATACATTTGCACGCCCCGGGCGAGTGGATTTAACATCGTGGCGAGCTCCTATTGGCCCAAGCAGCACACGTGTGTTACTAGGTGGCGAGTAGATGTTTTTGTTCGGCGAGTAGATTTTTTGGTGATTTGTCGACCACTGTATATATATATATAAGGATCCATGTTAAAAATGTTTTTTGAAGCAAAAAGTGGCACTGTGTGCTCATTTGCATGTCATTTCCCAGAATCCCTTGCTGCAATGGAAGTGCTGTGTGCTGGGTGATAATGTTGAAAGGCGGGGTTGCAGACCTGCCTAAGACATGCAGATGAGCATACAGTTGTATTTACATTTGCATATTTGCTTTGCTGTGGAGGGTTTTTGTCACTTTTTATACTCACCATAACTCAGTATGGTAAACCCCATCCTTTAGCTTCTTTGCATACCCAGTTAACCAACCCCACACTGATGAGACCCATTTTGAGACCCATCAAGGTTGAAACAGCTGGCTTTGGGTGCCTTGGCCCTTTGGCTTAGATCAAGGTGATATGAATGCTCCTCTCGGCCTGCACAGCTATGACCAAATGCAGTACCATCCTATCTGGGGCTTCAGTAGGAAAGGTCTGTGGCAAGCATTTGGCCCTCTAGCTCATTGAGAGGTGGTGTCCAGGCCCCGGACCACAGAACCCCTGAGCCTTCGGGCTAAGGGGGGATGGCATTCGAACAACCAGCCCTTCGGGGCTGGGGTGCACCCGCACAACCCTCGAAAGAGGGGAGATGATGCGAACTCCTTTGCGGGCCTCGGGCCAGAGGGAGGAAGAGACGGATGTCCTGAATCCTAACGGAGGAAGGCATCAATGTCCCTGGAGACCTAGGCTTTCGGGCTGAAACCTTCAGGGAAACTGTGTTCTGAGGGCGGGTCTGACTTCGGTTGGACAGTCCAAAGGCATGCTCCCGAACCACTGAAGTGGTTTGGGACCCGATGAGCGAGAGGGTGCAACCCTCTCGGGAGGAAAAAAAAAAAAGAAAAAAAAAGCTGTCTGTGGGTGGCCGCTTCTCGGCCTTTTGGCTAAGATCAAGGCGATATGAGTGCTCCTCTCGACCTGCACAGCTATGACCAAATGCAGTACCATCCTATCTGGGGCTTCAGTAGGAAAGGTCTGTGGCAAGCATTTGGCCCTCTAGCTCTTTGAGAGGTGGTGTCCAGGCCCCGGACCACAGAACCCCTGAGCCTTCGGGCTAAGGGGGGATGGCATTCGAACAACCAGCCCTTCGGGGCTGGGGTGCACCCGCACAACCCTCGAAAGAGGGGAGATGATGCGAACTCCTTTGCGGGCCTCGGGCCAGAGGGAGGAAGAGACGGATGTCCTGAATCCTAACGGAGGAAGGCATCAATGTCCCTGGAGACCTAGGCTTTCGGGCTGAAACCTTCAGGGAAACTGTGTTCTGAGGGCGGGTCTGACTTCGGTTGGACAGTCCAAAGGCATGCTCCCGAACCACTGAAGTGGTTTGGGACCCGATGAGCGAGAGGGTGCAACCCTCTCGGGAGGAAAAAAAAAAAAGAAAAAAAAAGCTGTCTGTGGGTGGCCGCTTCTCGGCCTTTTGGCTAAGATCAAGGCGATATGAGTGCTCCTCTCGACCTGCACAGCTATGACCAAATGCAGTACCATCCTATCTGGGGCTTCAGTAGGAAAGGTCTGTGGCAAGCATTTGGCCCTCTAGCTCTTTGAGAGGTGGTGTCCAGGCCCCGGACCACAGAACCCCTGAGCCTTCGGGCTAAGGGGGGATGGCATTCGAACAACCAGCCCTTCGGGGCTGGGGTGCACCCGCACAACCCTCGAAAGAGGGGAGATGATGCGAACTCCTTTGCGGGCCTCGGGCCAGAGGGAGGAAGAGACGGATGTCCTGAATCCTAACGGAGGAAGGCATCAATGTCCCTGGAGACCTAGGCTTTCGGGCTGAAACCTTCAGGGAAACTGTGTTCTGAGGGCGGGTCTGACTTCGGTTGGACAGTCCAAAGGCATGCTCCCGAACCACTGAAGTGGTTTGGGACCCGATGAGCGAGAGGGTGCAACCCTCTCGGGAGGAAAAAAAAAAAAGAAAAAAAAAGCTGTCTGTGGGTGGCCGCTTCTCGGCCTTTTGGCTAAGATCAAGGCGATATGAGTGCTCCTCTCGACCTGCACAGCTATGACCAAATGCAGTACCATCCTATCTGGGGCTTCAGTAGGAAAGGTCTGTGGCAAGCATTTGGCCCTCTAGCTCTTTGAGAGGTGGTGTCCAGGCCCCGGACCACAGAACCCCTGAGCCTTCGGGCTAAGGGGGGATGGCATTCGAACAACCAGCCCTTCGGGGCTGGGGTGCACCCGCACAACCCTCGAAAGAGGGGAGATGATGCGAACTCCTTTGCGGGCCTCGGGCCAGAGGGAGGAAGAGACGGATGTCCTGAATCCTAACGGAGGAAGGCATCAATGTCCCTGGAGACCTAGGCTTTCGGGCTGAAACCTTCAGGGAAACTGTGTTCTGAGGGCGGGTCTGACTTCGGTTGGACAGTCCAAAGGCATGCTCCCGAACCACTGAAGTGGTTTGGGACCCGATGAGCGAGAGGGTGCAACCCTCTCGGGAGGAAAAAAAAAAAAGAAAAAAAAAGCTGTCTGTGGGTGGCCGCTTCTCGGCCTTTTGGCTAAGATCAAGGCGATATGAGTGCTCCTCTCGACCTGCACAGCTATGACCAAATGCAGTACCATCCTATCTGGGGCTTCAGTAGGAAAGGTCTGTGGCAAGCATTTGGCCCTCTAGCTCTTTGAGAGGTGGTGTCCAGGCCCCGGACCACAGAACCCCTGAGCCTTCGGGCTAAGGGGGGATGGCATTCGAACAACCAGCCCTTCGGGGCTGGGGTGCACCCGCACAACCCTCGAAAGAGGGGAGATGATGCGAACTCCTTTGCGGGCCTCGGGCCAGAGGGAGGAAGAGACGGATGTCCTGAATCCTAACGGAGGAAGGCATCAATGTCCCTGGAGACCTAGGCTTTCGGGCTGAAACCTTCAGGGAAACTGTGTTCTGAGGGTGGGTCTGACTTTGGTTGGACAGTCCAAAGGCATGCTCCCGAACCACTGAAGTGGTTTGGGACCCGATGAGCGAGAGGGTGCAACCCTCTCGGGAGGAAAAAAAAAAAAAGCTGTCTGTGGGTGGGTTTTCTGGGTATGCACCTTAACCCTGGCTGTGCTCAAAGCTGTGACCATGCAGCAAGCTTAAGCCTATAGGGAACCATGTTAAAAATGGTTTTTGAAGCAAAAAGTGGCACTGTGTGCTCATTTGCATGTCATTTTCCAGAATCCCTTGCTTCAGTTGAAGTGCTATGTGCTGGGTGATAATGGTGAAAGGCGGAGTTGCAGACCTGCCTAAGACATGCATACAGTTGTATTTACATTTGCATATTTGCTTTGCTGTGGAGGGTTTTTGTCACTTTTTTTACTCACGATAACTTAACTCAGTATATATTAAACACATATATTAAACACACAATGAAATACCACTATAAGAACAACCGTTTAACAATAAATTAAGTCTAAAGCCAGAAGATATCCCCACAAATAAAATTGGTACTGGTGGTGCTAAGGGGCCAAATCACTATCTATCACAAACACAAAAAGACAAAGGTACCTCTAAAAAAAGCACTCAAACTTTTCAAATAAATAATACGAAAGATGTGAATTAAATTATCAAAAAGATAATTTTATTGAAACACATCTAACACAACAAGAAAAAACAAAATAACATGCATGAAAACAGACTGCAAACAACCTCCTAATGCCAACAGAATAGAATAACGGACAATAAAATAATTTCAAGACAACTGCAACACATGGGTAAGGAAAACCAAAGTGGGGATGTAAACCTCAATATAAGGATAACTCTGGGAACAAAGTACCCAGAGTAATCTCCGACTGGCCGGTCATCCACAGAGAGGTTAATACCACACCTTACCACGTGTTCCTATACCAATAAAAGTGTAAGTGTGCAACGCCCCTATATCAATGATATGACAAATATGATATACACTGGCGACACACTTTATTCGAGCTCGGCTAGTCCCACGAATTCGGGTATACCCGGGTGTATTGAGGTTTGTGACTGTTTTCTGCCCGAGTGCATTGGGTTATTTTCCAGGCAGGGATTGAAGCATTTTATTCCCACTGGCTGCAATACTGCACAGTATATATATATATATATACTGCATTACAATTCATGAATTTATGCCATCTGGTAGACACGCGAAGCATTGCAGCCTATTAAATCCTAATCATTATCATTTAACAGATCAGCCGCCCGTCAGCCAGGCATGAACCCAGGCTGGGAAGGCAAACGCAACGGGGCTTGTCAGAGGTGAGGAGCGGCGCATTCCAGGTATCTGCCAGGTACATACTGGGTATTTGCTCGAATAAAGTGTGTCGGTGCAGTAGGAGGCAATAAACATATATTAAAATACAATGTGTAAAAGTACATACAGGTATAAAGGATTCATGAAATGTCTGATTAATTGCTGAAAAACATCTAATGAAGGAGGATGTGATGTTAAAGTGAAAAATCACTAGAAGTAGATGGCTAAAAATGCACAAGGCTGATGGAGGCAAATGGATAATTTGTAGCACAATACTAGTTAAATCCTGATGGATATTAAAGTGTCAGTGTGTAACCAATCCTATGGTAGTGATAGAATGTGTTTGCAGAGATACAATCTCACCAATCTTGCACTAGAGGTAGATGATCCTGAAAGGTGTACACATTAACTTGTCAGCTAAGCCACTCAGGTGCATAGCAAAGAGGCCAGAATGAACTGATCCAGGAAAAGCACAGTGTATTCTTTGTCTTAGTTCACCAAACGGAAGGTACAGGAGCCCAACATTGTTAATAAGGGCTAATAGCCCATAAGCATATAGCCAGACCTCACAGTTATTCTCCCCGCAATATAGCTCTCAATTTTGCAACCAGTAGAAGTGAAGCTGCACACTTCTTTCAGCCTCCACACAGCCCCAGCCAAGGGAATCCTTTTACTGCTGATTGGTGGTTACGTGATGACGTAAGCCCTACGCGTTTCGTCAGCTGATGCGCTGACTTCATAAGGGGTGCGTCCTAAGGAGGTATCCATGAATATTTATAGCTCCAATCGCAAATCCTGATTGGTAGAGCCTAAGAAGGCATAAGTGGACTCCACAAATGTGAAAAATGAGCAAGTGAACATAGAAGATAAACAATAAAATAAACAGTAGAATGGACTAGTGTTGCAAACCATCACTGGTTAAAAAAAAAATACACTTGTATAGCATATTTAAAGATACAATAATATACAATAAAAAACAAGCAAAAGACCAGATCCTAATAAAATCAATGTAAATATTAAATGAACAAAATAATATTATTTTTTAAATCAAATATTTATAAAGTCTGTTATGAATCTGAAATCTTAACAAATCTCAATTAAAAATATTAAAATTACTAAAAAAATATTATAAAAAAACAAAAAAGGGGAAATGATGAAACTGGAAAAAATAAATAAAAAACAGAAAAACGAGATCGTAATTTTGTTGGAGCCAACATAGTTTTGTGACATTCTGATCTCCTATAAATAATAGAGTGATGATGATCTAGATGTTCACTCAAAACAGGATCATGTTAAAAAAAAAAAAATATATATATATATATATATATATATATATATATATAACCATGCAACAAGCTTAAGCCTGCTTCTCTTACCATGCACCCCAAACTGGAACAAATATTTCACTAAAGGAAGCATAGTAACCGCCAATGAATGTAAGTAGATGTGTCTTCATTCATTCTTCTAAAAGTATCTTTATTAATCATCTTTTCCCTAACCTATTTTGTATTGAACAATAAAACAATGTAATTTAGCCACCCAATTTGATTTTATAAGGGCTATCAGGGAGCAATGCTCTCATTTTTTTTATATGTGAGATCAAACCAGTGGCAATTGCAGTTAAATATACTATAGGTGCACTAGATAACCAGTCTTTAAAAAAAACTTTAGAAACAGATTATTCTGCAATTGGGCCCCATATCCTGCAGCAACAGTGTCACAGCAGAACAGTTGCCTTTTATCTGTGCAGGCGTTAGTGTACCTTCTCCTCCCTTTGAATGAAATAAACACATAATGTAACAGTTTTTGGGGGAAACAAGGCCACAGCTTTATTAAATAATATTTACAACCAGATCACTTTGCCAGACTTCCTGGCAGTGATCTTTGGCTCTGCTGCTGTTGGAAATCCAGACCAGTAGAATTTAAAATTGGGAACATACCAAACTGAATAGCCCTAAAGAGGCATGACCCACTGCATACCATCCATTATAATTCAAACAAATAACTGGCAAAATAACTCCAAACTTAACACCTTCATCTGACCCTCTTGTCAAATCTGTTTATCAAGCACCACCAATACTGTTGTACTTTTGTATGTTTTGGTTCCAAATGTTACAGAAATATACCTCACCAATTCTCCAACATTTTAGCCATTGTATTGATTCACGTTCACCTGTAACAACTGTTGGATAAAGAGCATAAGCGGCGCTAAAGAAATATTTGTCTACCGTATTGCAAGGAAACATATCAGTTACCCAGCTTTACAGTACCTCAAAAGTAGATTTATGAAAATGACATCTGTATCCAAGTGTGAAGACACCAAAAGTTAATGCCAAGATTTTTGTTAGGAATACCGAAAGCCAATGTTAACATGTTTAGGAGCATTGGTAGATGGTATAGGCAGTTCATGCCATACATTCAGCAAGCTAGTCAAATACAATCATAGGACTTAAATTGATCTATTGCAATTGGATTCTGAAGCCCTGCACCACTCTTCCAAGCACACCAACAGCAAGAACTGCACATGTTATAAAAAGTTCCTATACTAATCTACCTTCCATAACACAACCCACTATAATAATAAGCGGAACGCCCAAAGAGGAATAGAACACTGGAATACCAATAGGTAAAGCAAGAGTCAAGTAGAGTAAAAAAATACAACGCATGAAATCATTCCTTTTGGGTGAGGAGGATAAGAAAATCAGAAACCAAACTTAGCATAAAGGGGCTAAAAGCCAAAATACCTGTATAATGAATAGAGATGGTTGAATTTTTTAGGCGGATTTTGATCCGCAGCGGATCTGCCAATTCATTTGGTCTGCGGCTTTCAGCGAATCATTCTCAAAAAGGGCGATTCACGTTTTGCAGATTTATTATTCTTAACAATACATTCCGCAGATTCCGCAGTCCAATTACAGATTTTTAAGAATCCGCTAACAAGTTGCTGAATCCACGGATTGTATTCTACAAATCGTCAATGGATTGTATTCAACAGCGTTTTATGATGAATCCGCATGGATTAATAACAACCAAATCTGTTTGCATATTTTACACTGTGAAACTGATTTGGGGGAATGCAAGAAAATCTGGGTAATTGATTTTGCCGGATTCACCCATCTCAAATAATGAACCTCTATTTTATTAGAGAGAGAATGGGAACTTGTGCTTGACACCACATGAGTGCCATCATTAATGGATGCTTCCTTATAAAAGTAGGACATAGCAAGTCAGACATAGCAGAACAGCTCCCAAGTAGAGATATATGCAAGACTTGATTCCTTAGTAGTGTGCTCAAAATGTAGTCACTTTAAGTACATATAGGAGAATATATAATTGTAGTCCAACCAGACGTGCCATTGATTGATAACCCAAATTCATTTCATGCATTTTAAATAATGTCCCATTATTATTATTTTTTAGGTATGAGTGTGTACACTCATGTGTACATGTCATATTCTGAGAATTGCATAAAAATGTGTCTCAATTTACATGCAGCTGCAATTAGCAACATAACAATTAACAATTCGTTTGCATTGGGATGTACAGTGCATTACTACTGTTCCATATTCACTATTAGTAAGATACAGTATACAAGGCCATGTTTTATAGATAATTAAAGGTGCACACATTTTAAAATATAGCTGAAGTGTCTAAACAGAATTCTGTAAACCTTTAATAAACAAATGAATGAAGCTTACTTAAACTTTATTCTGTTTAAGGATATATGTACATTACTGATGTAAAGGACACAAAACTAGTTATGTTGACTGATCCCACCCTTTAAGTCAAAACATGTAATTTTTTTAGATTGAAGTCCTTCTGTGGCTCACAAAGTACCAAGGCACATCTGTCACAACACGAGGAAATTACTTGTGCTATTATAAAAAAAAAAACTTCTTGCGAAAATTGGAATTTTAACTGTTATGCTAATCATATGTTAATGCTAATTGGATTCATGAAGTACTATTTCCAGCAGATGCTATTGAATAAGCTATATATGTTTATGAAAAAAGGTACATTATCTTAATTCTCATTTTAAAAAATTCTACTGTACTATCAGCAAAAATGTGGCATTGAAAACTGTAAAGCTATTTAGATGAAAATGAAATATGAGCTCATGAACTGTCAAAATAATTCTTGGGTTATTATAAAAGTATTATATTGTGTATGTGTCATTTGAAATAAAAGAAACTGGGATCCTGTCCTATGCAAAAAAAAATATTGCTGCTAACTCCTTTGTAGCCTTTCCTTTGGTCAGAAAGATACCTCATCCTCAAGTACTGTATAAGTACTGTAGTTTTCAAAAATGAAAAAAGAAGATATGGAGATTCTGAATGTTGTGTGTAGGTTGGTTGGTTTTGAGGTAGTTGGATAATTCAGTGAGCAGTGATCATTCACCTGTTCAGTCTCAGTGACAGAAGGAATACAGAGAGCTAGACATTACAACTGTGACTGTGATGGTCTGTCACCACAGTTTGTTTTGCGGTTGCATTGTTTATTCCAAGAAAGGCAACAACAAATAAAACACAAAAGAATGCTGTTCTGATTGCTGATCAGTGAATGAATATTAAAGGTCTATAATATGAATATTTATTTAACTTTTTTATTTTCCAGCCGTGTTTCTGTTAAGTGTGTATTACTATTGGATATTAAGTACAATATAATAGTTTTATTACAACTTACAATTTCCTAATATGTCATTCAAAATAACCTCATACATTAACCTTGGCCCCTTGCAGATGCACTTACCAGAATGCCCTCCTACTGTCTCTGTATGTTCTCCCTACCAACAAATTAGATTGTAAGATCTTCGGAGCAGGGACTCATTTTCCTAAATGTTACTTTTATGTCTGAAGCACTTCTCCTATTTATGCATTATTTATATGATTGTCACATATATTACTGCTGTGAAGCGCTATCTACATTAATGGCGCTATATAAATAAAGACATACATACATACATACATAACTCAGTTACTCCAAATAGTTCAAAAATGAATAAAAAATACTAATATCTCCAAAAGTGCTGAGGTCACATATAAACTACACATAAAATAAAGGCAGTTAAAAACTAATTTTAATCTTAATCAAACTACTAAGTGTCTCTAAAGTCGCAAACATACTGTACAAACTAAAAGCAGGGAGGTCATGAGGTTTCTATAATTTACTCCTTTATACTCCAAAGATCAACATCTATAAAAAGAGGTAAGTCTTTTCTGATGCAGTAGGAGCTTAGGCGTGGAAGTCAGAAATCATGAGGCATAATAACAGCCATAGGGGCTTAATCTAGTAGCTTCGATAAGTGACTTATCGCCAGTTTTGAGCACTACACGAGTGAGTTTGCATGTGTAGCTATTCAGAAAGCTCTGATAACATGCCAAACTCACTCAAGAATTGCTTCTTCCCGATTGGTACCACTCTCGCAAATTCAAACCGAGCGCTAGCTCAAAAAATGCTCAAACTAGCATTTTAAAAAAATAGAGCTATTCAGGTAGCTTCAATATGTGTATCGTGGCTGCAACTCGCAGGTTCTGATCTCGCCACCTCAAGGGTGGTGTGATGGGATCCGCAATGTGATTCTGAAGAAAAAAATGTATTCTTACTACATAGTATTGAAGCCGGGTGTCTCAGTAGCTGACACACATTAATACCAGCTCCAGAGACCCCCTACTTCAATCCTATGTAATAAAAAATAAATTTACAGCCTGCCTTAGCGGCTAAGAGAGATCTGGTAATAATGGTGAAGCCTTTCTGAGATTTCCACATATATGTAAATATTCACTAACATTCTGGTCAGCGTTTTCCAGAAGTTAAGGAATCCTGTTTGTTCAAAATTTTAAAAATATAAATGTTTCAGATTTTTATTATATGTAGATTTGCAAAAAATGTTGCGGAAACTCAATGTGAATATATTTATACTGCAGTTGTCTCATGTATTATTAGGGACATGTATTGTTTTAAATAATGTATTCTACATTTGATAATAAAGATTTCTTCCATAGACTATATCTTTGTCTATTCAGAATGCATGTGGGTGACCTTGTCATTTTTATTTTCTTTGCTCCAATAAATACTGTACAGCCTGTTCAAATTGCCATTTCTGATGAGACTAAATGTAGATAATATAGAAAATATGACTGTTTTTAACTGCATTATGATCAATGATTATATCTGTACTCTGCTACTTCCAGCATCACAACTAAAGGTCATTAAGACTAATCAGTATTTATGCAAGCTAAATTGCTTGATGTGCAAGTGTTGATCTTGAGCCAGAGGGTTGCCATAGTAACAGGACGCTTTAAAAAGACCCATGTACTGTAAGACCTCCCCTGACTCACCCACAATAGTTTGTAGTAACAGCCATCTTGGAGATAAGTTAGTACACAGGGGCAGTGCCACCCCTTATGTGTATGAACTGGTGTACTAATGTACTGAGGTACTATAACAGCTATATTAGGGAATATAATAATCCAATATAGATAAATACTACCCACTCATATGTAATACAGTGAAGGAATCATAAATTAGTATGTAATAATAACCATCTTAAAAGTCAATTAATACATAGGGGCAGCACTATCCACTTGTGTGTATACAATAAATAAACATAAAATAAAGTGCTATAATAACCATCAAGGAAACTACAAACTATTTATAGGTCTGTCTATGACACTACACACTTGGGGTAGCGCTGCCCCTGTGTGTTTACTTACCTTCTTGTTCTCCATGCGTGGAACGCATTACTAACGCTGACACGCAGTGCTTGTTGTCTGTAGTGTGATGACATCATCACTCCCGATGGAACGCACGCGATGGGTCTTGGCACGCAGCGCTCAGCCAATAGGAAAAGAGAAGGGAAAAAAGGAGCAAATTTTGAATGTATAAAGAAGGAAAAGGATAGCAGGACATTTACAAAGCCCCCTGAAGAAGTCCATTTGGACGGAACGCATTGAGGCATTTTTTGGAGCCAGCTGCTGACAATCTATACACCTTGAGGAGTTGTCTGAAGCTCTGTACCCCCTCAGTGTGGTATCCCTGGGTGCAAGGCCAGCACAAGGTTTTACTGAGAGTGGGGTTACATGTGTTTTGGACTACCTTAGGCTGTTTATTTTTACAGCTAGGTAAGTGCTTTTTTATTTTTTATAAAGTTTGTTCTACCTTTTCCTGCATACTTTTCCTCTTTTTGCCTGGGATTTTCCCTGTGATTCCAGAAGACATCAAAAGTTGGTTACTTTAACAACCTAAAGGCGTACTATTAGTACACACAATGTGAGTTTATATACTATATAGTTATAGAATATATCTCTATATATACAGTATTACACTATGTGTGTTTATTTCTCTATATCCTCATAATATCCTGCTTCCCGTGAGCCTGGGAGATATTGGGAATATCCTGTCGTCAGAGATTATATAAGAAGTATCCTGACACCAGACGTTTCTCAACAACAGTTTGGTTAAACTGATTAACCGAGATGCCTGTTTTACCTTACTAAATGTTAGTGCATTACCACCTTTATCTATATCGAATTCATGCAGAATTACACTATTGTTTTCTTTTTCTTTTATTTCCATATCATCGTGATGTGAGTGCGCAAAACATACAAAAACAATAAAATAGCAAACCCCTATACCTTTGTAAGGGCTAACTTACTTCCCCAAAACGTATCTGCAGGACTTGAGAGATATTCCCATTACCAGCCTATCACCCCAAAGTCTCAGGAAGTACCTTAAGCAGGTGGCCCTCCATGTCAGTCTCTGTCCGGTTCCTGGGTCCCCTGTGTCCATGAAATAAAGGTCTCTGGGTGTCTTGATCTCAGCACAGCCTTTGTGCTCAATACAGTGTCTGTGGGCAGGCTTCTCTGTCCTCCTTCTGTCAGTCCAAATGTGAGCTATGGAATTTCTCTCCTGTTTCTCACATCAGGCTTTTCTCAATGTCCTAATAAGCCAGGTGGAGTTTGGTTCATTGGCTGTGGGCAAATAACCAGCTCGCTGCTGGATTTAGAGGCAGTTTCTCTCAAACAGTCATAAGGCCTGTTACATACCTACCCTGTTTGTGGGAAGCACGGGCTTATCGGTGCCAAAGCCCATCCTTCCAATCTAACTTGAGATATCCCTGGGGCTCGAATGAGAGTGGATGGAGAATGAGAACCTCAGTTCCGCTGGGATTGGAGACCTTTCTCCAGGTTATTAGTGTCTCCTCCAGAAGGTGCTTGAGATCAGCACCCCACAGTTGCTCGAGGAGGACTTTTTCCAAGTACAGTCTTTCTTCTGACTGCTTGGTCATATATTTTCCCCTGTGTCGGGTGAGCCTTTCTTCCCTGAGTTTAGGGTGACCACCTGCATTGGGTTCTGTAGCCATATTCATGGGTAGTCCAAGCTGAGCTGAGTTTTATCCATACCGATTGACTCCTTTGGCATTTCAGTTTTGTAGTTATCTAGTGTTGTACCTGTAGAGGTGCGAACACCGAAACAGTTCTGTCTCAATCTAGCCAAAGACTGTATCTTTCTAGCGGCTATTTTCATTGTGAGGAATATGGCTTGGGCACAGAAGCACGACTATATTGTTATTGTGCTTCTCAAGCGTAATTTGGTTCTTCTTTCCTGAGTTGTGTGGAAAGCCGACCATAGTATTGAGATGGCATTGTGGGTGCGCTTATAGCACGCACAGCTTGCTTGGTTGTGATGTAGAACTATATCTGGATTGAGTCACACCAGCAGCTTCTTTCATTTTTTTGTAGTATCTTTGCAGCAGACACATCCTAACATTTGACTGGAGTAAGTTTACACACTGCTTCAAATGTTCATATTTCTTTCTTTGACGTTGCTTTCGCCATATGGATTGGAAAAGGCAGATTGCTGTATTCTGGCTATTTAGCCAACGAGTTTTCATTCCACTGTAGGCAGCCTGTATGGTGAGTGCTGCAGAGCATTTGCGCAGATACATTTCTCTTTCCAACCTTGCTTGGACAAGAGCTTTGTAGTACTTCTGAATTACTCTGCTGTTTTTGTTCCATTTTTAAGAAGTTTAGCTCATCAGCGAGAGAATCGTATTTCTGGAGCTATCTCTGAGTTTGCATCAACGCATTCTTCATTATATTTTGGAGCTCTGCGGATTTCTTCACTCAGTCTGCAGCTGCTTGCCCCAGTTTCTGGACCTTCTTGTGCTCCCTCTTGTGCCAAGTCACCTGGCCTCTAAGCTTGGCCTCTAGCGATACTCGTGTAATGCTCAAGGCAGCCTTAGTTTCTCATGCTGCTTTGTGGACACAGAGTGGGTAATCAGATGTTCTTGCAGCACTTGTACTTCTTTAGCAGCCTAAGATTTTCTTCCTGCAGAGATCATGGCTTCTCTTTGGAAATTTGTAGGTACGTACGCAGACCTTGCTGTTGGTTCTGCAGTACATGCTCTGCTTGTGTGTGTTGCTCTAATGCTTCTAACCTTTCATCTTTCAGCCTTGTATTTTCTCTTCTTCCAGTCTCTATAATATTCAGGGCCTCCTTGTAGTCCTCCTTCCATTTACGCACTTCTGAGCTGAGACTCCCGTCTCCTGGCGTAAGACTTCTATCTCTAGGTTGAGGGTGTGAGGCTCCTTCTTAGAGACTTTAAGATCCATACTTAGACTGAAGACAGCTTTTTGAGAGATGTCCAGCTCCTCAGCGAGACTGTGAAGTTCCTTTATAGAGACTTCCAGTTCTGTGCGGCAACTGCTGATCTCTTGGTGTGAGGCATCCAGTTCTATGCGGAGAGTAGAAACCTCATTCTGCGATATGTCCACCTCTGTCCGGATACTGTTGACCTCCTTGTGTGAGGCATTCAGTTCTATGTGGCGAGTTTGAACCTCATTCTGAGAGACCTGCACCTCTCTATGGCAATTGTGAACCTCTTGCTTAGAGACTGTAATCTCTTTCAGTGCCTCCTCATACTTCTTTTTCAAATTAGCAATCATTCGGTCAGACTTGCTCTGCTTTTCATCAATGGCGGCAATAGTAGTGTTCGCAGTATCTAGATCCGTCCTTAAATCCTCCAATTCGGTCTTGGCCACTAAGTAAATTGCGAGCACAGTCTTCTGTAGCTCACCGTTATTTTCTCTCTCCAGTTTCACTTCTTCACGGAGAAGATCACAGTTATGCCTGGCAGCTTGCCCATCTTTAGGGCTTATCAAGAATTGTCACTTACCCTCCAAATCAGCTAGGAACAGCTGAACAGAATTGCAAAACACACAGAATCCCTTCAAGCTCATATTGAAACCCCAAAATAACCACAACATATATATATATATATATATATATATATATATATATATATATATATATATATATATATATATATATATATGTGTGTATAAGTGTCAAAGAGGAGTGCTACTGAGCATGGCAATATATATTTAAAACCCGAGACAGAACCTGAGATCAGACTCCAAAAGACTATTCATGGTCCCAAGACTCAACAAAGTATCCGGACGTTCCTCCTTCTCCTTCCGTGCACCCCAAAACTGGAACAACCTACCAGAGACTCTCATATCCACCACCAGCTTAAGTTCTTTCAAATCTAAGGCTGTCTCACACTTTAATCTGGTCTGTAACTGTTTCATAAGCTCATAATATATATTTTCTTTAACTGTGCATGCAATGTCTTGTATATAAATGTATACCTTGTTCATTTATGTAACTGTATTTGTAACCATGTATTATTTGTTTTACTCTGTGCCCAGGACATACTTGAAAACGAGAGGTAACTCTCAATGTATTACTTCCTGGTAAAATATTTTATAAATAAATAAATAAATAAATGAAACAGACAGAGCTCAGTGCTACATCCTATGACACAAATATACAGTTCAGTGCCTAAATATATATATATATATATACACATATATATATATATATATATATATATATATATATATATATATATATATATGTGTATATATATATATATATATATATATATATATATATATATATATATAAAGTATCTTTTGAATAAAATGGTCTTTTAGTTTAACTCTTTGGCGAAAGTGTTGTAAGCCCTTGAGCCCCTCCAAGGCAGACCACGTCTCAAGGGTCCTAACACTAATATAAATTCTTAATAATCTGTACATTACCAGGAAGAATGATTTATAATAAATCTGTCAAAATTAGTTGTATAATTCTAAGTCTGATTGAAGCTCTTCCTGTATAATACCAGGAAAAGCACTCTGTATTAGATTTGTCGCAATCAAACTGCCTGCAAGTTCCCATGAGTGTGGAAGGTGAGATGGAGTGAGCTTTTAACCATTTAAAAGTGGGAGGGGGTGAGCTTCAAACTTGGGAAGGAGAAGCCACCCTCCAAATCAGCTAGGAACAGCGGAAAAGAATTGCAAAACACACAGAACCCCTACAAGCTCATTTTGAGCCCCCAAAATAACCACAACATATATATATATATATATATATATATATATATATATATACAGCTAAACCCCGTTATAACACGCCTCGCTATACCGCGATTCGGTTATAACGCGGTTTTCCCGTGGCTCCCGTTTAAAAAAAAAAAAAAAAAATAATAATTTTTAAATTTAAAAAAAAAAATTTTTTTTTTTTTTTGCACACTGCACACACTGCACACACTCACTGCACACACACAGCTCATTGCTCACACTGCACACACACTGCACACTGCACACACACTGCACACTGCATACACACTGCACACACACTGCACACACACTGCACACTGCACACACACTGCACACTGCACACACACTGCACACTGCACACACACTGCTCATTGCTCACACTGCACACACACTGCTCACACTGACACACACTTCACACTGCACACACACTGCTCATTGCTCACACTGCACACACTGACACACTGCTCATTGCTCACACTGCACACACTGACACACTGCTCATTGCTCACACTGCACACACACTGCTCATTGCTCACACTGCACACACTGACACACTGCTCATTGCTCACACTGCACACACTGACACACTGCTCATTGCTCACACTGCACACACTGACACACTGCTCATTGCTCACACTGCACACACACTGCTCATTGCTCACACTGCACACACTGACACACTGCTCATTGCTCACACTGAACACACTGACACACTGCTCATTGCTCACACTGCACACACTGACACACTGCTCATTGCTCACACTGCACACACACTGCTCATTGCTCACACTGCACACACTGCACACTGCACACACTGCACACTGCACACACTGCTCACACTGACACACACTGCACATTGCTCACATTGCACACTGCACACACACTGCTCATAGCTCACACTGCACACACTTTTCATTGCTCACACTGCACACTGCACACACACTGCTCACACTGCCACACACTGCACACACTGCTCATTGCTCACACTGCTCACACTGACACACACTGCTCACACTGACACACACTGCTCATTGCTCACACTGCACACACTGCACACACTGCACACACAGCCCTCACAATACACTCACATGTCAGCAGCCCACCCCCCCTCACATGTCAGCAGCCCACCCCCCCCCTCACATGTCAGCAGCCCACCCCCCCCTCACATGTCAGCAGCCCACCCCCCCCCTCACATGTCAGCAGCCCCCCCCCCCCTCACATGTCAGCAGCCCACCCCCCCTCATATGTCAGCAGCCCACCCCCCTCACATGTCAGCAGTCCACCCCCCCTCACATGTCAGCAGCCCCCCCCCTCACATGTCAGCAGCCCACCCCCCCCCCCACATGTCAGCAGCCCACCCCCCCTCACATGTCAGCAGCCCACCCCCCCCTCACATGTCAGCAGCCCACCCCCCCCTCACATGTCAGCAGCCCACCCCCCCCCTCACATGTCAGCAGCCCACCCCCCCCCTCACATGTCAGCAGCCCACCCCCCCCTCACATGTCAGCAGCCCACCCCCCCCTCACATGTCAGCAGCCCACCCCCCCCTCACATGTCAGCAGCCCACCCCCCCCTCACATGTCAGCAAAACATGTCAGCAGGCCACCCCCCCCTCACATGTCAGCAGCCCACCCCCCCCCTCACATGTCAGCAGCCCACCCCCCCCTCACATGTCAGCAGCCCACCCCCCCTCACATGTCAGCAGCCCACCCCCCCCTCACATGTCAGCAGCCCACCCCCCCCCTCACATGTCAGCAGCCCACCCCCCCCCTCACATGTCAGCAGCCCACCCCCCCCCCCCCCCTCACATGTCAGCAGCCCACCCCCCCCTCACATGTCAGCAGAACTCACATGTCAGCAGCCCAACCCCCCCCCCTCCCTCTTGCAGTAGCAGCAGCAGCAGCAGCAGCAGCAGCAGCAGCAGCAGCAGCAGCAGCAGCAGCAGCAGCAGCAGATCTGGCTGGGAGGACACAGACACACGTTGCCACGCATCGCAAAACCAGGAGGCTGGGAGGAAGAGGGAGGGGGGCAGGTCTCTGTTTTGGGGTCACCCCTGTGCCCTGGCTGGGAGTGAGGGGGGCAGGTCTCTATGGGGGATCCCCCCTCCCTGTGAGGGGCAGATGAGGCTGGACAGAGGCAGCCCCGTCCACTCCCAGAATGCTTTGCTTCTAGCAGCATCTGGCTCCGGTCCCAGCTTTCCTCCTGGGGGCTCCGTCTCCATTTTGCAGCCTCTGCAGCGTTGTACTTGTGACCGTGAGTACAACGTGCGGCTGACATGTAACCCACCCCCCTGCACCCAGAGAGGGGCACTGCCCTGCGGGGGCATACCTCGGGGGTGGGGGGGAGGGGGTGGGGGGGGAGTTGAGAGGGAGGGAGGGGGCTGAGAGGGAGAGGGAGGAGGGATGAATCGCCGCCATTTTTTTTAAACGTTTTTTTATTTATTTATTTAATTAACTCCCTCCCTCCCAATCAGGCGCGCGGCGGCCATTTTTTTAAAAAAAAATTAGCGCGACCCCGTTACTAACTGCTCATTGCTCACACTGCACACACTGCTCATTGCTCACTGCACACTGCACACACACTGCTCACACTGCCACACACTGCACACACTGCTCATTGCTCACACTGCTCACACTGACACACACTGCTCACACTGACACACACTGCTCATTGCTCACACTGCACACACTGCACACACTGCACACACACACTGCACACACTCACTGCACACAGCCCTCACAATACACTCACATGTCAGCAGCCCACCCCCCCTCACATGTCAGCAGCCCAACCCCCCCCTCACATGTCAGCAGCCCACCCCCCCCTCACATGTCAGCAGCCCACCCCCCCTCACATGTCAGCAGCCCACCCCCCCCTCACATGTCAGCAGCCCACCCCCCCTCATATGTCAGCAGCCCACCCCCCCCCCTCACATGTCAGCAGCCCACCCCCCCTCACATGTCAGCAGCCCCCCCCCCTCACATGTCAGCAGCCCACCCCCCCCCCCCTCACATGTCAGCAGCCCACCCCCCCCCCTCACATGTCAGCAGCCCACCCCCCCCTCACATGTCAGCAGCCCACCCCCCCCCTCACATGTCAGCAGCCCACCCCCCCCTCACATGTCAGCAGCCCACCCCCCCCCTCACATGTCAGCAGCCCACCCCCCCCCTCACATGTCAGCAGCCCACCCCCCCTCACATGTCAGCAGCCCCCCCCCCCTCACATGTCAGCAGCCCACCCCCCCTCACATGTCAGCAGCCCACCCCCCCCCTCACATGTCAGCAGCCCACCCCCCCTCATATGTCAGCAGCCCACCCCCCCCCTCACATGTCAGCAGCCCACCCCCCCTCATATGTCAGCAGCCCACCCCCCCCCCTCACATGTCAGCAGCCCACCCCCCCTCACATGTCAGCAGCCCCCCCCCCTCACATGTCAGCAGCCCACCCCCCCCCTCACATGTCAGCAGCCCACCCCCCCCCTCACATGTCAGCAGCCCACCCCCCCCTCACATGTCAGCAGCCCACCCCCCCCCTCACATGTCAGCAGCCCACCCCCCCCTCACATGTCAGCAGCCCACCCCCCCCTCACATGTCAGCAGCCCACCCCCCCCCTCACATGTCAGCAGCCCACCCCCCCCTCACATGTCAGCAGAACTCACATGTCAGCAGCCCAACCCCCCCCTCCCTCTTGCAGTAGCAGCAGCAGCAGCAGCAGCAGCAGCAGCAGCAGCAGCAGCAGCAGCAGCAGATCTGGCTGGGAGGACACAGACACATGTTGCCACGCATCGCAAAACCAGGAGGCTGGGAGGAAGAGGGAGGGGGGCAGGTCTCTGTTTTGGGGTCACCCCTGTGCCCTGGCTGGGAGTGAGGGGGGCAGGTCTCTATGGGGGATCCCCCCTCCCTGTGAGGGGCAGATAAGGCTGGACAGAGGCAGCCCCATCCACTCCCAGAATGCTTTGCTTCTAGCAGCATCTGGCTCCGGTCCCAGCTTTCAACCTGGGGGCTCCGTCTCCATTTTGCAGCCTCTGCAGCGTTGTACTTGTGACCGTGAGTACAACGTGCGGCTGACATGTAACCCACCCTCCTGCACCCAGAGAGGGGCACTGCCCTGCGGGGGCATACCTCGGGGGTGGGGGGGGAGTTGAGAGGGAGGGAGGGGGCTGAGAGGGAGAGGGAGGAGGGATGAATCGCCGCCATTTTTTTAAAACTTTTTTTTATTTATTTATTTAATTAACTCCCTCCCTCCCGATCAGGCGCACGGCGGCCATTTTTTTTTAAAAAAATTAGCGCGACCCCGTTACTAACGCGGTGGTCTCGGGGTGGACCCCGAGGACCGCGTTATAACGGGGTTTAGCTGTATATATATATATATATGCGTATAAGTGTCAAAGAGGAGTCCTACTGAGCATGGCAATATACATTTAAAACCAGAGACTGGTTCTGGCTCCGCTTCCCTGGTATGGTTTGTTGAGGGTCCCTCGCTGTTAGCACTGGACAGACACTTCTTTGGGTTACACAACTTCTGCCTTGGGCCCTCTGGATATTCTGTCATCCGCGTGACAAATCCTCCATTTTCTCTAGGCTGTAAGGCATCTCGGACCCCATTTTTTTCTCTGCATGATCTATGGACATGTTTGTCACTTACACGGTAAGTGAAGACCCGCTTTTATTTTTCTGCCTTTTGTTTTGGACGACTCCGTCCAATCAGGGATTATGGGGCCTCTGTCTTTATTTCAAACTTCACAGCTTCACTGTATCAGCCAGGCAGTTGTGTTAGCTGGCAGGAAAATTCGGGTTCATAGAGACCTGTTTGTTTGGTGTGTACCGAGTTTAGGCACCTCCACCAATCTTGAGGTGTTTTGTGGGTGTAACTCGGTTCAGGTTCCCCATAAGAGATATCTTCATCCTTATCCGTATCCTCATAGAACTGGAAGGGCCACTCTTCCATGGGGTAGGGTACATTACAGGAATGCCACATCTTGTCCTCCATTTTGCGGCTATCAGTTGTATTTTTCTTCATGACCTTGGGAGGTGCTATTGCAGCTGTTTTCACTGTATTCGTAAGAACCTCAGCTGGTAGTCCTACAGGTGGGCAAACTTTGCTTGCAGAGTTTGTAGCTCTCACAGGTGTCTCTGTAGACTTTTTCTGTTTCTTCTTTACTTTGATAGGTTCTGAAACATCAGCAGTACTGTGCACACATTCTTTCTCATCAGTGATACAGGATGTACCCTTGTCAAGTAAAACTTCTGTATCTGCCTTTGTTTTCAGGATACTTTGCTATTTTATTGGGAAACATAGGAAAACTATATTGAATTTCCACATACAGCTGTCTCCAGCAGTTCTCCGCGTCTCTTGTTGAACTCCTTCTCCATGTCTCTGCTGCTTGTCTCCTTCTCTCGGGGTCTCAGGAAGGAAGGGTTCGCAGTCTAGTGTAGGCCCTGCATTCATTTGGTTATACCTTGGCGTTGGTATGCAGGCTTATGATGCTTTGACCAAAGGGTTAACTAAATAACCAAGTATTTAATATTATTATTGAAGTATTTTACTTTATACTTTTTACCATATATGTTTTGCCAATGGGATGTAGCATTGGGCACCCCCTGTCTCTTGTTATATACAGATCAGTCTAGCTGTGGTACTCAAAAGGAAGTAGGGGGCTCCAGAGATGCATTGAATGCTGTAGTGGACAGGGAGTGGGTGGGTGTATTATCAATTTTGGACTGTGTTAGTGCTGTGATTGGGGACCTGACTAATGCCCGATTACCAGGGTGGAAATGTTGGCATGTATGATACTATGACATGTTTCTCACGCTGATGAATTATATAGAAGGCAAACACATACAGTATAAGTGTTGTTTTCGAAACAGCAATAGCCGTTACACTTTGTAAACCCCTTGAGTGACTGATTGTATTAATTTAAAGTGATATATTTCCTGTAATACTTAAGGAACAATTTTAATTATTTCAGTTTTCATCATGTCTTAACATAAGTAAAAGAGATCCAATTCTAGATTCTGCTAAATGAGTACTTCCCTAGTGAGTTCAATTTTATATTGACACTATTTAGTCTGTGCACCTGGAGTTGTAGCACTGAGTTAAATTGCTTAATTAACATTGTGAACTTTGTTATTTTGTTTTGACAATAAAGAATTGGCCTTGGTACCCTTAGGCATAAGGAGATAAACTGACTGCTAGTTTGCATTGAGCAATTCTTAGTCTGAGACTTTCACATATTGCATTAGTTTTAAAACTTTTTGCTTTTATTATTTCAATGTAACACTATTTAATATGTTAACAGATTTAAGGACACATAATTAATTACATGGAACCAATTTGTCAAGCATTGCATCGGACAGAAGAGTGTTACCTCAACACTGTTCATTTGCAAGAAATACCCTGATGATTCCATTAGCATATTCATTTCCATCACTGTGGGTGGAAAACAGCAGATTGCAGAGACAGATAAGGGCAGCATCTACTAATTTGAAATAAGTCATTTTTTATTTACCCTTTGTCTCCCATTTTATTAGAATTCATATGTTTTGTGTTTTACTTTTTGTACACTTTTAAAATGGGACTTAATAATAATAACAGCATGTTCTTGTAGAGTGCTACTAGTTTTACGTAGCGCTTTACAGAGACAATTTTGCAGGCATAGGTCCCTGCAAAAGCTTACAGTCTATGTAGAGCTTACAGTCTATGTTTTTTGGTGCCTGGGGCACAGGGAGATAAAGTGACTTGCCCAAGGTCACAAGGCGCTTACACCAGGAATTGAACCAGGTTCCCCTGCTTCAAACTCAGTGCCAGTCAGTGTCTTTACTCACTGACCAACTCCTCCCTGGGATTTCATGGGTTTCTATACATTTGCATAAATTTGCTAGGAATAGACAAAGCGAGCACTTAACCCCTAGGCTGGTCCAATTATAATAAAATTTAGGTCATTGGAGGCTTGAAAACAGGCAACCAATAACACCTCCATATATGTTTAATTAAAAAAATTGGTATAATCCAAAAGAGTATGAAATATGTTGTATACGCCAAAGAAATTTTATTTTTGCAATATCTACCTGTTATAATTAATTTTTGTTTACAAATATGTTGGGGTGTTGAATAAGAACCTCTGTGAATAGCCTGCACCTCAATCAGCCATATTGCTGTACTAAATCTAGATGAACGCATTACTTAAGAAAAGAAGAGACTATGGGGCTACAGTATTCTAGTACAATAGTAGCCATGATAAATGCATATTCGGAAACATCCTATTATGCACGGATATGCATCTCAACGTATTCTAAAAGTCCTTCTCACATTTTCAACTCGTGCAATACGTTTTTTGTTTTTTTTTAATGTGATTTCATTCCAGCTCTGCAAAGCCGTGTGATATGGCAAAAATATGTAAAACTTGCACATTTCAGTAATTAGCAGGTACTGTATTTTGGTAGCCCCATCAAGTCCAAAAAGCAAACTGTCGCAAATACTTGGAGAAATGTACCTGCAAACGCTGTTAAGCTCTGTTAAGCTGGAACATCCAAATTACATTTGTTTAATACACTTTTTTTTTTTTTTTTTACACTTATTATGTTTTCCCTGTCTACCTAATTATATACTGCAAGCATTACTTAGCAGTAATGCTTTGGCTGCAAGAGTTAAAGGGCTGTTTCAAAGCTGAGGGCTTTAAAACTAGCCAGGGCATGAGTGTCCAGTAATGCCCTTTTCTGTGTAGATTATTTCAATAGTAGGTTAAATGCACAATGTGAATAGTACAAAAGTAAGCATTGCACAGCCAAGGGAGCCAGGCAAGATAATAGTACAAAATATATACAGTACTTTTATTGTTCCATCACAAAAAAATGAACCCTCTTACACGTTTTGCACCTTTTGGGTGCTTTATCAAGGAGTATGGAGCTGTCAGGACACCATTAGATATACATGTCATAATTACAAATTTAGAGGCAAAACGCTCATGTAACGTCACACCACGTGTGCGCTCATGTGTGAGGACTCTCGCATCGTTGCGCATTTGCATGCTGACATCATCACGCATGCGTATAAGTGCACATTCGCATGCCAGGAAGGGAGAGAAAATATAGCTGTGTGATAACTATGGTTTGTCAAGGCACTATAAGCCCACGGACGCCTGCGCGTCCAACAGCATGATCCGTCCTCCTTACACAACAGGGTGGAGCTAGTAAAGAACAGCTGTTTGGTGTCATGTAGCCAGGACACCAAAATACAAACAACTTACTGACAGCTCCAGAATAAACATACCAGAAACATAAAATATATCTAGTCCATGGCTCTCTTAATGTCACAGTCTAGTGTGGTCCATATAGGAGAGGCAGGACCAAACAACATCAAACATAATGTACACATATAATCAAATAGAAAATGTTAACACAATTAATATTAGAAAAAAGAGAAGAAACGCTTATCCATTAAAAAAAAACTCCTTTTTAGTGATAAATATTCACAGGATATTATTCAGATCATCTAATCCGTAACTATTCTGAGCACCCATTTCTTTTTCTAAATGCACAATATGTACTGTATTTGCTCGGATAAGCAAGAAGTAAAAAAATACACGGCATTAGTGATTACTTGCCAACATTTTGACCTATAACAGAGCAACATTTCAATAATGTTCTTTGATGCCTATGTTATTTGTTAACAAACATTACTATACAATATAATAATAATACATGTTTTTTCTAGCACTGACGGCATAGTTTAATTGGTTTCGGAGTCAGTGGTTTACTCACTAAACCACTACTATGTGTGTGTGTGTGTGTGCTTATATATATATATATATATATATGTAGAGGTATCAGTACCGTGTTAGCCGAGCTTCAATAATCAAAAAATAAATAGATGATACCGTTCTGTGGCTAACGAAATGCTTTTATTTGTGTTATATATATATAACATAATACTGAGTTAAGTTATGGTGAGTAAAAAAAGTGACAAAAACCCTCCACAGGAAAGCAAATATGCAAATATAGCTGTATGCTCATCTGCATGTCTTAGGCAGGTCTGCAACCCCGCCTTTCCCCATTATCACCAGCATACAGCACTTCCACTGCAGCAAGGGATTCTGGGAAATGACATGCAAATGAGCACACAGTGTCACTTTTTGCCTCAATAACCATTTTTAACATGGTTCCCTATAGGCTTAAGCTTGCTGCATGGTCACAGCTTTGAGCACAGCCAGGGTTAAGGTGCATACCCAGAAAACCACCCACAGACAGCTGTTTCGACCTTGATGGGTCTCATCAGTGTGGGGTTGATTTTACTGGGAATGCAAGAGAGGCTATGGGATAGGCTAAACCATAATACTGAGTTATGTTAAAAATGGTTATTGAGGCAAAAAGTGACACCGTGTGCATGTCATTTCCCAGAATCCCTTGCTGCAGTGGAAGTGCTGTATGCTGGGTGATAATGGGGAAAGGCGGGGTTGCAGACCTGCCTAAGACATGCAGATGAGCATACAGCTATATTTGCATATATATATATAAAGGTAGACTGGAAGAAAAGCCCATGGACCATTAATACACTGAAGGGTGCTACACTTTAGCAAGTCATAACTTCCATTCAAATTAATGTGAGTTATGACTTGCCAAAGATTTGCCCCTTTAATGCATATGGCCTATATTGGGTGAGCCAGAGAGAACTGGATGATGACATGATGTGATGGAACACCTAGACTCGATAGATGTAAGCAAGAATAATGGGTATTTGGGATACTGTAATTACATCAATGAAATACAAAAGGACCAGCTTAAAGGTACACAGAAAGGTAAACAATAGCCCCTAGCATTTAAGGCTGGGGCAACAAGAGGGATTGTGTGTTAGGTATTTGTTAGTCAAGGAGAAGAGTTTGGGAGGGTTATGGATGGGTGGGGAAGGGCTACTCAACTTGTTGCCTCAATACCGAGCACACCCACACTTCCTGTGTCGGCTGCTAGAGCATGCACCTCACCTTGTGCCAACACGCTGTGCCTGTGTAACGAGAGCTTATTTGTCTACCGGCTTACCTTCTGTTTAGGAGGAGGAGGGGGTGATGATGAGGAAAGGAGGAGGGTATAGATGATGATTATGATGGGGAGGGGGAGAGATGATTATTTTGAGGAGCAGGAGGGGAGAGATGAGGAGTAGGGAGAGAGATGATGAGGGATGATGGGGATAGATGAGCATGAATGATGAGAGATGATGAGAGAGAAGATCAAGCAAGATCAGGTGGGGACAGAATGGGAGGGAGGGAGAACAAAATTGCAGTCAGTATTAATATTATTGGGGCCCTGAGAAATGTTTTGGCCTTGCCCAATTATGTCTTGCTACGCCACTGAGTATATGTCTTGATGAACATTAGTTAGTTAGTTGCTGATAATATACACTGGCGACACACTTTATTGAAGTGTGGCCAGTTCCGCAAGCCGGGAGATTTCCCGGCTTGCAAGTGGCGTCCCCTCGGCGTGCCGCGCGTCACCGATGCGCGGTCACGTGTCATCGGGTGCCTGCGCCCCCTGCACGTGTGTCCAGGGCTCCCCGAGGGAGCCCTGGTGTCCCGCGATGTGGGGGACGGCGGCAGGGGGTTCCGGGGGACCCGGTGGACCCGGAGAGGAGAGGGGGAAGCTGCGATTGGCGGGCCTCTCCTCCGCTGCTTCGGCGCGCGCCCGGCACCCTCCGGCGCGCGCCAGGTAACTGCTGCGGCCGAGAACGGGCAAATGCTCGAATAAACTCGGCCGCAGCAGTAGGATTTTGATTCCAGCATTTTTTACTGAAGTTTGTTTCTGCTCCTTTTCCATCTGTCCCCTTTTTATTGCGACCTGTTTGCTCCTGCACAGTGTTTTGCCAGACAGATTTCTTAGGTTTTTACTTCAATTTGCCATGGAACTCCACCTAAGGCCTGTAATATAGTTAGCGCGTGCACTACCATGCTTGAGCGCGTCAATGATAACTGCATGTGTGAGCCTAACATTGATATAGTTGCAATGCGTTGGCGCGGCAGATCTGAGGAAAGACATGAAATTTGTATTTTTATGCTGTTGGCCCACCATGTGACACTGTGAGCCAATCACAGTGAGGCCTACCAGTCTGACGTCATGGCCACACCCCCTGGCCGCGAGCATCACCGTTTGGACTATAGGCACAAAATGCGCGCATCATGTACACGCGCAATGCCATGCTCGCGGCCGCATGCGCGTCAGTGCTTACTATAAAACCAGCAGTCAAAGCAACTAGTCTAACTTTCTATTGTCTAGAGTTTGACACAAGAGTTGTGCATAATGGAAAGCACATTGTATTAAAAATCCCTTCACTGAATAACAGGACCCAAATTATTATAACATGTGATGTTGAGAGCTACAGACTGTTTGGAGGTGCTAAAAAGTCCTTAAAATGTGTAGACATAGCCAATATTATTGCACCGATTAATGCAACATTCTTCTTCAAAGCAGGCACAATATTAACCTCAAGATTTGACGAGGCACCATTGAAACAAATGCTGAACAACCGGATGTCATTCAGTTTTTTTCCCCCACCATTGATGTGTTAACAGGTGCAATAATGTGGTCTACATGTGCAGTGTCAAATAATTTCTGTTTAACATTTTGTAGAAATGAATTAAATTAAGAACATACTGTACAATCTTTTCTTCGGTTAGATTATGAATATTCTTAGAAACAATGGAACACTCTATTTGCTTTATTAATGGTTCTTCAAATAATAATTATGGATTTATTTTCAAGCTCAAATTCTGCTGTTACACATTTTGTTGTTAAGTTAGCCCCCCTATGAAAGCTGGATACATTTATTTAGTTTGCAATAAAGTTAAATTACATTTACTGGTGGATAAAATTGTTTTGAACTAAATTAACCAGTTCACACTGAAACTCCTCATTTGAACTGACAGAAGCAAATTATATTGTTATAGTTTGTTCATCCATGATTTCACACTACTACACCCTTGGAAACAAGCAGCTGGTCTCAAAGGAAATATGGTAAGGCAGTCTTAATTAGTAGCCTAGAAAATGTATGCTCAAAACAGATGCTATCAGATGCTATCTGTGCAATGCAACTAAGAATTTATACTGTATACTACTGTAAGCTCCACAAAAGTGTTGCCACATGATTTTTTCAAAACACAGATTGTACAGTACTTTTAAAGAAAAACAAACCAAACTACGCCCTCTTAAAGAGATTTCCTGGGAATTCAACAGAGAAAATGTATCTGTTTGCAAATCATCCAGTAGGGACTAAACGTATTTCTGGAGGGTGTGGTTGAGGGAGCGAAAATGCACATTTATAATTTTTTTGTGATTCTTCCTATTATTTTTTTAATGTGTACTCCCCTAAACTATGATATTTATAAAGCTATTGGGGCTATGTTGTTCATAAGTTTTTCTAAATAATAAATCTTTATAATATTAAGTAGAAATAAAGAATTTAAGCAAATGAAGAGAATAATAAACACAGAATAACGGAGAACCCCAAGCAATATTCTACTGTACACGTGTGGTTTAAAAAAAATAATTTCTGTAGTATTAGATAATACTTTGTGCATTTTTTTATTATTCAACTATTAATTCCCTTCTTAATGAGTTATAATAAAATGAGCATCCTTTGATTTCTATAGCAGGTTTAGCCCACCTTCCAAGCAGTGCAAGTTATTTGTAACACTTTCCTGTTTCTGATCAAGTGTTGCCAATATTCCCAGCAGTTTGAGCAGGAAACTGTAACAATAGATAATATTACCGTAGTAATATAAAAATACATTGTAGCTGCTGAGTTACACTGACTGAAGGACGGATTT
The DNA here is from genome assembly GCF_040206685.1 of Ascaphus truei. Classification (NCBI taxonomy): domain Eukaryota; kingdom Metazoa; phylum Chordata; class Amphibia; order Anura; family Ascaphidae; genus Ascaphus; species Ascaphus truei. The sequence continues at coordinate 295,133,882 of NC_134485.1, forward strand.
AAACTGAAAAAGGCAGATATGTAGTGAACTCTGGGAAGCAGGATCTTTGCTAATCGAGCACGGGAGAACAAATTAATTGGCAGCTTAGGTGATTGGTGTTCAATAAAGGTAATCAAATACTGTATATATTGAATTAAAAAATATATATTTTTTTTAAAGTGCCGCTTGGACTGCCATTTTTTTATATTCAGCTATTAAAGCTTTGGGGCTTTCATCAAAGTTGCAGTTACAGATGCAGCGGCCGTTATTCGAACATATCAAAGAGCCATTTCCGTGTTGCGCTGCTGTACTCCACGCGGCCAATCACGCGGTTGATTTTTTTAATTTCATGTATCCCGATTACTTTGGGTGCAATTCTTCGCGTTTCCGTGGCAGAAATGAATGCATTGTAATGTGTACAGTACAGTACTGTGTCAATTTGCAGGTGTTTAAAAACCAGAATACTAAAATGCCATTTTCTGCACTCGATAAAACACGAGTCAAAACGCGGTAATGACGCACCATGACATGGGTATTCTGAGGTATACAACGCGTGATATGTTCAAATAACGGCCGCCGCATCTGTAGTTACAGTTGGATGTGGTTGGGTGATAACTGCTCTGAATTTGGCTGGCTTGTCGGACTTAAACAGCCTGTTTATTTACTTGAAGGGCATACACAGTATTGAACTAAAAGGTACACAGTGGTAGGTTGAGTTTCTGTACTTAAATACTTTTGGTAGACTAGTATCGATCCTTGCAAGCCAGTGTTTTGTAGTCTGTTAATTGTAGCAGATTATTAGTAACCTAAATAAAGCTGTGCACTTCCCCCAGAAGGAGCAGTGTTGTGTCATTTTGCGTCATTTGCTTCTTTGGGCTAACGGGTGCGGAAATGTATTTGGTTTTAGAAGGAGGGAAAGTGTGATTGAAATGTTGATGATGGTTAAAGTTAAATCTTGATAGTAAATTTACAGTAAATAAGGTTTTAATAGAAATCCACCTAATGTTATTTAACTTTTTTTTTTAAAGGATAGGATGTGGAGAGTCCTCCATAGCTGAACCACAATATTTGTTAGCTCTGGAAATACCCAGGTTCCTGAGATATCAATGAAGTAACCATGTTAAAATCTCCCTCCAAGGGAAACAAAATGTCACCACATTGTGATTAGTTTCGGCTTCCTATTGGATGGCCATTTAAATCCTCTTAAAACCCCCAGAAAGTAATAGATTAATAGGGTACCTTCACTGGTAAATATCTCTGGAGTTGGGGGTCACTAGCTGAAAATAGCACAACTCAGATCCAGAAACCCCACTCCCCACAGTTCCAATCCTGTAAAAGGAGAGAAGATTCCTAAATTAAGGAATCAAATGCACAATTTTTTAGAGAGAATTATATATATACACAGATGTAGCAAACCTTATTGTCCCTGGGCCCACTGCTACCCACGGTCGTGCAACAGCAATGGTCATGGCACCACAGGATTAACACTGTGGTGGTCCCATTCAGAAGCATGGACCCCCTATGTCCGTTCGTGGCAGACCCTGTCAGCAGCGCAGTGGACTTTTGCATCTTTGACCGTGGTGGTCAGGGCAGTGAGTCTGGCGACATCTGTATGTATACATATCTTAACAAATTGTAAAAGCTATAACTTGTTGCAAAAGGCACTTTAATATGTAAGACATCTATAGTGAAGTAGAAAGTAGAAAATCCCCTTCAAAAAAGTCCAAAATTGCATCTTGCATTACTAATGATAAAAATACATTCAACTATAACCTTATCCTTTTTTATGAAAGGAAAATACATTTAAGAATTATTAAAGAACATCTAATATTTTAATCAAAAAATGCAAAATATTCCTTATTTTGAAAGGAAACTGGATGTTCGAGGCAGGAAACATTAGCATACGTGTAAAACGGGGATAACTATTCAGGTACAAGAGAAACTCAAGAGACAGATTTTAACATGCATGCAAAGTGTATTTCCAGTTTCTATCTGCATGATTTTTCATTATTTTTTGTTCCTGTGCCGTTTGTGGATAGGATTCACACATTTGGATGGTGTATTTAAATTAGATGATTTCTACTGGGATTTATAGCTTGGAGACTAACAGAGGTGGGAGGTGTGACCAAGAAAATAATGAGCAGTATCACATTTTAGGTCTTAAGAATGAAGACTCTTTCCCAATGGCTTTGTCAACTGACAACTTAATCGTCTATGCCACAACGACTAAAGTCCTGATATTTTAAGCCCCTGTGTAGATTTCACAATTAAAACCCATGTAAAATGTTCCATATAGGGGCAATTCAACCTAATTGATTTTTTTGTTTGTTATCTGAAGAAATAATGTGAACACAGATTAAAAGAAAAATGTAGTAGGTTGAACTGCACCTTTAAAGACAACGTACAGTCTTGTCAGTTTGTGATATTAGGGCATACTGAAATGTTTTAATCCGTTTTAGAAATGAAAATGCCCTGTACTGAAAAAAATCTAATAGTTAAAACAATATGTATACAAGAAGGTATATTTCTAAAGAATACCAAATAACATTAAAGCAAAAATAGTGCACTAGATTTAGCAAACAATAAGGTCTCATAGGATGCATTTGGATTTTCTGCTTTGAAAGAAATAGTGCCGTTCTACCCCATTTGTGCCTATCCGACATTGTGCCTCTAAACCCTGCAAATAATTCAAGTAGCAGATTCCACCATAACTAGACCTGCCAAAATAAGCGGTTACAAATTAACTTGCACTACCAAGGATCTTAATCACTACAGATACCTGCGGAATAGGCAAACAAGACATGCAAAAGCACAATATTACTCTGACAATCTTCACCAGAATACATCAAACCCAGCTAACTTCTGGAAGGTTATCAACAATATATTCCAGCCTTCTAGCCATCAACAACCAAGTAACATCACTAGGACGATATTACTCTGACAAATCCCACCGGCATTGCAAATGCATTCAATGATTACTTTGTGGGATGTGATACTAACTTATTAGCAAAACGCAGCCCAAACCACAAACATGAACCTCATTCTGAGAGTACCTCATATAGCCTCACCCTCTCACAACACCTCACAATTTTCAATTTGTCCCAGTATCTGAAGAGGAGAAAACACAAGCACTCCTCAAACTAAAACTAAGCAGACAATGTGGATCTGATCTACTGCAATCCAAGTTCCTAAGACTTGGTGCCCCAGCCATTGCCAAACCAATTGCTTCCATAATAAACTCTATTTTGGCTGCAGGCCACATCCCTAAGACCTGGAAAACTGCCAGAGTTGTCCCCATCTTCAAAAGTGGGGACAAAAACACTGCCTCAAACTATAGGCCAATCTCTCTTCTCCCAATACTATCCAAAGTTATGTAAAAATTTGTTCACTCCCAATTAAGGAGCGATTACTATACCAACATAAATTTTCCTAGCCAATTCCAATCTGGCTTTCGCCCCAAACACACCAAACTCTCCTAAACGTTTGCAACGAGATACAGTGTGGAATAGAACTGGGACAACTCACTGGTGCAATATTCCTAGATTTTGAAAGGCTTTTGATTCTGTTGATCATGTTACCCTGCTTAACAAACTCCAGTGCTCTGGAATAGGGAAGCATGCTTTAAACTGGGTTCATTCCTACCTATCAAGTAGATCTCAACAGGAGTCTACAGTATCTCAGACTCCAACTCCAACCCCTTGGATATTCCCTGTGGTATCCTGCAAGGCTCTGTTCTGGGGCCCCTACTCTTCTCAGTGTTCATAAATGATCTTCCTTAAGCTTGTAAGGGAGCTTCAATACACATGTATGCAGATGACACAATCTTATATACATACAGCCCTAGCCTCTTCGACCTTGAACACATACTTCAATCTGACTTTTCGAGACTTGAAAATTGGATTTCCCAAAACAAACTGTTTTAAACACTGACAAGACAATGCATGCGTGACATCAAGGAGCATGGCCGCTTAACTCCATAGCTCCGAGACCCGCTCCGAAAATAATGAAATAAACAACTTTCAATTACACAATTTCCCGCACCAAAACATCAACAATAAGTGACGAAGGGACAAGGATGTCTAAAAAAGTGTCCAAAACCCCTAGGAAGAAGGGCCTACCCGAATACTTCGGCGGAGGGAGAAGCAGCAGGGCAGCCTCGGTAATGGTGCCTGCTTCTCGAACGAGCTCTGAGTCAGAGGAAGAAGGAGAGGTTGAAGCAAGAGAGGCACAAGGGCTACTACCGGTCAGGCGCTGCGACTTCGAGCACCACTATACAGATTTGAAGTCTCTCCTGCAGGCAGAGATCAAAGAACTCTGAAAGGAGGTCGGGAGCATGGACAAGTGACCTGGAGGGACGCATGGACGCCAACACCAAAGCCGCTTCGAAGAACACAAAAAAATCTACTGACTTCCAACAGCAGATAAATGAGCTCCGGGAGAGACAAGAAGACGCGGAGAACCGCGACCGGAGGAACAATATTCGCCTCAGGGGGGTCCCAGAGTCAGTGGGTGACTGTGAAGACTATGTGGCACGGTGGTTAGAGCACCTCTGCCCGTAGAGCCCCAAAGACAGGCTGCTAATGGACAGGTGCCATAGAGCACTAAGATCAAGGCCTCTACAGAACGAACAGCCAAGGGATATTATTGTCAGGCTGCATTATTATGGCACACGGGAAATGGTGTTGCAAAAAGCGAGGAACGCTGCTGCCGCAGAGTTTCAGGGCGCCAAACTTTTGGTCTTCCACATTAGCCAGAAGACGAAACCTCTAGCCCATCACTAAGGTGTTTCGGGACAAGGCCATCTGGTATCGATGGACCTTCCCGTTCAGGCTGCTGGTGGTCCGAAATGGGAGGCTCATTTCTATGAGGGATCCAGAGGAGGGTGCCATGTTTCTAAAGAAACTAGGGATAGGAGGAAGCCCCTCGGGCCCAGAGGTGGAGAAAGCAACACCAGGACCCTCGTGGACCACAGTGGGGAGCCTGGCAAATGCTGGAGCCGAACAGGGCTGAAGCAAATGAGACTGTCATGCAGCCAGTTAAGTTGTGCGGAAAAGTTATAAAGTTCCATTAAAGTTACAAGCTCCAGTGTTAAAGGGAGCCACAGTTGTAAAATTGACAGATGCCAGCCAGAGGATGAAGACCCACAAACTTGTAGTAGCCCTTACAGACCCGAGCCGTAGAGAGCAGACCCACTGCCAATACAAGACGAACTGGAGATCCCTGTGAAAAAAAAAACTATTTCACTCACCTCGTGGAAGAAGAATGGAGTCCAGGGTAAGATGGCAGAGTCGACCGCTTCAGAGTGGCACGCAGGACCAGGAAGCGAAGCTTGGCGGGAAGAACCACACGAGCGGGAGGACCTCAGGAGGATGCGACCGCCGAGGTGAGCCGACAAATCCAAGATGGCGGCGGCCGGACATACGTCACTGGCAGGAACCGGATGGGAGGCGGCCATCTTGGAGGAGGCAGCAGGTACCGGGGATACCAGCGTTGACGTCATCACCAAGCGCCGGAAGTGGACCGTACACCGAAGAGCCGGCAAGCAAAGGACACAGAGACGCAGCGGAAAGCCAGAGCGGAGGAATAACGGAGCTAACAGGAAGAGGAAGAAAGATAGTAGCTAGGGAAGAGGAGAGGGGAAGGCACACAAACGTAAGTAGCATAGGAAGGCAGGGGGAAGTGATCAGGAAGACAGGACTGGAATGAGCAAGAAGTAAGAGATGTAGAGGCGGCATGAGGAGACGGGCAGAACGTAGGTAGTAAAGGAAGGAAGAGTAGAATGGGGTAGCAGAAGACGGTAGAAAGCAGGAGGGAAGTTAGCAAGGAGTCAAGAAAAGGAACAGAGAAGTAGGTAAGAAGCGGAGAGAAAAAGCAGGTTGTTTAGAAGGAAGGGGGAAGTGAGCTGGTCAAAAGAAGGGAGAAAGCAAGTAGTAGAGAAGGCAGGAGATAGGAGAGTATTCGGAGCAAAGAGAGAGAGGCGAGATGTCAGAGATGGGAACTACTACCAGGCAGCAGAGCATGCAATAGGATAAGAAAGAAACACAAAGAGAGTACAGAAGCAAAGGACCACGGAGGGAGAGGGATAAAGTGGAATAAAACACAACAGCAGAACAGAGGGTTTAATTCAGACCAAAAAGTCAGAGATCAGAGCAGGTACCTATGGAGCACATAAGATTAAGAGGCACAGGAGGCGACAAGGCCTAATAGCATGAGAAAGGGTTACAAGGGCCTACATTACCAGATGATCCTTATAGTTGATCCCCAACGGCATCAAAGTTGGAACACTGTTAATTTCGAAAGTTATTAGTTTAGAATACATTGAGGAGCGGGACCGGGGTGGGAGGGAGGGGGCCTGTTCCGGAATTCGCATGAGCCTACTGCCGGAAAATGGGACGGACTCGTCCCAGGTCACCGGCAAAGTCCCTTGGGTGAAGAAGAGGAGCAGGGGGGGAAAGGAGCAGGAGTGGGAGACACGTCCGGCCCTCCTGTTCACAAACCCAAGGGAGATGGACTCAGGTCCGGGGTGCGCCCGCCAGGGTTCTGGGGACACTGTTTATTTGTTATATGTGTGGTTGTCTCGTTGTTTCCCCCCCCCTTTTGTGTTTTCCTATCCCCCCTCCAGCATCCCTACCCCCTGGGAGTGGCAGAGAAAGGAAAGCAAACCCGCTGAAGTAGCAACCAGTCCAATGGAATACATGTGGACAGCGTCCCCATCTGATACCGAAGCAGCATCTCCGGACAGCCCAGATGAGTAAAGAACTAATAATGATATCTCACAACGTTAAAGGTTTCAATAGCCCGCTTAAACGGAGAATAGCTTTCAGGGACTATAATCTCAGAAAAGCCGACCTAATTTTCCTGCAGGAAACTCACTTTTCAAAAACAAATTATCCAAAGTATCTAGATAAAAATTATCAAACAGTTTATTTGGCCTCGGCCTCGGTAAAAAAAAGAGGAGTCGCCATAGTGGTGCACAACAGAGTAGCGCTGGAAGTCAGCAAGACATACACTGACAGAGAGGGCAGATTTATTATACTGATTGGCACAATACAGGGCCAAAGCCTAACTTTAGCTTCAATATATGCCCCCTGCGAGCAAAACCAGTCATTCTTTACGCACTTCTTCAATAAATTGCATAGTGTGGCGAAAGGCACTATTATCCTTGTGGGAGATCTCAATCGCGCACTAGACCCAGACTTAGACAGATGTACAGGGACTAACACGGCAACAGACATGACGTACTAACATTACAAAAGGGCCTCCAAGACTGTCAACTTGTAGATGTGTGGAGAGAACAGCACCCAGGTTCACGCGAATACACGTTCTTTTCCCATCCCCACAGCAGATACAGCAGGATAGATTACTTCCTAGTGTCGAATAGAGTGGTCTCGGTGGTCGGCCATACAGAGATTCATTGTATCTCATGGTGAGACCACGCACCGATAGAGCTGCGGTGCACATTGAGCGCTGTAGACAGACCCGGAGCAAACTGGAAGCTTAACGAGCTCCTGTTAAAATCCCCAGTAACTGAAGAGGAGATCGGAGCAAAGATCAAGGAATATTTTAAGGAAAACTAAGGGAGCGTTACTTCACACTCCATGCTTTGGGAAGCCCATAAGGCGACCCTTAGAGGGATCTTAATGAATCTGGCCGCTAGAAGGAAAAGAGAGAAAGAGAAAAAGATAATAGAGTTGCAGGAGAAGTTAGCTGCCTCACTGTTCAGCATAAAGAAACCAAACAGGGAGACATATGGAAGGAGCTATCAGATACTAAAATCAAGCTTAACTTCGTGCTGTCCTCCCAAGCCGAGAAGGAGTTGACTTGGTCTAAGCGCAAATTTTACTAAAAAGCCAACAAGCCAGATACCCTACTTTGCCAATAAGCTTCGAAACAAGCTTCCAAATTTCCGTATAGCATCAATTAGAGCCCAGGGAGGGGAAACCTTACCTCCAACCCTAGACAAATTATGGAAGTATTAAAACAATACTATGCCACGCTCTACGGCGGAGACAACGTCAGCCACACACAAAAGACCACAGAGTTATTGAGGAAATTTCTAAAAGAGGCAAAATTACCTACATTGAGCAGGGTGGAAAGAGAAACACTGCAAGGGGATTTTTCCCTAGAGGAGTTAACGGAGGTAATAAAATCCCTCAAGCCGGCCAAAGCCCCAGGACCAAACAGCTTCTCAAATTTATATTATAAAAAATATAGCAAAATCTTAGCTCCTAACCTTCTGAAATTGTTTAATGGGATACTTGCAGGGGCGTCCTTCCCGACGCAGATGCTCCAGGCGTCCATCTCACTGATCCACAAACCCAGAAAGGACCCGGCAGACTGCAAGAGCTACCGGCCTATAGCCCTGATTAATTCAGATATCCAAATTTTCTCTAAACTTATAGCCAACAGGGTGGGCATTGTCCTTCCCGGGTTGATACACCTGGATCAAGTAGGCTTTATAGGGGGTAGGCAAGCGGCAGACAATACCAGACGGATAATAGATTTGATCGATCTGGCCAAGTAGAAAAATATCCCGTCAATGGTATTAAGTCTAGACGCTGAAAAGGCCTTCGACAGGATCGATTGGCACTACTTAAAAGAGACACTGGGGGCGTTCAGCTTCGGGGGATGTCTGCTAGACGCAATTTGGGCACTCTATAACGGGCCTGTGGCGAGAGTGAGATATCAGGGCTTTCCCTCAGAGCTCTTTAACATCCACAGCGGGACGAGGCAGGGATGTCCCCTGTCACCTTTATTATTTGCCCTATGCATTGAACCCCTCGCAGCCCACATCAGATTAAACCCAGATATTTCAGGAATTGCAGCGGGAGAGCAGCAGCACAAGGTGGTGCTGTATGCAGACGACGTGATTTTGACGTTATGCAAACCTCTCACCTCCCCGCCCAATGTTTTTGAGATTTTGAGGAAATTTAAACAAATTTCGGGATTCATTATTGATCAGACTAAATCTGAAGCCCTAAATATAAATTTACCCAAACCGGTTGGAAAACTACTGGAATTAAATTTTAATTTTAAATGGCAAACCTCCGCAATAAAATATTTAGGGGTGTATATCACGAAAGATTATAAATTGTTGTACAAAGCCAACTTCCCCAAAATAATAAAGACACTGAGAGAGGATCTCAGGGTTTGGGCGGGTTATGGCATCTCGTGGTTCGGAAGGATCAACAGTATAAAAATGAACCTCTTGCCTAGAATGTTGTATCTGTTTCAGGCCCTCGGAATACCACTGGTTCAAGCTGACATCCTCTCGCTGCAGTCGCATATTACTCAATTTATTTGGAACAAAAAAAGCCCATGAATTGCAAAAAATATCTTGACAAGGCCTGTCACGAGAGGTGGGTTGTCGCTACCTGGCTTGTTGGCATATTACAAAGCGGCCCAACTATGCCAAATTGTACAGTGGCACTCAGACCCAAATAAGAGAAGGTGGGTGGCACTGGAAAAGGAATGATTTGCCCCGGTGGAACTGCACAACCTGATTTGGCTACTAAAAAAAGTAAGAACGGGATAGCGCTACCGCTTCAAGCCGTGGTGAACTCGCTAGCGGTCTAGGAGTCCTCCAAATAATCTGACTACTAAAAATTCACTGATGACACCCTTGGTGGGGAACCCGGATTTTGCTCTGGGGCTGCTAGGCTCTAAATTCTCGATCTGGACGCAGTCAGGATATAAACGACTGAAGGATCTGGAGGGTAGGAAATTTATAAAAACATTTGAGATGATAAAAGCAGAAAAGAAAATAACAAACACTGAATTTTTTAGATTCCTCCAGATCAGAGCATTTTACAATAAATCCCCAATTCGACCGGCTAGGACCAATTTCGAACAGCTGTGTTCAAGAGAAACGGACACACGGGGACTAACGTCTAGGATGTACAGGGAAGTGATCTGTCCTTAGCCAGCTCATGCCCCAAGACTCAAATATATGAGACAAAGGGAGACAGAATAAGGGGAGACTCTAGAGGACGAGGACTGGGACCAAATCCTGCAAGCAGCAGCTAAAAGCTCGATATGCGCGACATTGAAGGAGAACACATATAAAGTCCTAATGCAGTGGTACCATACCCCTCTAAAACTATCTAAATTTGTCAGGAGATATTCCCTGCTCTGCCCAAAACAGTGCGGGGAAACTGCTGATCTGAAGCATATGCTGTGGTCCTGCCCGAACGTGGTCCCGATATGGGAATCTATAAGAGATTGGTTACAGAGGATTCTCAATTTGGAGATCCCCCTGGACCCGTGGCTGTTCCTGTTGGGCAGATGGATCCGGGGTGTGTCTAAGGCGGCACACAAACTGGTTGCACATTTTGCAACCGCCACGAGATGTGAGATCGCAGCATTGTGGAAGCAAATGGAAGTACCAGTTATACCCAAAATCCGGAATAGAATTTGGCACGTCTGCCAGATGGAGCAGTTGACTAGCTGGGTCAACGACTCTGGCTCAAATGTTTTAAAAGTATGGGCTCCATGGCTAGCCCAAACAGACATCCCGGGGATGGACACCGACACAATTTTGCACTATTAGTTCCAGATGCGTTCTCCTTACATACCACGGAAAGGCGCCAACCACCGAAATAGCTACCTCTGCTCCCTCCACCCCCATCCCCACCTGACCAGCATGGTCACCCTTATGTGTCTGACCCATGTCCAGTGTGTCATGTACGTCTCGTAGAGTAAGTCACTGTTGTTCGTCTCGTCAGTTAAATAAGTTTGTACAAATTGCTGGGCCATTTGACCCGCTAGGCTAAGTATCGGTTTACGACAGTGGGAGGTGATACAATGTATAACTTGTAAAAACCAAATAAAAAGGACAGTTATAAAAAAAAAAAACCACTGACAAGACTGTAACAATGGTATTTGGAACCAAGGTTAATTTTTTAAAGGTTCCAAGGACTGAGCTCCAGATCAGTACCAACGCTAACACCGCCCTAACTCCTGTTACTAGTTTTAAATACTTGGGCATATGGTTTGACTCCCATTTACATTCGGTTTGCACATTGATACCCTGACATCCAAAACGTATGCCAAACATGTTCTTTACAGGAAAAAATCCTCCCCAAGACTGCTGGTCAGAAAGTGTATCGTACAGCAGATGCTAATGCCTACCATCGACCATAGGGACATAGTATACGGCTCGGCACCCCAAACCCACCTTAGCAAACTTGATACCCTCTACAACTCAATATGCCGTTTTGTTCTCCAATGCAACTACAACATACACCACTGTGAAATGCTCAAAGAAGTAGATTGGTCATCACTTGAGTCTAGGTGCAAAGTTCATCTTTCCTGTCTTGCCTTCAAATACTTTCTGGGCAAGCTACTGTACCTGTCTATCTGAACAAGCTCATCACCGCTACCACACCTAGCAATTATCACCTTAGATCTGACTCCAAAATGACTGTTCATGATTCCGAGGTTCAGCAAAGTATCCGGCCGCTCCTCCTTCTTTTACCGTACACCCCAAAACTGGATCAATCTACCGGAGACTCTCACAACCACCACCATTCTAAGTTCGTTCAAAACTAAAGCTGTCTCACATTTTAATCTCATCTGTAACTGTTGTACATACACCTATAATATATATTATCTCTAACTGTACATGCTATGTCTTGTATATAATGTGTACCCTGTTCACTTATGTAAATGTATTTGTAACCATGTCTGTCACCTTAACTCTATACCCAGGACATACTTGAAAACGAGACGTAACTCTCAATGTATTACGTCCTGGTAAAACATTTTATAAATAAAATAAATGTGACACACTGTTTTCACCCCATTTTTATAGTTACTAGATAGAGGGTAAAAATAATACATGAGGGCATACAGTACAAATGTTGGCAGATCTGCTATGACAAAGGGACATTTTTAGCAGCATTTGGACAAAAACAATTATTGTTGAGTATTGTATTTATAATTATGAGGGGGTTAAAAACTCCATAGTTCTTGCTTTCCCTTACCTTGGCAAGGCATCTTTATCTTGTTATGTGTAACCTCCATCAGTGCTACATGGCTGCTAGAAAGTGCTTATATTTCATGGAAAAGAACTTACTCGATGATCATTGCTGTAGAGCAGAGGTGTGCAAACTCAGAGGCGTGATATTTTCGTGGGGGGTGGGAGCACGGTGCTTACAATGGCTTTGCGCTCTTCCTCACAACATTTAAATAAAATGCCTGGGGAGTGTGCGAGGCCTCTGTATGCTTCTTACCTGCTCTCCGCGGCTTCTCACAATGCATCACCATGACAATGCAGAGACAAATGGCAACGTGACGTCCCATGACGTTGTGACCTCATGACGCCGCCGATGCCTGGAGAAAAGGTAAAGTGGTTGTAGGCGCAAGCATGGGGGGGTGGGAGGGTGAGCAGGCAATGTGGTGCAAACAAAATTTTGCACACCCCTGCTGTAAAGGATGTCCTGAACACCTCAGTTAGCCCTGTATGATATAATGTACCTGATTCTCTGGTCTAAGAATAAAAAAAGAATCCACATTTTCATCAAATGTAATAGATGTCTTGTGTCATGTGGTTTACTTTTTTAAGGATGTTTGACTTGTCTGTGTTTAAGAGTAAATTCAATTTCAATATATGTAAATAAACTACAGTATACTGTATTTAATAAGTGATGCTCTGCCAGTAGACACCTTCCAGTGGTGGAACACACCTTAATTGTCTATTTATTTGTGTGTCTTCTGGAAATGGGTGGGGTGTTATGGCAAAGAACTGCTTAGTATACTGTATATGGGAAGTGTGTCTGTGTTCCTTGTTTTGCTTCTACTGTCCATAAAGGTAGTTATACTGTATGCCTAATGGTATCTAGAAGTTATCTCTGTATGGAGAAACTGAACACAGAAAACCAGTGAAGGCTCATACATTTCAGGTTTTAAATTCAATCATGCAAATCAGAAAAATAAGTCAGGTTTTCTCAATAATATATCTATATTTATGAACTCAGTTTTTGGTTATGCAACCTTTGAACATACCTTTTTATGCTTTGCAAATCAAATAAAATAAAACTATTTAATATATCATATTGAAGTCCAGAGATCTCTGTGTGTTTTATTTAATTGTTCCGCCAGGGAAAAATGTTTGAATTTCTTATTTAAGTCATATAAATAAGACCTTTGTGACATTATGCTTATTCATTTAAGAGCAAGAAAATAGCCTTAAAATGGTAATAAAAGAAAGATGTAATGATAAAAATTGGAAATTATCTCAGTATTAATGTATCTATAGATAAAGATTATTACTGTCTAATTTACACGAGTTTCACATTAAAAGTGTGTTTTGCATTGAAAAGGTTTTTTTGAGTGAGAGAAACAAGATAACTCATTCAATGTTTCACTGCCTGAGCCACCTGAACTCCAGCATTTACAGTTACAGTATGTTATCGGTCCAGGAGCAATCCCATGACTGCACCCACACCCTTGCTGATGTAAACATACAGATGTAGCAAGACCTACTGTCCCCAGCACAGCAGATGAACAAGCAAAAGTCTGTGGTGATGGGGACAGTATCTGCCACGACTGTTTTGCGGGGGTTTATGCTTTTCAATTGGGGCCTGCCACAGAATTAATCCTTCCATGCTGTGGTCGTGTGACTACAAGCAGCACCCGCACCAAAGGCGTTAAGCTGCGTCTTGCTTCTATACATCTGTCAGTGGCTAGAGCTGCACTTCCCTTTTGATGAGGCCCTCTTCGTTGGAGTGATCAGCCTGAATTTTCCCATGAAAATATATTTGCTATGATGTAAACTGTATCTTAATAGGACCTCTAGTGGTTCAGGGCCTGTACCTCACAAGGTCACTGAAAACATTAAACTGCATACGTGCCAATCGACGTACTATCTCATGAAAGCTCCCATTGAAGTCAATAGTATTTTCGGTGCTATAGTGCCCCAATGGGCTCTATCACATTCTATTGAATAACCTCCAGAAAACAGAGGCAAGAGAGAGAGAAAAACGTTGATCTCTCTCTTTCATTATATAACACACACAATAGTTTACCTTTTCAAGTTGTGATAAAAAAACACATTGTGTCATGACACACAAACAGTTAATGTATGAATAAAAATCTTTTTAGAGACTAATGTATTAGTACAGGATAGATGCTTGTGGTAAACCATTTATCTAAAAAATGGCAAAGTATTACAAAGGAAAACCATGCGCATGAAAAATGATTAGGGAAGCTTGAAAACTGCTACTTTACCATGATAAAAAAACCATGTTATCACAACTATGCAATTAACTAATGTAAAAAATTAAATCAGACCTACTTTCAAATAATGATAAAAATGCATGCAGGTAGCATGAGACTAAAAAACAGATTATTAGTTAGAGTCGTGAATTTGCAGCAAATTGGTTACTAATGTAAATAGTGTTTTAATTGAGATCATTTAATTATCTGTTTAATTTTAACATCCTTATTATGTGTTCATTTTGTACTGTGTTGTAAAAATGTATTCATAGTTAGCATAACATATTGTGCTAGTAAAAATAAAGTTAAATAGAGTATTGTACAAACCATTCATGACCTATCCATACCCATACAGGTTATATAGAATATATAGAATGCATTTTAACCTTTTCAAATTCAAGGCAAATTAAAGTGAAATACAGCACACATTGCCATGAAAGTACTGTTTCACCCGCAACATTACACTGATGATCAACAGTCTAATAATGTTTGTCGCTGACTTAATATTATTTGAAACAAATCACAATCCCTAGATTTGGCAGATGCAAACAACCATATCAAATATCGAGTAATTCCGATAAAGGGAACTGTAAGCTCTATTAAACAAAAATTGAGGATAAAAAATGTTATTGAAAATAGCAATCTATACCAGGTACTTAGGCTCTTATCAGCTCTTGAGTTTTATTTGCTTTTTGGAATGGCACTTGGCTTTCATATCTTTCAACTCTAAATATAATTTCAATATTTTTTTTTTACAGAATAGTACAGTCATCATAGATACCTGATAAGTACACATGTGATGTGGGTTTCTTTGTAGAGTTCTCTGGTGACATTTTAATGTAGTCATAAGGCTAATGTTTTCAATTAATAATATCTGATTAAAGACCACTATTAAAACTATCATTGTCCATTAGGATTGAAATACCAGCTTTATGTTTTAATACATTCTCAGTATCATGGCTTTAAATCATTCTCATGGATTATGCACAGTGTTCTTCTAGTGAGTGGAAAGATCAGTGTTTGACACTGTAGCCCTCTCACTAATTCCCCAAACCCCCCCCCCCCCCCGGCCCCCGCCCCCCGCCCCCCGCCCCAGCCCCCCGCCCCAGCCTGGCACATAAGTCCTGCTAAGAGCAGGTATTGCTAGGGTTAATAGTTAACTAGGGAAATCACCTCCCCTTTGTTAGATAGTCATGTGGCAGATCCTGCCCATTATTATTATTAAGAATTTGTCATGGTGTTGATCTATGCAGCCTACAGTTCACAGTTAAATGTTTATACATAGTATCATGCTAAAAATATGTATCCGGTGTTTCTAAGGTGCATGTAATCTTGTGTTAATGCAAATACTGTTGTTTGTGGATGTTTAGTTTAGATCAGGGCTGCACAACATACGGCCCCCTGGCCTCTCTGTGTGGCCCGCGGTGACTCCGGCCCGGCGCCAGTTAATTAATTAAATACATTTTTTTTTTTTTTTTTAAAGTTTAAAAAAATGGCGGCGATTCATCCCCCTCCCTTCCTCCACCCCCTCCCCCACCCACAGGTTTTGCAGTGCGCGGGGGCAGAAGCAGCATGAGGAGGATGCAGGATGCCGGGGAAGTCAGTGCATGCCGGGGGCGGGGCTTAGCACCGGGGAGAGAGAATGTGCTGATCTAAAAGAGGTAGAGGTGTGTGTGTGTGTGTGTGTGTGTGTGTGTGTGTGTGTGTGTGTGTGTGTGTGTGTGTGTGTGTGTGTGTGTGTGTGTGTGTGTGTGTGTGTGTGTGTGTGTGTGTGTGTGTGTGTGTGTGTGTGTGTGTGTGTGTGTGTGTGTGTGTGTGTGTGTGTGTGTGAGAGAGAGAGAGAGAGAGAGAGAGAGAAAAACGGGCTGGTGGGGGTGGGTGTAAAAAACGGGCTGGTGCAGAGGTGGGGGGTGGGCTGGTGCGGGGTGGGCTGCTGACATGTGAGGGGGGGTGCTGACATGTGAGGGGTGGTGCTGACATGTGAGGGGGAGTGGGCTGCTGACATGTGAGGGGGGGCTGGGCTGCTGACATGTGAGGGGGGGGGTGGGCTGCTGACATGTGAGGGGGGGTGGCCTGCTGACATGTGAGGGGGGGGTGGGCTGCTGACATGTGAGGGGGGGGGTGGGCTGCTGACATGTGAGGGGGGGGTGGGCTGCTGACATGTGAGGGGGGGTGGGCTGCTGACATGTGAGGGGGGGGTGGGCTGCTGACATGTGAGGGGGGGGTGGGCTGCTGACATGTGAGAGGGGGGTGGGCTGCTGACATGTGAGGGGGGGGTGGGCTGCTGACATGTGAGGGGGGGGTGGGCTGCTGACATGTGAGGGGGGGGTGGGCTGCTGACATGTGAGGGGGGGGTGGGCTGCTGACGTGAGGGGGGGTGGGCTGCTGACATGTGAGGGGGGGTGGGCTGCTGACATGTGAGGGGGGGGTGGGCTGCTGACATGTGAGGGGGGGTGGGCTGCTGACATGTGAGGGGGGGTGGGCTGCTGACATGTGTGGGGGGGGTGGGCTGCTGACATGTGAGGGGGGGGTGGGCTGCTGACATGTGAGGGGGTTGGGCTGCTGACATGTGAGGGGGGGTGGGCTGCTGACATGTGAGGGGGGGTGGGCTGCTGACATGTGAGGGGTGGGTGGGCTGCTGACATGTGAGGGGTGGGTGGGCTGCTGGCATGTGAGGGGTGGGTGGGCTGCTGGCATGTGAGGGGCGGGGGACTGCTGACATGTGAGGTGCAGGGGGGGAAGTGATGTGAGTTGCAGGGGGGGAGAGAGTGTCATATTGAGGAGAGGGGGAAAGAGTGTCATATTGAGAGGAGGGGGAGAGAGTGTCATTTAGGGGAGGGGGAGAGTGTCATATTGAAGAGAGGGAGAGAGTGTCATATTGAGGAGAGAGTGTCATATTGAGGGGAGGGGGAGAGTGTGTCATATTGAGGGGAGGGAGAGAGTGTCATATTGAGGGGAGGGAGAGAGAGAGTGTCATATTGAGGGGAGGGAGAGAGAGAGAGTGTCATATTGAGGGGAGGGAGAGAGAGTGTGTCATATTGAGGGGAGGGGGAGATTGTGTCATATTGAGGGGAGGGGGAGAGAGTGTCATATTGAGGGGAGGGGGAGTGTGTCATATTTAGGGGAGGGAGAGAGAGAGTGTCATATTGAGGGGAGGGAGAGAGAGAGAGTGTCATATTGAGGGGAGGGAGAGTGTCATATTGAGGGGAGGGAGAGAGAGTGTCATATTGAGGGAAGGGAGAGAGAGTGTCATATTGAGGGGAGGGGGAGAGAGTGCCATATTGAGGGGAGGGGAAGAGTGTCATATTGAGGGGAGGGGGAGAGTGTGTCATATTGAGGGGAGGGGGAGAGTGTCATATTGAGGGGAGGGGGAGAGAGTCATATTGAAGAGAGGGAGAGAGTGTCATATTGAGGAGAGAGTGTCATATTGAGGGGAGGGGGAGAGTGTGTCATATTGAGGGGAGGGAGAGAGTGTCATATTGAGGGAAGGGAGAGAGAGAGTGTCATATTGAGGGGAGGGAGAGAGAGAGAGTGTCATATTGAGGGGAGGGGGAGAGTGTGTCATATTGAGGGGAGGGGGAGAGAGTGTCATATTGAGGGGAGGGGGAGAGAGTGCCATATTGAGGGGAGGGGAAGAGTGTCATATTGAGGGGAGGGGGAGAGTGTGTCATATTGAGGGGAGGGGGAGAGTGTCATATTGAGGGGAGGGGGAGAGAGTCATATTGAAGAGAGGGAGAGAGTGTCATGTTGAGGAGAGAGTGTCATATTGAGGGGAGGGGGAGAGTGTGTCATATTGAGGGGAGGGAGAGAGTGTCATATTGAGGGAAGGGAGAGAGAGAGTGTCATATTGAGGGGAGGGAGAGAGAGAGAGTGTCATATTGAGGGGAGGGGGAGAGTGTGTCATATTGAGGGGAGGGGGAGAGAGTGTCATATTGAGGGGAGGGGGAGAGCGTGTCATTTAGGGGAGGGGGAGTGTGTCATATTGAGGGGAGGGAGAGAGAGAGAGTGTCATATTGAGGGGAGGGAGAGTGTGATATTGAGGGGAGGGAGAGAGAGTGTCATATTGAGGGGAGGGAGAGAGAGTGTCATATTGAGGGGAGGGGGAGAGAGTGCCTTATTGAGGGGAGGGGAAGAGTGTCATATTGAGGGGAGGGGGAGAGTGTGTCATATTGAGGGGAGGGGGAGAGAGTCATATTGAGAGGAGGGGGAGAGGGTGTGATTTAGGGGAGGGGGAGAGTGTGTCATATTGAGGGGAGGGGGAGAGAGTCTCATATTGAGGGAAGGGGGAGAGAGTGTCATATTGAGGGGAGGGGGAGAGAGTGTCATATTTAGGGGAGGGGGAGAGAGTGTCATATTGAGTGGAGGGGGAGAGAGTGTCATATTGAGGGGAGGGGGAGAGTGTGTCATATTGAGGAGAGGGGGAGAGTATCATTGAGAGGAGGGGGAGAGGGTGTGATTTAGGGGAGGGGGAGAGAGTGTTATATTGAGGGAAGAGAGACATGGGGGGGCTGCTGACATGGAATGGGCTGGGTGGATGTGGAGGGGGTATTGTGTTTTTGATGTGGAGGGTGGTATTGTGTGGGTGAGGGGGAGAGATGGGGGTATGAGAGATAGATGGGGAGTATCATAAAGGTTGATAGTGAGGGGTTCTGGGGGAGATGAGGATGATGATGATGGAGAGGTGCTGTAGGAGAGATGATGATGATGATGATGATGATGATGATGATGATGATGATGATGATGATGATTTAACCCGTGCGGCCCAATTTTTTTTTCCTTGGAGCAGTTCGGCCCTTCTCACTTTACGAGTTGGGCAGGCCTGGTTTAGATGTTACAATAAAATATCCATGCCTTGTAAGTGGCAGCAGGCTTAAGACGCTTTGGCCAAAGGGTTAAACTAAATGACCCTTTTTACAAGAGATATATAGGTATTGCACTGTGTATTTTTGTCACAATGGAAGTAGCTTTCTGATGTGAGATGGTACATGTTTAATAGCACTAAAAGAAAACATCTTGAGATCACCATATTCACAGTTGGAAAAATGTCGAGAAACTGGGAATCTGAGGTCTCTATTCCTAATGGACATCAGATGCTCCATAATCCTTATTTTTAATGGACGAATGGTCCTCCCAATAAAGGTTTTACCACATCCACAGTTTAAACTATAAATTACATAGCAAGTGTTGCATGTTATGAATGCTTTTATCTTATATTTATCATTAGTCACTTTAGACTTTATACATTTTATTGGTTGAGTATACTAGCAAACACCGCAATGCCCACATTTATGAAACCCTGTGGGTGGTAAAAAACCTTTCATATATTTAACAGGGGACCTGAACAAACTTGGAGAGAGTTTGGATTGTGTATTGGCCCTTTTAAAGATGGACTTTGGACCTCCTTGTATGAAGGGTCTAATATCAGAATCCAGTAGGAGAACATCCCAGTGTTTTGCGATGATTTCTTTAATATCGGCTTTAATATTGTTGCTATGTTTGTTATACTGAGTAATAAAAAGGGGTGTATTGTCCCCCAAACTGACCTTTTTCTTACTCTTCCTGTTGGAGTCAAAGTGAGCACATAT
Organism: Ascaphus truei; assembly: GCF_040206685.1. Lineage (NCBI taxonomy): Eukaryota > Metazoa > Chordata > Amphibia > Anura > Ascaphidae > Ascaphus > Ascaphus truei. The sequence goes on from NC_134485.1 coordinate 295,153,663, forward strand.
ATGAGAGCTTTGCTCTAGTTTTTTCTAAAAATTACATGGGCTAGTACAACATTTTGTTGATAAACATGCAGGGATTCCTGATGAATTACGCTTTAGGGGTCTAGAACGTATTTCTAAGGACCACAGAGGTGGTAATCATGACCTTAAATTACAACAAAGGGAACAATTTTGGATTTTTACTTTTCAAAGTGAAGCCCCCTTGGGTTTAAATGAAAGGGCTGAGCTAGGTCTCTTTCTTAAATACATTGTGCATTTTTGATATCCAGTATTGTTGTTTTTTATGTTGTTGAGTGTTTATTTTATTCTGTACATGTACTTTTTATTTAGTTTTTTAATTAGTTATTTTTTAATTACTTGTTTTAATTATCCATTCAATGTATTCTTATATCTGTTATTTATTGTTTTATTGCTCACATTTTTGGTACCAGCATCAATTTTTTATGTTTCAATGTTATATTGCTTTTTTTGTTTTTGGTACCAGTGTCACTGTTTTTATTTTTTCATTGTTTATTTTTTCATTGGTTAATTTGTTACCTTGCACCATGTGTTACCAATTTGGTTTCTTATATCTGGCTGGCTGGTTTCATGAGACTGACCTCTGACGAAGTGTATTACATGAAACGTGTAGAGGCTGTCTCACCTTCCCTCTGCTATGACACCACTGGTGCCTCCATTCGTCTGCCGAACAGCTGTCCTTCTAAGAGATGGTGCCTTTGGTCATGTCCATGGTGAGCATGAGCACGTGCATGGCAATGTATATGGTGCAATTAAAATGCCATAAGAAGCAAGCCATGGAGCGCGCGACTGCACGCGCCATGCAGTGTGCCGGCGCGTGCGATTTACCAGAAGACAAATGAATTTGTTTCTGACGTACGATGGGCGGGTCACATGAGTGATTCACCAAATGAAGGCGAACCAGCTCTGTGACGTCACGGCCATGCCTTCGACATGCCTCCGACATACCTCCCGGTCACGTCTACCTAGAAGACACAAGCTGCTACAGCTACAGCTACAGGCGCACGTGAGGACATGCGCACGGTCATTCGTGCTCACATGGGTGCGGCCCTACTCAGATGCTGTGTTCATCTGCGCGACATTCTTTGCTAGGAGGTCGGACCATTACCAGAAAGGTACTGCATTTTGTTGTGATGTTTACAGCGGATGTGCCGATGTATCCTATACTTGATGTGAGTTTTTAATATTTTGCTACTTCTCTATATAAACAACTTTGACATTTACAAGTCCCTTCATTGTGCTCCTTTTGTTTTTGTTTACCTTCTAGAAGATGGTTGTGGCTAGGTGCCATGTGATGGATAGCTGCTATAGCTGCAATTAACCTTTGAGTGCCCTTAACTAAATAGTATTTCCACAGTATGCTACACCAGTAAAGTACTTGCAAGGAAAAACAAAGATGGCTCAGGGGTAACCCAATCAGAAGTTGCAATGTAATCTCACAATATTGTCTTTTGGCCGCGATAAGGAAGCTTATTGTTTCCCTTGGAGAATAAATCTTGTAAGGGAATTTCAAAATAAAACAAAAATCTCTGCACTAATTAAGGAAATATATTTAATATATAGTAAAATTTGCAGCATGTATTCTGCTATTTGTCCAACTTCTGCTTTTACCATTGGAGAACAAAAAACGGATCACATAGGAATGTGATTTGCATTGCCCCAGTAGTCATATTGAATTTTGAGTAAATGATTGTAAATGTAATTGTTTAAAAGCAAAATTGTAAAATATTCAACTCGTTTTTGTTTGATCATGGGACATGCCCACCCACTTTTGAAATCCTAGTTGGCAAAATCAGCCTCCCCATTTCTAAACCTGTCCTGATTTCTGGCATCTACCACCCCCCTAAAGCCCCTCTACAGTCTATGACTGATATCACCCCATTTCCTGGCTCAATTTCCTCTCTGAATGAGAAGAGTGAGCTACTAGTTCTGGGGATTTCGACTACCATTGGCTCGACCCTACAAACAAGAAAATCCAGATACAACTCATCATTTAACCTAATGCAACTAATATCCCAACCCACATGGACAAACCTAAAAACTCCATTCCTTGTTAGACTGTTAGATTCTCTCCTCAATCCCCAGCAGAATCCAATCCTCTGGCATCCTTCCTGACATTTTCAGTGACCATGCTATAGTGTACTGTGTAAGGAAAATTAAACAACCCCAATCAAGCCCTAAAGTTCTCCTTACTAGAACATTTAGAAACTTTAACACACAACAGTCTCTGGCTGACCTTACCAGCTGCCCTTGCTAGAAAATCAATTTAATTCTCAACCCTAATTCCTCCCTCGACTATTTCCAATCCGAGTTCTTAAAATTCTGTTATACCCATGCTCCACAACGCAGAATAAAAGTACAGGGGGTGGAACCTTCCATAGGTTACAACTGACCTTATAGTGCTCTACCATCTTAGGGATGGCTTGTGGAAAAGCTACAAAGTAACTGTCACTACCATTGATCTTAATAACTACAGATGCCTGCGGAATATGTGCACAAGGCAAACAAAACACGCAAAAGCACAATATTACTCTGACAATATTTGCCAGAATATATCAAACCCAGCTAAGTTCTGGAAGGTTATCGACAATATATTCCCATCAACAACCATGTAATATCCTTAAGGAGGATATTACTCCGACAAATCCCACTGACATTGCAAATACATTCAATGTGTAGCTTGTGGGGAGTGCTACTAACTTATTAGCAAAATGCTACCCAAACCTCAAATATGAACCTCATTCTGAGAATACCCCTATAACCCCACCCTCTCCCAACGCTGCCCACAATTTTTAATTTGTCCCAGTATCTGAAGAGGAGATTATACAAGCGCTCCACAAATTAAAACTAAGCAGCAAATGTGGACCTTACTTACTGCAATCTAAGTTCATAAGACTTGATGCCCTAGCCATTGCCAAACCGATTGCTTCTGTAGTCAACTCTATTTTGTCTGCTGGCCATATCCCTTATATCTGAAAAACTTTCAGAGTAATCTTCAAAAGTGGGAATAAAAACACTGTCTCAAAATACATGTCAATCTCTCTTCTCCCAAAACTACAAAAATACATATTTCCATAGCCAATTCCAATCTAGCTTTTGCCCCAAATACTCCACTGTAATTACTTACCTAAAAGTGTGCAATGGGATCCAGTGTGGAATGGAACTGGGACAACTAACTGGTGCAATATTCCTAGATTTTGCAAAGGCTTTTCATACTATTGATCATGTTATCTCGATAAACAAACTCCAGTGCTCTGGTATAGGGAAGCATGCTTTAAACTGGTTACATTCCTACCTATCGGGTAAATCCCAACATGCATCTATCTCAGGCTCTTTCTCCAACCCCGTGGATATCACCTGTGCTGTTCTGCACGGCTCTGTTCTGGAGCCGCTACTCTTCAATGATCTTCCTATAGCTTGTAAGGGAGCTTCAATACACATGTATGCAGATGACACAATCTTATATGCACATAGCCCTAGCCTCTCTGACCTTGAACACATACTTCAAGCTGACATTTGAGATGAAAATTGAATTTCCTACAACAAACTGTTTTTAAACACAGAGAAGATTGTAACATTGGTAACCAAGGCTACATTTTTAAAGCTTCCAATGAATCAGCTCCAGATCAGAACCAATGCTAATTCCATTCTAGCCCCTCTTACTAGTTTTAAATACTTGGTCATGTGCTTTGAATCCCATTTAACATTTGTGATGCACATTGATACCCTGACATCCAAAACATATGCCAAACTAGGTGTACTTTATAGGAATACATCCTCCCTTAGTCTGTTGGTCTGTAAGTGCATTGCCCAGCAGCTGCTAATGCCAAATATAGACTATGGGGTCACCTTAGCAAACTTGATACCCTCTACAATTCAATTTGCCATTTTGTCCTCCAGCTACAGCACACATAACTGCGAAATGTACAAAGAACTAGATTGGTCATCACTTGAGTATAGGTGCAAAGTTAATCTTTCCTGTCTTGCCTTCAAATACTTTCTGGGCAAGCTACCCGTCTATCTGAACAAGCTCCTCACCCCTACCACATGCAGCACTTATCACCTAAGATCTAACTCCAAAAGACTGTTCATGGTCCCAAGGTTCAACAAAGTATCCGGCCGCTCCTCCTTCTCTTACCGTGCACCCCAAAACTGGAACAATCTACCGAACCACCACCAGTCTAAGTTCTTTCAAAACTAAAGCTCTTTCAGTTTTTAATCTGGTCTGTAACAGTTACATATGCTTATAACATATACTATCTCTTACTGTGCATGCAATGTCTTGTATATAATGTATAACCTTGCTCACTTAATGTAACCATGTATCTGTCATCATAACTCAGTGCCCAGGACATACTTGAAAACGAGAGGTAATTCACAATGTATTACTTTCTGGTAAAACATTTGATAAATAAATAAATAAATATACAAATAAACAAATGGGCTTTGCTCTATTATTAGACTGCTAATATATATTCTTTAATACAGTAGCTCTGCAGTTTGTGCAGCACCATACATGTTATTTTTTAGGCACAAGTGGTATATTGACTTCATCATGTCAAAATCACATGCAACTTTTTGCCCGGTGCTTTTAGCTTTGAGTACATGTGTGAAATTGAACTTAACATACATTTTTTATCTTGTTATAGTAGTGGGGAATATGAAGAGGTAGGACTCAGGAACTCAGATGAACACAAGGTCTTGCTTTTATTCTCCAAAAATTGCTTACAAATTATATAGGGTTCTTCAGAAGAATAAAAAAAATAAAAAAACAGTCTTAAACATACTACAGTTGTGTGAAAAAGAAAGTACACCCTCTTTGAATTCTATGGTTTTACATATCAGGACATAATAACAATCATCTGTTCGTTAGCAGGTCTTAAAATTAGGTAAATACAACTTCAGATGAACAACAACAACACATGACATATTACACAGTGTCAATATCTTATTTAACAAAAATAAAGCCAAAAAGGAGAAGCCATGTGTGAAAAACTAAGTATACCTTATGATTCAATAGCTTGTAGAACCACTTTTAGCAGCAATAACTTGAAGTAATGGTTTTCTGTATTACTTTATCAGTCTCTCACATGGTTGTGGAGGAATTTTGGCCCACTCTTTACAACGTTGCTTCAGTTCACTGAGGTTTGTGGGCATTTGTTTATGCACAGCTGTCTTAAGGTCCAGCCACAGCATTTCAATCAGTTTGAGGTCTAGATTTTGACTGGGCCATTGCAACACCTCAATTATTTTCTTTTTCTGCCATTCTGTTGTAGATTTGCTGGTGTGCTTGGGATCATTGTCCTGTTGCATGACCCAATTTCGGCCAAGGTTTATCTGTCGGACAGATGGCCTCACATTTGACTCTAGAATACTTTGGTATACAGAGGAGTTCACGGTCGACTCAATGACTGCAAGATTCCCAGGTCCTATGGCTGAAAAAAAGCCCAAATCATCACCCCCTCCACCACCGTGCTTGACAGTTGGTATGAGGTGCTTGTGCTAATATGCTGTGTTTGGTTTTCGCCAAACGTGGCGCTGTGCATTATGGCCACACATCTCCACTTTGGTCTCGTCTGTCCAAAGGACATTGTTCCAGAAGTCTTGTGGTTTGTTCAGATGCAACTTTGCAAACCTAAACCGTGCTGCCATGTTCTTTTTAGAGTGACAACCCTTCCAAACAAACCATACTTGTTCAGTCTTTTTCTAATTGTGTGGAGTAGCCTCCTATGGCGCTAAGGATGTGGAATGGAATGGAATCTTCTATGGTGTTTCTTCTAACAGTGAATACCTCAGAGAAGGTGACTAGAAACAAACAAAAAACACCGCAATAGTGTATTATCTTGGGGAATAAATGACCATATGGGGCAAGATATAAAGAGCATTTAATGGTTAAAACAATTGTAACCTCAATTGACATAAAACATGTGTATAGTTAATAAACAGTTGACTTTTCTCCTGCTAGGACAAGGAAATAGTTTTCCTGCTAGTTTAAGAATTGTGCGGTTTATAACACTGTATTATTCTGTTTACCCTAGCGCTTATATTGCACTTATTATTTTTCCCCTTTTTCTAATTGTACTGTCATGAACGTTAACATTTTACATGCTAACTGAGGCCTGCAGAGTCTGTGCTGTAACTTGTTTTTTTTGCAATTTCTCTGTGCATTGCACGGTCTGACCTTGGGGTGAATTTCCTGGGACGTCCACTCGGGAAGATTGGCAACTCTCTTGAATGTTTTCACACATAACTTCTCCATTTTGGCTTTATTTTTGTTAAATAAATCATGATACGCTGTAATATGTCATGTGTTGTTGTTTAGCTGATGTTGTATTTACCTACTGTAATTTTAAGACCTGCTAAGGAACAGATGATTGTTATTATGTCCTGATATGTAAAACCATAGAATTCAAAGAGGGTGTACTTTCTTTTTCACACAACTGAATGTTTATCCTAGACATAGTTGTCTATCCTACAATTCATATTCTTAGCCCTTGTATCAAGGCTGTCAGTTCCACTCTAGCTCTGTACAACAGCACTAGAGATCAGAACAGGAAAATCTACCAGACAATGTGTATGAAAGCCTTTCAATAAGTACATTTCACTTAAGCTCAGCTCTCAGACCGTGCCAGGACAAGATGATTTGAGAACTGCATCAGAGCTCTGTTCCCAGACCAAGCCAGCACTCTTGGAAAACCAGTAGTGGTCCGTAAGACTGTGTTACTCCTGAAAAACACAATAAACAGACTTTTATTTTATTTTACCATTCTAAAAGTATTATGTGTCTTGACATGTAGCTAAATCAACCTATTGTTTTTGGTCTTTTTTAAACAGTGAAACCCAACAGTTAAACATATATATATATTTCACCTTCTTGTGAACTATATCATAGGCCAAATATCTCCTATTTAGTCAATGTATAAGGAAAATGCTAAATTAACTTAGTTACCTTTTGTGCATGTAGTTGGGGGACTGTAACAACCCCCTTGGTTCAGGGTTCTGGCAGAATTACTATTTCTGTACATACTCTGTTTGACAATTTACTATAAACGGTTATGTTGGGTTATGGTTTAATTACCCCATAAACCCAGAGCAGGTCCCTCTTAGATATCCTCACTTTTAAACAAAGAATGAAAACCAATGCAGGGTCATTGCTAGCTTGACTCAAATTAAACAATACCTTGATAACTCAAATTAACCTTTTGTGTGCCAAAGTGGTAGAATACTGAATATAGGTAGGGCCTATCATCACAATGTGTAATATCGTTCTTATTTACATATGTAGCCGACCTTGCCACTCCTGTGTTATCATGATATTCTGTTTCCACTGCCACCATATTTAACGCAATATTTACCCAGTATTATTTTGGTTATTACTGCACATAATAATAACAGAAGTAGTAATATCTGCTACATCTGTACCTTTTCAGAAAAGGTTTTATTGGGAAAAAAAATCATAAAACAGTTTTTTTGGCAGGGCTATGAAACTTTAATTTAATGATATGTAAATTGAGTAGGTGTCACATTGAATAAGAGATTTAAATATGTTCTTGACCTTATAAAAAGTGAAACAAAATTGAATTTCTTAGCATTCAGAATGAATGTTATTTATTATGAGCCCAGATAGTCATAAACCATGTGTGCCATTAAAACCTACAGGTTCTTCCAATTAAAATAATGTATCATTTGTTCAGGTCGCTAGCAGGAATATTAAGTATTATGGCTTCAGCACTAATAGCACCAAATACTTTATGGTGCAACCCAGGCTAAAATTAACATTAGACATAAATATCTTACAAGAAAATAAATTTCTGTATCTGCTGTTTTGTTTCTATAAATTTTACTGTTTGAAGAAACATCTATGGTTGTTAATTTGTTTGCTAGAACTCCCTGCATGTCTTAGCCTCGATGTTTATTTGTTCTCCATTAAAAGTGTGTACAGCAACATCATCAAACCAGAATTACAGTTTCATCAATGTTGTTTAATCCAAGACTGTAAGGATTTTCAGATGGGCTTTCACTCATTTGGTACTATTTAGGGTGCATCTGCCCTGTGTTGGAGAGGGTTTTCAAATTATTTTGAATAAAGCTGAACTCTACGTTCTACGTGACATCGAGGCATATACAGTAGAATGCATATGTGCACCCTTACAAGAAGTATGGAAACCAAGTAACTTTTACCTAGAGCAGGGGAGGTTGTGCCAACATCATTTCCTCATAACAGAAGCCTGTAAACAGTTTCTGCTTTTAACCTCTTGAGTGTCCTTATGATTCTCACTAGATGTCACGATGGCTGGAATGCTGATGACCCATGTTAAATCCAGTGAATATAATCACTTTTTTGGTCGTTCCATACAGGAAATTGCATTAACCACCCCATCCAACCATGTTTCAGTCATGCCTATGATATCATACTGCTCCCTAGCAGCTATTAATTCAAGCTCCCACATTTTATCTGTCAGGCTTCTTGCATTAGCAAGCATACATTTAAGTTTTTTTTTCAGCCTGTAATATTATCTTATCTGCTCCTTCCTTATCAGTGTATCACCTTGGGTAATAAGTGTTAAAGAAATAAGTCAAAACCAATGTGGCAAAATAAACAGGTAGGCAAGGAAATGGACAAGAAGAGGAAGGCGTTTAGATTCTTTAAGTCAGAAGGGACGGAGACATCATATCAGAATTAGAAGGAATGTAACAAAAATTGAAAAAGGGCAATCAAATTAGCAAAAAGGGATAATGAAAAAAGGATTGTAATAGAAAGTAAGGTCAACCCTAAAAAGTTATTTAAGTATCTTAAAAACAAAAAAATGAGAAAAGAAGATATAGGACCCTTTCAGTGTGAGATGGGCAGGCAGATTATTGGAGATAAGGAAAAAGCAGAGGTATTAAACAAATTATTTGCCTCTGCGTTTACCAGGGAAGAATCAAGATCAATAGCAGTGCTACAGGAGGAAGCCACAACCTCCATATTAATGAACAATTGGTTAACTGAGGAAGAAGTTCATAAGCGGCTTGAAAAAATTAAAGTAAATAAGGCACCTGGCCCCGATGGCATACATCCAAGAGTACTCAAGGAGTTAAGCCCAGTAATAGCCAAACATTATATTTAATATTCATGGATTCCATTTCCACAGGCTCAGTACCACAAGATTGGCGTAAAGCAGATGTGGTGCCTATATTTAAAAAGGGAGCTAGCGCACAACCTGGGAATTACAAACCCTTAAGCCTGACTTCAATAGTAGGGAAGCTACTTGAAGATTTAATACGGGATAATATTCAGGAATACCGTATGGAAAACAAAATTATTAGTAATAGTCAGCATGGATTTATGAAGGATAGATCATGCCAAACTAACCTTATTTGTTTCTGTGATGAGGTAAGTAGGAATGTAGACCAGGGTAATGCAGTTGATGGTCTACTTAGATTTTGCAAAGGCTTTTGATATGGTTTCACACAAGAGGTTGGTGTATAAAATAAAGCAAATTGGACTCAATAATAATATATGCACCTGTATTGAAAACTGGTTAAAGAACAGACCACGGAGGGTTGTCATAAATGGAACTTTTTCCTCATCCTTATCTTCATTCTTCTTCGCTACCTTCACCAACAGGTCCTTGTAGCTAGGAGTCCATATACCCATGTATTCGCCCATACTCTGTTCTCCAATGCAACACACACACTGTAAAATGCTCAAAGAACTAGATTGGTCATCACTTAAGTCTAGGCACAAAGTTCATCTTTCCTGTCTTGACTTCAAAAACTTTCTGGGCAAGCTACCCGTATAACTGAACAAGCTCCTCATCCCTACCACATGCAGCACTTATCATCTGAGATCTGACTCCAAAAGACTGTTCATGGTCCCAATGTTCAGCAAAGTATCTGGCTGCTCCTCCTTCTCTTATGGTGTACCCCAAAACTGGAACAATCTACCGAAGACTCTTACAGTGACCACCATTCAAAGTCCTTTCAAAACTAAAGCTGTCTCACATTTTAATCTGGTCTATATCTGTTAAATACGCCTATAATATAAATTGTCTTTAACTGTGTAGGCAATGTCTTGTATATAATACTAGCTGAAAGACCCGGCGTTGCCCGGGATTACAATTTCTCGCTCACTCCTCTCTCCACTCCCCCTGTCTCTTTCTCTGCTCCCCCAGGCTTTCTCCGCTCCCCCTCTCTCTCTGCTCCCCCCCCCCTGCGCAGCTCCGGTCTCCCGACCCCCCTGAGCAACTCCAGTCTCCCGCCCCCCCTCTGCGCAGCTCTGGTCCCCCCCTGTGCAGCTTTGCCCCCCCCTGCGCAGCTCTGGTCCGCCCCCTGCGCAGCTCTGCCCCCCCCTGAGCAGCTCTGCCACCCCCCCTGCGCAGCACAGAGTGTCACATACACAGTGAGACACATACAGTGTCACACACACACTTGAAACACACACACACAATGTCACACACACACACACACACACACACACACACACACACACACACACACACACACACACACACACACACACACACAGTGTCACACACACACACAGTGTCACACACACACACACACACACACAGTGTCACACACGCACAGTGTCACACACACACACACACACACACACACAGTGTCACACACGCACAGTGTCACACACACACACACACACACACACACACACACACACACACACACACACACACACACACACACACACACACACACACACACACACACACACACACACACACACACACACACACAGTGCAGTCAGTTGGAGTCTCTTGCCTGTGCTGTCTGTGGCTCCCTCCATTCTGTGATGGGGGCTCTCCCCATGGGTTAAATGCAGCCATTCCTCACGTTTTGGACTTCCTGCCTCTGTGGCTGCTGGGAGTATTGGGGAGCGTTGGGGGGCGGGAGGAGCCTGTGTTACTGGCTGGTGTGGCTGTGAATGTGCTCCTTAGAACGCGCTCTGCGAATTGACACTGACGCTTCCTGCTCACTGCCTGCCTCTCGCTGGAGCTGTCGTGGGGAGAGGAGGAGAGGAGGCTGGCAGAGGTACCGCTGAGAGGCTTGTGCCGTTTGGTGAATGGTCTTTCGTGGATGAGATAAATTATGTATGTGCTTAGACAGTTAATATGACTTGTAATAAGATGTGTAGTCCCTCTGATAGCTGAAGAAAACTGTGTTTTATTTGAAATGTGTCTGCATGTAATGCATCGACTACGTCCGCATTTATGATTCCCCACAGGGCCCTTACTGGAAATTGTAGAAGTTTGAACTTTCTTGAGTTTGGAGGGGGCCAGAATACTTTTAATGTTTCTGGCTTTCCTATATACTATTGAGGCTTTTTCTGACAGGAGAGACCCCAGATGGGGATCACACTTTAAAATGCTCCAGTGATCATTGAGGATTTTATCGATAGATCTAGAGGATTGATTATATGTAGTAATGAACCTAACAGTAGATGAATCTCTCTTAAATGATTCTCTTGGAGCATTATAACTGGTATGTGTTGGTTTCTTAGATTTAATGTTGGACTTATTCAGTAAGTCCATCCTGTCCATAGAACCTACTTTACTGAGGGAGTCGGACACCAGAGCGGGATCATAGCCCTTGGACAAGAATTTTTCCCCAAGTATATCAGACTGACTCAAAAAGTCAATATCTCTGGTGCAGTTCCTACGTAATCTGTGAAACTGCCCCAGAGGAATATTGTTGAGCCAACGCTTATGGTGGTTACTGGACGCATGAACATAACTATTAACAGATACAGGCTTAAAGTGAGTGGTAGTGATTATATTAAAGTCTGCATCTGTTGTAAGGACCAAATCAAGGAATATTGCTGAAATTGCATCAATAACAAATGTAAATTTAAGTCCAAATTGATTGTTGCTGAAGGAACTTAAGATGCTTGAAAATACTGACTCATCACCATCCCAGATGATAATGATATCATCTATGAAACGGCCGTAGTACACGAGACCCTCCCCGAGCTGTTGGTTTAGCCAAATAGAAGTCTCCTCCCAGTGGCCCATGAAGAGGTTGGCGTAGCTAGGGGCGAACCTCGTGCCCATTGCCGTTCCACAGATTTGCAAGTGAAAAGTGTCATCAAATAAAAAATAATTGTGCGTTAAAATAAAATGAATACCTTGCAAAATAAATTGTTTGTGTTTCTCTGGAAATAAGTCCTTGTCAAGCCAGTACTTAATGGCCTCGATCCCCCTGGCATGGTCTATACATGTGTAAAGAGATGCCACATCACATGTGGCCCATAGATATGTTGGCTTCCACTTAATGCCTTTTTTTACTCACCATAACTTAAGTATAGGTATAGGTATAGGTATAGGTATAGGTATAGGTATAGGTATAGGTATAGGTATACATGATGTCCACATCACACTCAATAGAATAAGGATTATTTAATCTCAATAAATCATCAGGTAATAACAAAAACTCCAGAGCAACATATGTTTCAGACCACAATATCTTTTCTCAATACCTTGTGGTCTGAAACATACATCACTTTAGAATTTTGGTTATTGCCTGATGATTTATTGAGATGAAATAATCCTTTTTCTATTGAGTGTGCTGCGGACTTCATGTTGTCGTGTATCTATTAGACTGGTTCGTGTTCCCCGACTGTATGCAAGCACATGGATTTCTGATAATTAGATGTAGCCAGGTCACCCCTCGTTGCTCTGCGACCCCCATTACCTCCGTGGCCGGAATCGTTGGTGAGTGCTGCCAGAGGCAAGCGGCAGACCTGACGGCCAATCTGGAGGGTGGGGGCTGAGCAGGGAGCGCTCCGGCGCTCCAGCGGTCCCGGCGGCTTCCGTGCAGGGCGCCGCCATGTTGCACAAGTTCGCGCATGCGCAGTGAGTCCCTGGCGGCCCTGAATAGTGGCGTATGCACAGTTGCAGCGCACGAACGCTAGCCTACCAGAGAAGGCTCTTGGAAGGGACTACAAGTCCCATAAGCCTCATTAACGCCCCATATGACGCCAGGGAGCCAATAGGGCTTAGGATTGCCAGGGCTTTTGATACATTTCACGCGCTGAGCCCACGCTAGGCAATCAAGACCGGGAAGAGCTATGGGAAGGAGGTGAGTGCAGGGGTCAGTGACCCACTGCATTAGGCCAGTAACCCCCTAGACCCCAGATAGGTCTTGAACTCCCCAGTTTGTGGTGCTACAGGGACAGGCCCTAGGCTAGGGACCCTGTCACAGTAGTACTAGTGTTAAATCGGGACACAGCAGACGCTGCGCTTCCCGAGAAGAAACTTGGGCTCACGTCTGTGTTAAAGAGACAGAGACTATCTCCAGGGTGGGATCGCCCCTGGCGGACCCTCGTGCGTGAAACACCGGATCAGAGGGAATCACCAAGCGGCAGATCCTTTTCGAAGTTGCTTGCAGGCCTGAGTGCAGGAGCGCTCGGCAGGTACCTTCCTAAGTGCACCAACGTATTCTATACATATTATCATTACACATAGTGGCAGCGCTGACCACGGGACAAAAGGGTTAGGCTGTGGACACGGTGGGGGGGTACACGGTGGTGGGTAGGTACACTCCTAGTGGAGTGAAAGACACTTGGGACTGAGTATATTGTGGAGTTACCCTCTAGGGGAAGTATTAGTATTATAAGTGTGTGATTATTCTGCGTTACAGTAAAGTGGTTATATACATTCCTGTGTATGTGGTTATTGTATACGCGGGTCCTGTGTAGGAAACCTTCTACATCCCTAGAACCCTACACAGGTGGAGGCGTTGAAACCGAGAACGTTCCAGAGGATTCACCCCCGGCTCTCACTGGCGGAGGCTCAGACCTCCTGTGAGCCTGACAGGTATACTGCACCACACCTGGTAACACATAGATTTCCACCCACACACACGGTATCTGTGATTGGGATAGAGGGAATACCCGTTACATTTGGAGGCGCTGCTGAGATGTCAGACCTGGGGTGCCCCCCTCAGTTATTAAGTATGTCACCACCATTACCGTCCCCGTCATGCTCAGAAGTGTATGACTGGGCCGTGGAGCTGCAAGTGCCACCGCTCCACACGCTCGCGGCGAGCCGGGTTCCTGTTGATACTCCATCTTCGTCAATACAAATGGCCTTGAGGCAGCACCCAAATATCCGGGATGCTGCCAAAATAAAAGTGTTGGAGCGACGTAAGGATGCAGACCAGGAGTGTTGCTCTGTGTTAGTGAGTATAGGGCAAGATATAACTGAAGACTGGGGCCCGTCCAGCTTGTCGCTCGCGAGGCCAACCGGTTCCTGCTGTATTGTTGTCTACCCTGAACTGCCTATAAAATCTGAGCCCCACAGCTCTCACACGAACTTACAAGAGGTTGCTATGCATACATTACCTTCCCCCCCTGAAAGTTATGGCGGAGGCGCCCGGTCCGCTCCTGCAGACTACAGTCCACCGTTAAGTATTGCCGGCTTGTCCTCTAAACCTGGGGATGATATCCGAATGCTAGCTTAGGCTATCCTACAACTGGGGGTGTCCAAATCCGAAACTTCGGCTCCGCTGCAGAATCGCAGGTTAAAGATCTTTTCAGGGACCAAGCGACCCCGACTGGCAAAGAATCTTTTGACGTCTGGAGAGAATACACTTCTCAGGTCCTAGAAGAATGGACATGCCCTGAGTCGGAGAAGCGGCGACGCATAATGGAATGCCTACGTCCTCCAGCGTCCACCACAATTCTGATGTGTAAAGATCAGCATGCGGACGTTACCGCGCATCAGATGCTAGAGACCCTTGTGCGGGCCTACGGGTGAACCGAAGACATAGGACAATTGATGAAGAGATACTACAACCTTTGCCAAAAAGAAGGCGAGGATCTATCTGATTTCCTACAGAGGATTCAAGCGGTCTTATGGGAGCTGCGTAAGTGGAAACGTATTACGGCCGCAGAGGTGGATGAGTATCGCTGCGCGCAATTCCTGAGTGGAGCCCTTCCCACTCATCCTATTGCACTCATGGTGAGGTGTTCTCTGATGCGAGGTGACCCCCCTTCCTGGGAGGAGCTAATAGATGAGATAAAAGAACATGAGGTCTACGCCCGGTTGCATACTTCCAAGAAGACTAAGGAGCCTACAAAGAGTGAACCTCAGGGGCTTCTGCGCCAAAGGCCAAGAAACCTCCAATTCAGGAAGAGGAGGCCTCTCCCAAGATTCCGGTCTCCAAATCTAGACCATCCGGGAAACCATTTTCTCCGTAGAGGGTTCGTCCTGAAAGCCGAGAAATCATTTGCTATAACTGCGGTAAGAAGGGTCACTTCTCCAGTGACTGTCCAGAAAGGGAGGACCCCCCAGAGGAAAAACCTCCCAATAGAGGGAATTCAGCCCGGGCAATGGTCTGCCGTGTGCGACTGGCAGAGTCTGATCCAGAGAACTCGGCTGGACTCGAAGAGGCTCCTTCTGACTCCGGCCCCAGTGATGACACCTTACCCGAGGATGCTTACTGTCAAGTAGGCCCTCAGCCATAGTGCCTGTTGTACTGGAAGGAATCTACGCCTCTGCCTTACTGGACACTGGATCCCAAGTGACCATTATATACCGCAAGTTCTATGACCAGCACCTTAGACACTGCCCCATGAGGTCGGCCGAACATATGAAGGTAAGCGGGTTAAGTAATGAAGACTACCCCATCGATGGGATTGTAAGAGTTCAACTGGAAATACTCCAATTGAACACCGGCAAGAAACACCCTATGCATGTAGTGGCAATGGTATTCCCAGAGCCCCATGACCAATGCAAGTATCCGATCATCTTGGGAACCAATACTGATATAGTACAAGCTGGTATCAGAGCATATCTGAAAGAGACCAACGAGTTGCCGCTGGCCAATTCGCTCCTAGATCCCGTACTACGAGAGGAGTGCAACCGGGTATATGTCCTAGAGCGTCACTGGGATCTCTACAATCGTCAACGCGGACTGGCGACCATTTTACCAGGGGGAGTGCAACGAATGGACTTCTGGTGCTGTTATCCCGAGCGAGATGAGAACGATCAGCTCTTCTCTCTGGAGAGTACCCCGGAGGAAGAAGTTCAGAGAGGGTATAGGGTACTACCCGAAGTGAGGGAGTGGGCGACTAAAATCCCTCTACGAACTTACGTATATGTGCAGAACCTCTCTCCATTCCTGATGGAACTTGATGCCGGACAGAGTCTGGGTTGCATATATCCGGTTAGCCCTGTTAAAACAACGCCCCAGGTGAATGCGGCAGCCGCAAGTGAGCAGTTAGTTGACCTAGACTTCAACTTCGGCAAGTCGACGTTGCCAACTGAGTGGAAGGAGCGTCTGACAACCCAGTTGAATAAACGATGGACGGTGTTCTCCACGAGTGAGATGGATGTGGGGTGCAGTAGGAGCGTTCAACATGCCATTAGACTGAGTGACGCCACTCCGTTCCGTGAACGCTCTCGTCGCATCGCCCCTAGGGATGTGGACGATGTGAGGAACGTCTTGCAAGAAATGGAGACCGCTGGGATTTTGACAGAGTCTCGAAGCCCTTACGCCTCTCCCATAGTAGTGGTAAGGAAGAAGAACGGATCCGTACCACTATGTGTCGACTGTCGAACCCTGAACAATCGTACGATACCGGATCAGTACAATCTTCCTCGCATTGAAGAGATCCTGAATGCTTTGAACGGAAGCCAATGGTTCAGTGTGCTCGATCTACGATCTGGGTACTATCAGGTACCCATAAATGCAGAGGATCAGGAGAAAACAGCCTTCGTCTGTCCCCTGGGGTTCTACTAATTTACCCGTATGCCCCAAGGTATATGTGGGGCCCCTGCTACCTTCCAAAGGCTGATGGAGAAGACTATCAGGGACATAAACCCTCTGGAGTGTCTCGTATATCTGGACGACATCATTGTCTTCGGAAGGACGCTGGAAGAGCACGAGGAGAGGCTACTTAAAGTGATAGATCATCTTGGGAAAGAAGGATTGAAGTTGTCTCTCGACAAATGTCACTTCTGCCACACCTCAGTGACTTACGTGGGACACACCGTGTCAGCTCAAGGAATCGCCACGACCCAGCTAAAGTAGAAGCGGTCGTGAACTGGCCTCGTCCCGAGAATGTCACGGAGCTGCGATCCTTCCTGGGGTTCTGCGGGTATTACCGTTGCTTTGTTGAAGGGTACTCTAGTCGAGCTAAACCCCTGAACAATACACCCCAAAGATACAGGAAGGAAGGCCACGTCGGCCCGTCAACCGTTTGGCGATAAATGGACGCCTGAGTGTGAACGGGCCTTCCTGAAGTTGAAGAAAAGTCTGACCGAAACGCCTGTGCTGGCATATGCTGATCCAGAACAACCATGCGTTCTGCATGTGGACACCAGTCTAAATGGCTTGGGCGCCGTCTTGCACCAGAAGCACCCGAGGGCCTTCGACCAGTGGCATACATCAGCCGCAGTATGACACCCAGTGAACAGAAATACCCTGTTCACAAATTGGAATTCCTGGCCCTCAAATGGGCCATCACGGAAAAACTCCACGACTACCTGTACGGTGTTACGTTTGAGGTAAGGACGGACAACAATCCCCTCACGTACGTCAATACCTCGGGCAAATTGGACGCAGCAGGGCACCGATGGCTGGCAGCCCTAAACAATTACCGATTCTCCCTGAAGTATAAGCCGGGAGTTTTGAATGTAGGGGCTGATGCCCTGTCCTGACGACCAAGGTTGAGTGCTACTCCAGATGATGAGGAATGGGAGGAACTCCTGGGACCAGGCGTGCGCGCCATGTGTAGCACTGCAGCCATCATCAACGACCAAGTGGCCTTCTCCGAATTATGGGTTGCCGATTCCTTGGGATGCCAGTCGCAGGCCGTCCCCGCAGCCTACTGCGATCCGAAAGGAATGCACATAACTCATGACAAAGTACTACGGTGGAAAGATCTAGTAGACTATCAAATACAGGACCCTGTAGTTAGTATTATTAGGCAGAAGAGAAAAAAGGAACCCAGCTCCCTTGAAGCATGCTCCCAAAGACTTGGTTGCTTCACTCATGCGGGAAGCAGACAAATTTGAAATAGACAACTGCTTACTCTATCGGGTGGTGCAATACCACAATCACCCGGATAGACGACAACTGGTCCTCCCTAAGAACTTGCATTACATGGTGTTGAAGTCCCTACATGATGAGATCGACATCTCTGTGTAGAGAAGACCTTTGGGTTGGTCAGAGACCGCTTTTTCTGGCCCAAGATGCGAGAGGCCATAGAACAACACAGTCGCCGTTGTACTCGGTGTATCCAACGCAAGACCCTACCTACTAGAGCAGCGCCTATGGGCCATCTGAAAAGTTCTGGCGCCATGGACCTTGTGTGTATGGACTTTCTGTGCATTGAGCCTGATAACCGAAGAATATGCAACGTGCTGGTCATCACGGACCATTATACCCGGTATGCCCAGGCCTTCCCCACTAAAGACCAGAAAGCTATCACAGTGGCGAAGATATTATGGGAAAAGTACTTCGTTCACTACAGTCTTCCAAACCGCCTCCATTCAGACCAAGGTCGGGATTTTGAGAGCACTCTGATCTGAGAATTGCTCAAAATGCTGAACATTGCTAAATCACGAACAACCCCGTACCATCCTGAGGGAGATGCGTTGCCAGAACGATTTAATCGAAACCTACTGGACATGCTCGGGACTCTACAGGGTGCTCAGAAGACTGAATGGAGTCAACATGTAGAGGCCTTGGTTCATGCGTACAACTGTACGCGACACGAGTCAACTGGATTTTCTCCCTACTTCCTCATGTTTGGGCGAGAGCCGAGACTGCCAGTGGATGTACGTCTTAGAGTCTCGACGGATGGGATACATAATGCTACCCATTTCAAATACGTGCAAAGACTTAAAGACAGCTTGCAGCGGGCCTATCAACAGGCTGAGAAGTCTACAGCTAAGCTGAATGCTGACAATAAGAGACATACGATCATAAGGTCAAATATCGGGAGCTTCGTCCTGGAGACGCTGTGTTGCTTCGGAATCTGGGAATCCCCGGAAAACACAAATTGGCCGATCGATGGAGAGACGGTGTCTATCAAAAAGAATCTCAGATGCCTGGCCTCCCGGTCTATCGCATCAAAGACACTGAAGGCCGGGTAAAGGTATGGCACGTAACCATCTTCACCCCATTCCACAAGTGGGAGATGAGGAAGAGGAAATACTGGCCACACCGCTCAACGGTAACTCCGACTTAGCAGAGATGTGTCAAGAGACTGTAAATATCGAAACCCACTCTGAAACTCCTGAAAACACTATGGAAGGACCCTCTCAAAGGGACTATTCCGCAGAAGGGGCATCTCCCGGAGGAGCTACGGGTAAAGGTCCCCATAGGCCAACGCCTACTAAGGTGGCACCAACAGGCCAGCCTTTGGATCCACAGAGCCCATGCTTTATGCTGAACAGAGACTGTTCAGAGACAATTCTCCCCTCAAGGGAAGAGGCTAAGCCTCAGGACTGTGTTTATTACACCCCTGAGGGAGTTGCAAAAGAACAGCTTTGATGGAGCCAAAGAGTCAAGTACCTTCCAAATCGGGTAACTTATGATCAAATTAGGGCACCCCATTTAGTAGCTCGGCAGTGGTCTCGGAGCAGAATCCAATCTGTGATTGTGATGCACACAGAATTGTGTAACATCGTTTAAAGTTGATGCAATGTGCTAAATTATATTCGTTAAGATGCATTTTTATTATATAACGTTTGTGTATAGTAGTAAGTTGTGTTCCAAGCGGGGACGTTGGAGATTTTACCAGGGGGAGGATGTAGCCAGGTCACCCCTCGTTGCTCTGCGACCCCCATTACCTCCGTGGCCGGAATCGTTGGTGGGTGCTTCCGGAGCCAAGCGGCAGACCCGACGGCCAATCTGGAGGGTGGGGGCTGAGCAGGGAGCGCTCCGGTGTTCCAGCGGTCCCCGGCGGCTTCCGTGCAGGGCGCCACCAGGTTGCGCAAGTTGGCTCATGCGCAGTGAGTCCCCGGCGGCCCTGAATAGTGGCGCATGCGCAGTTGCAGTGCGCGAACGCTAGCCTACCAGGGAAGGCTCTTTGAAGGGACTACAAGTCCCATGAGCCTCAGTAGCGCCCCATGTGATGCCTGGGAGCCAATAGGGCTTAGGATTGCTCTGCAGCAGGGCTTTTGATAAATTTCGCGCACTGAGCCCACGCTAATCAGTCAAGACCGGGAAGAGCTATGAGAAGGAGGTGAGTGCAGGGGTCAGTGACCCACTGCATTAGGCCAGTAACCCCCTAGGCCCCAGATAGGTCTTGAACTCCCCAGTTTGTGGTGCTACAGGGACAGGCCCTAGGCTAGGGACCCTGTCACAGCAGTACTAGTGTTAGATAGGGACACACCGGAAACTGCGCTTCCCGAGAAGAGACTTGGGCTCAAGTCTGTGTTAAAGAGACAGAGACTATCTCCAGGGTGAGATTGCCCCTGGCGGACCCTCGTGCAAGGAAACACCGGATCAGAGGAAATCACCAAGTGGCAGATCCTTTTCGAAGTTGCTTGCAGGCCTGAGTGCAGGAGAGCTCGGCAGGTACCTTCCTAAGTGCACCAACGTATTCTATACATATTATCATTACACATAGTGGCAGCGCTGACCACAGGACAAAAGGGTTATGCTGTGGACACGGTGTGGGAGTACACGGTGGTGGGTAGGTACACTCCTATTGGAGTGAAAGACACTTGGGACTGAGTATATTGTGGAGTTACCCTCTAGGGGAAGTATTAGTATTATAAGTGTGTGATTATACTGCGTTACAGTAAAGTGGTTATATACATTCCTGTGTATGTGGTTATTGTATATGCGGGTCCTGTGTAGGAAACCTACTACTTCCCTAGAACCCTGCACAGGTGGAGGCGCTGAAACCGAGAACGTTCCAGAGGATTCACCCCAGGCTCTCACTGGCGGAGGCTCAGACCTCCTGTGAGCCTGACAGGTATACTGCACCACACCTGGTAACACATAGGTTTCCACCCACACACACGGTATCTGTGATTGGGATAGAGGGAATACCCGTTACATTTATATTATTCATTATTTTTGGTCTGTGGCTCTTTCTTTGTATGCACACCAGCATTATTTTTTGTGTCTATCTATCTATCTATCTATCTATCTATAGTGCAGAATAAATGAGTTCTTCAGTATTCGGTGATACCTTTTTTATTGGACTAACAATTTATGTCATAGGACAAGCTTTCGAGAGTTATCCTCTCTTCTTCAGGTCAAGCAATACTGATATACAAAGGGTTCAATGGCTAAAACAGTGTGACCAACAGTAGCCATTGAACCCTTTGTATATCAGTATTGCTAGACCTGAAGAAGAGAGGATAACTCTCGAAAGCTTGTCCTATGACATAAATTGTTAGTCCAATAAAAAAGGTATCACCGAATACTGAAGAACTCATTTATTCTGCACTATCGCAACTGGACTAGCATGGCTATTTTCTGCTTTATCTATATATATATATATATATATATATATATATATATATATATATATATATATACATATATATATATATATATATATATATATACATATATATACATTTACAGATGGACAATGTGCCAAAACATACTGCGAAAGCAACCCAGGATTTTTTATGGCAAAGTAGTGGAATATTCTGCAATGGCCGAGTCAATCACCTGATCTCAACCCAATCAAGCATGCATTTCACTTGCTGAAGACAAAACGTATGAAAGAAAGATCCACAAACAAACAACAACTGAAGACAGCTGCAGTAAAGGCCTGGCAAAGCATCACAAAAGAGGAAACTCAGCGTTTGGTGATGTCCATTCGTTCCAGACTTCAAGCAGTCATTGCTTGCAAAGGATTCTCAACAAAGTATTAAAAATGAACATTTTATTTATGATTGTGTTAATTTGTCCAATTACATTTGAGCCCCTGAAATAAGGGGACTGTGTATGAAAATGGTTGCAATTCCTAAACGTTTCATACGATATTCTTGTTCAACCCCTTGAATTAAAGCTGAAATTCTGCACTTCTATTGCATCTCAGTTGTTTCATTTCAAATCCATTGTGGTGGCATGCAGAGCCAAAATTATGAAAATGATGTCAGTGTCCAATTATTTCCAGACCTAACTGTATATATAAATATAAACTTTAATTTAGTATTACTGGATTGTTTAGTGGTACTGGGGATATGAAATAGGTAGGTAATATGGACAATGTAAGTGAAAAAATTACTAATGTTATATCAATATAACAATAACAGGGTTCACTCAAACGTGTTTTGAGAATTAGAGCAACTACAGTAGTTATTAGTAACCTACACTAGCCCTGTAATCTTCTCAGTATTATTGTTTACTCTGATTTGTAGCCTTTTGGGCTTTTAGCTGCTTCCAGACCTATGGTTAACAGTAGCACATCGGAAGAAAAAAAATCACAGCTGCAGCTAGATAAGAAAGAAAACTCATACCGTATATATATCAGATTTGCCATTGCCGTCACTTGGTATCGAAACAGCATCCCTACACTTTCTGAAATTCAAAATTTGACAGGTAATGCAAATGGAGAAACTTTCCAGTTATCTTTCGGATAGTTGTAATAAAGTCCAGCAAGTCTGGGAACCCTGGATAAAGTATATTATTAACCCATCATTTGATCTTCACATCAATCTTCACCTCTTCCCCCTTTCTTTCTAACAATGCATGGGTATGTATGTACTGTATATATATATTATTTATGTATTTCTTTCCCTTTTCTTTTCTATAACCCTCCAAATAAATAAACAATTCACATAAACAGTTTCAGAAACATATATATTGTATACATTTGAGTTAGGAAGATGCATATATTCATACAGATGTATGTACACATTTATTTTTCCCTACTGACAGGGAATGCAGCAGGAGCCTATCCAAAGTATTCCCCGGCAGCAGGGATTAATGTTGCGGGTGGTGGGTGCATAAGAAAGAATGCACCTTAGCCCACTGGCACCTTGCTGCTCTCAGCTTTGCTAGAGCTATTCAAAAAAGCTTTTATGCTGATGCTGGGAAGGTGAGTCTGGTTAAATATATATGTAGCAAGAGTGTGAGTTGCCGTCCTCCAGTCTTGCTATAGTACAACAAGGTTTGGGCACCAAAGCAGCAGGAAAGACTTCCATAGGACAGGGACTTTCAGTATATTAAACATACTCTTTTCTTGATAAACTGCAACTTGTAGCAACTTCTCCTATCGAAGGGGCTCCTGGGTTCTCACCCAATGGGGGGTTTGTTCTTATAGTCTATAAGAACTTAAGAAACCTTGTAAGATAATACACTCTGAGCTTTACAATATGTAATTATAAACTGGTAGCATTCTGGTAATGCGTTCACAGCTCTGTTCTGTCAAACTCTGATCTAAGTAGCGCCCCACCATTTGATCTTGACCTTTTCAAATAACTTCCTTATATTAACATATTTAAATATGCATAAGCTTCTACAAGTGTTGTGCCAGCTACTCAGAACATCCCTCTATTTTAACAGAAAGATAGACAATAAAACAAATAACCATTTTTAATGACCCTCTGTGGTTTATTAATTCTTTCACCATGTCCATGTTCTTGTATTCTCTGTGACATGAAGGTCAGCCTTAGTTCCTGGAGAGTAATCTTCATTCTCTGATGCTTGTGATACTGTATATCCTCTGAATTGTTATCCTTAGGAGACAATATTTCAGATCCAGGCAAGTTTAACTATTCTGGCATTTCTACAGGTTGCACAGTTTCTGTCGGTGCTGGTGCATTCAAAGATGTGTTCTTAGGCAGAATCTCAGATGTATCTTTTGGTAAGCACACAGGTAAGCCTGGCTGATAAATTTGTAGATATGTCAAGCTTGCTGACAGGTAACAGATCTCTGCAGTTTCTCTAAAGTATCAATCATTCAGTCACAAGGTAGAATAATTCTGCACTCATTCCAAGTTCCATAATTTCATATTTTCCCTGATTCTTCTTGTGTGAATTCTCCAAGAGGGCTATGATCAGTTGCCATCACAAATTATATGCCATATACATATTTAGGAAAAGTTGCACATCCGGAAATAATTCACAGTTTCTTTTTCTGTTTGGATATATTTATATGTTCTTATGTTGGGGAAAGCTCTGGATATGTACGCTATGAATCTTAACCTATGTCTTTTAACAGTACAGCATCAAGGCCATCTTTTGAAGCATATCTCCACAACTTGGTAGTGCATGTGATATCAAAGTATTGAATGGTAGGAGAAGCAGTCAGAGTAGATTTTTGTAATATTAGTATTTAGCTTCATGCTCACTGCTTTAGCTCCATTATGTCATTTTTAAGAGCCACTTATGCATGTTTTGTTTTTTTTACAGCTGGCACATTTGCAACATCAGACATGACCCCTATTTTATAAAGTATTTCTCCCAAGTATAACATGTATTTATTCAGAAGTTGATAGTATGGCCTATTGATCTTAAGTACTTTATCTCTGGCTGACCTGCAAAACTTGTGCAAGTCTTTTATTGTGTTCTGTTATTGTGGAGCCCCAAATTAGACTATAATCAATGTAAACACTGACATGTTCCTGAAGCTGTGGCATTGCTCTAGGAAATACTTCTGGTGCTGAGCAAATTCAAAATGGTAACCTCTTAAACAGTCCCTGCCAAAATGGGTATTGAATGTGCATTGATGTGTGCTCTATTTTGATAAATGTATCTGCCTGAATCAATTTGATGCACCCAGGATTGGGAAAAAATTAGCACCAACAGTACCATTTCACATAAAATGCCCTATGTTGGAATATGGTGATGCTCTCTTTTAATGTTAGCATTTAACTATTTTTTGTCTATACATAAACAATTACAAGACAATTCCCCCAGTCTGTGTTTCCTCGTCCCATTCAATCACATCAAGAGTAATTAAATGTTACCATTCCCTTTGCACCCATCCCCTTGGAGTCATAGGAACTTTCCTGGATGTATGTATTATAGGATGTGCATCTACAGTATAGTAAATTTGCATTGTGCGATTGTAGGTATTCATTGTCCATTGTATACTTTAAGTGCAGAGGTCTGACAGGACACGCGTTTCAGCTCTAGTATTTACCTTATATGTGATCTATTTGCCATTAGAACTGCATCTAATTGTATGGCCTATTCTTCTTGGGTTGGTGACATTTGCTCTACCATACCAAGAAATAGATAGCTTTCACTGGAACTAGTGTCTGTTCCTTTCACTGCACTGTCTGCAGAGTTTGGCAAATTATTGCATTTGTTATAATGTTTGTATTTATATCCATATTCTGTTTACATTCTAATTTCTGTAATTGCCACATTTTGTACTTGACCTTTTAGTGCGAGAGTAGTAATAACCCTTTTCTGTTGTTTTTCCCTTCTGTGCTCCTTGCCTGCATTTGTATCTGATATGTCAAAAAGTTTTGTGTGAGTGGTTACATCATGCACAAAATCCTGCTTTTCTTCCTTGTTTAATGCAGACATTTGTATCATAGCTGGTTCTGCTGCCTAGCTTATCTATATAGCTCTATCTCTCTTAACAAACGTTCCTGTAACTTTGGGTTATTGCATCTCACAACAATCCTATATTTTAACAGATAATCCTTTAACAGACCAAAATTGCAGGATTGGCTTTTCATTTTGAGACTTGTAACAAACTCATCAATAATGTCCTGTGCTGTCTGTGCTCTGGTATTGATAATATCTCATTTTTGTATGCATGGTAGGATGCAAACCTTTGCATCAAAGTATTTAGTGTGATCCTCTGTCTTTAGAAAACTCTAATTAATGTGCAGTGTTTCTGCCCCATCAACTGTTAACAACTAAGCTACTTTATTTTTGTGATACTTAAGGTATACTTATCAGGTGCCTTCAGGTATAAAATAAACATTTTCTTGAAATGCTTCCATGTTACCTTACTGTCCATTTCATATGATATGACATGGATCTAATTGCATTCTCTTCACAGGTATGTTCCTGATGTTGAAACCCTGTGTAAAAGACTGAATCTGGCCTTGTAGAATTGATATATTTATGTTCCTGATGTTGAAACCCTGTGTAAAAGACTGAATCTGGCCTTGTAGAATTGATATAAGTATGTTCCTGATGTTGAAACCCTGTGTAAAAGACTGAATCTGGCCTTGTAGAATTGATATAAGTATGTTCCTGATGTTGAAACCCTGTGTAAAAGACTGAATCTGGCCTTGTAGAATTGATATAAGTATGTTCCCGATGTTGAAACCCTGTGTAAAAGACTGAATCTGGCCTTGTAGAATTGATATACATTAGTATGTTTGAATGTAAAAAGTATTTTTTTTTCCTCTTAACTCTGTGCTGTTAATTGACCAAATGGAACAAGCTGACTGATTTGGGAGGGGGAGGGTCATGTGACTGTTTTATCTGTATAATACCAACACCTTTCCTGCATCTTTGCAGGAACTGCATTAGGCAGTGAGGCATGTAAAGTGAGGTTTTTAAATGAGAAATACAGTTAGACTACAGTTTGACTAGAGGTGACTGGGGACTGTTTCTTTCTGCAAACTCTTTAACTCAAGACAACAAACAGTAAGCTATTCAGATCACACTATGATCCCAAGCTTGCCAACCTGCCTATTTCAACCCCCCACCCCTTTACAACTTATTTACTGCAGTCTCTCACAAAATTGACTGCACAATACACTGAAACCCTGAACTGACTCTAGCATTGCAATACAGCTAAACATTTGACAAGGAACAGGCACACACCTGCTGTTAGTCTGCTCACACTCACTCTGCTCACAACAGCTCCTTGCAGCAATGCCTATCTCAGGCATCATGAACCTGCTATGTATTTTAACTTTTTTCTTTCTCCTGGCCTCATGGAGATGTTACTCCCTCTATCCACTACAAACTCCTCCATCCTGGCCAACACCCAACATCACCATACACCCTGGACTACTCAAAAGCCTTGCTTGCACTATCTACTGAATGTTGGTGGAGAACTCTAAAAACCAGCACACCAACCACTGCTCACTCTAATGGAAAACCCCACAAATGTACAACTTGCAAACAACTACCCAAATTTCTACTCATACTATTACTCTCTTTAGCAGGTGATATTGAAACTAACCCAGGTCCTCCCATTTCAGTCTGTCCCAAACCCCTGAGAATTCCACCTTTAAATTCCAAAAAGGCCTATCTGTCGCCCATATAAACATCCGGAGCCTGCTGCCCAAACTGGATGAACTAAGGGCATGGTGCCTTATGCATAAACCCAAAGTCATTGTTCTTACAGAAACATGGCTATCCCCTAAAATTCCTGATGCAAATATCGCCATTCAGGGATACTCCATTTTTAGGAGAGATAGGTCAATGAGAGGAGGAGGGGTGTTATTTTATATTGCAAACACCTTACAATTTACACTGTTAAATTGCCCACCAAGTCCACCCTCTTTTGAAACTCTAGTTGGCAAAATCTGCCTCCCCTTTTCTAAGCCCATCTTGCTTGCTGGCATCTACCGTCCCCCTAAAGCCCCTCTACAATCCTTGACTGATATCACCCAATTTCTTGGCTCCATTTCCTCTCTGAATGAGAAGAGTGAGCTGCTAGTTCTTGGAGATTTCAACTTCAATTGGCTTGACCCTAAAAACCACAAAATCCAGATACAACTCAAGTCACTTAAGCTATCACAACTCATTTCCCAACCCACACGGATAAACCTGAAATCGCATAACCATTCCTTGCTAGATTGGATTCTCTCCTCAAACCCCAGCAGAATCCAATCCTCTGGCATTCTTCCTGACATTTTCAGTGACCATGCAATAGTGTACTGTGTAAGGAAAATTAAACCGCCCCATTCAAGCCCTAAAGTTCTCCTCACTAGAACATTTAAAAACTTTAACCCACAACAGTTTCTGGATGACCTTACCAACTGCCCATGGCACAGAATCGATTTAATTCCCGACCCCGATTCTGCGCTCGACTATTTCCAATCCGAGTTCTTAAAACTCTGCGATACCCATGCTCCACTACGCAAAATAAGGGTATGGGGGGCCCACCTTCCATCGGTTACACCTGACCTGATAGCACTCTACCAGTTCAGGGATGCCTTGTGGAAAAGCTACAAAGTAACTGGCACTACCAAGGATCTCAATCACTACAGATGCATGCGGAACATGTGCACAAGGCAAAAAAGGCATGCAAAAGCACAATATTACTTTGACAATCTCCACCAAAATACATCAAACCCAGCTAACTTCTGGAAGGTTATCAACAATATATTCCAGCCTCCTAACCATCAACAACCAAGTAATATCACTAAGGGGGATATTACTCTGACAAACCCCACTGACATTGCAAATGCATTCAATGATTACTTTGTGGGGTGTGCCACTAACTTATTAGCGAAACACAGCACAAACCCCAAACATGAATCTCATGCTGGGAGTATCCCTACAGTCCCACCCCCTCCCAACACTGCCCACAATTTTCAATTTAGCCCAGTATCTGAAGATGAGATTACACAAGCGCTCCTCAAACTAAAACTAAGCAGCCAATGTGGACCCGACTTACTACAATCTAGGTTCCTACGACTTGGTGCCCCAGCCATTGCCAAACCAATTGCGTCCATAGTCAACTCTATCCTGTCTGCAGGCCATATCCCTAAGACCTGGAAAACTGCCAGAGTTGTCCCAATCTTCAAAAGTGGGGACAAAAACACTGTCTCAAACTACAGGCCAATCTCACTTCTCCCAATTCTATCCAAAGTCATGGAAAAATGTGTCCACTCCCAATTAAGCGATTTCTACACCAAGACAAATTTCTCTAGCCAATTCCAGTCTGGGTTTCGTCCCAAACACTCCACCGTAACTACCCTGCTAAAAGTTTGCAATGAAATCCAGTGTGTAATGGAACGGGGACAACTCATTGGTGCAGTATTCCTAGATTTTGCAAAGGCTTTTGACACAGTTGATCATGTTATCCTGCTTAACAAACTCCAGAGCTCTGGAATAGGGAAACATGCTTTAAACTGGTTTCAGTCCTACCTATCAGGAAGATCCCAACATGTGTCCATCTCAGGCTCTAACTCCAACCCCCTGGATATCACCTGTGGTGTCCCGCAAGGCTCTATTCTGGGGCCCCTACTCTTCTCAGTGTTCATTAATGATCTTCCCACAGCTTGTAAGGAAGCCTCAATACACATGTATGCAGATGACACAATCCTATATGCACACAGCCATAGCCTCTCTGACCTTCAACACATACTTCAGTCTGACTTTTTGAGACTCGAAAACTGGATTTCCCAAAACAAACTGTTTTTAAACACTGACAAGACTGTAACAATGGTATTTGGGACCAAGACTAAATTTGTAAAGCTTCCAGTGACTGAGCTCCTGATTAGAACCAACGCTAACACCACCCTAACACCTGTCACTAGTTTTAAATACCTGGGCTTATGGTTTGACTCCCACTTAACATTCGGGATGCACATTGATACCCTGACAACCAAGACCTATGCCAAACTAGGGGTACTTTACAGGAACAAATCCTCCCTAAGTCTCCTGGTCAGAAAGCATATTGCAAAGCATATGCTAATGCCAATTATTGACTATGGAGACATAGTATATGGCTCGGCTCCTCAAACCCACCTTAGCAAACTTGACACCCTCTACAATTCAATTTGTCGTTTTGTTCTCCAATGCAACTACAACACACATCACTGCGAAATGCTCAAAGAACTAGATTGGTCATCACTAGAGTCTAGGCGCAAAGTTCACCTTTCCTGTCTCACCCTCAAATACTTTCTGGGCAAGCTACCCAGCTACCTGAACAAGCTCCTCACCCCTACCACATGCAGCACCTATCACCTGAGATCAGACTCCAAAAGACTATTCATGGTCCCAAGGCTCAACAAAGTATCCGGACGTTCCTCCTTCTCCTTCCGTGCACCCCAAAACTGGAACAACCTACCAGAGACTCTAATATCCACCACCAGTTTAAGTTCTTTCAAATCTAAAGCTGTCTCACACTTTAATCTGGTCTGTAACTGTTTCATACGCTCATAATATATATTTTCTTTAACTGTGCATGCAATGTCTTGTATATAATGTATACCTTGTTCATTTATGTAACTGTACTTGTAACCATGTATTATTTGTTTTACTCTGTGCCCAGGACATACTTGAAAACGAGAGGTAACTCTCAATGTATTACTTCCTGGTAAAATATTTTATAAATAAATAAATAAATTTCCAACATACCTTAATTCTGTTGGTGGCTTTAAGCTGTTCATCTCCACTGGTGCTTATTTCACAAGTATCGAAGATACTGCTTATGGTTACTGCTATGTCTCATAGAAAAAGTAGGTAATTCTCCAGTAAATAAAGTAAACTCTACTTACAAAATGTTTGACATGTGCTTCAATTTATTATTGGAACAATTTATTTATAAAAATGTTTTACCAGAAAGTAATACATTGAAAGTTACCTCTCGTTTTCAAGTATGTCCTGGGCATAGAGTTATGATGACAAATGCATTGTTACAAATACATAGTTACTTTAAGTGATCAGGTTTATACATTATATACAAGACATCGCATGCACAGTTAAAGATAATATACTGTATGTTATAGGCGTATGTAACAGTTACAGACCAGATTAAAATGTGAGACAGCTTTAGATTTGAAAGAACTTAGATTGGTGACGGCTATGAGAATCTCTGGTAGATTTTTCTAGTTGTGGGGTGCACAGTAAGAGAAGGAGGAATGGCCGGATACTTTGTTGAACCATGGGATAATAAACAGTCTTTTGGAGTCAGATCTCAGATGATAAGTGCTACATGTAGTAGAGGTGAGGAAGTTGATCAGAAAGGCGGTTAGCTTACCCAGAAGTATTTTAAGGCAATAGAGAAAACAACAATGTTTAATTTCAACACATGACCTTTCATTACCTGATGAAAGGTCCTGTGTGGACCTGAAATGTTGTTCTCTCTAATTTTCCTAAAATAAATTGAAGCACATGTCAAACATTTTGTAAGTGAACTCTACTTTGTTTACGATGGAATTACCTATTTTTTCTAATTGAATGAATACTGTGTTGGCCAACACATTCATTTTTTTTTCTCACATGAACTGATTGTTTGCCACAACTTGTTTTTATTTCCTGTGTCTCATATCCGTCTGAGCTGTTCCTTCAGGATTTGCAGACTTATTTACTTCCAAAGCTCACTCTGCCCCACTCCTGAGCTTTACAACATAATTATGACCTGGTAATACTCTGGAAATTCTTTCTAGCCCTGTTGTAACAGCCTTTGATATAGAAAGTGTCCCCACTATTTGATTTTGACATTTCAATAAGTGCCAGCTACTATGCAAGTTACTCAGTACAAAGGGCACTGGCTTGGGTTCATTAGTGAGAAAAGAAGAAGGCTGATGGTCAGGCCCGGTCACTGGACATCATCTTAAGTGGGGAAGCATGTACATGCTCATTGGCTTGATGACCAGTTCCATGAACTTCTTAGATTGAGAAACTCTTGGCATAACTATGTGGCTCTGAGCTTGGCTATCTCTGAATGAGATACTTGGTCCTTAGCCACTTTAGACAGGCTTCTTAACATATTATTCCTTCTTTTTATAACCTATAATAAACCATTCTCCATTTCTGGAACTTCTACGAAGAGGGACACTGCACTAGTTTTGGGAATGTACCCTTTTTGTGACCATTCATGTAACTTTAGTTATAACTGTACGAATTCGCAGGATTTGTACATGGTAAGGTGTCATGGTAAACCTAAAAGAAACCATCAGAATGTTAGATATCTAACCTCCTCTTTGGTGAAAGAGCTATGCAACACTGGGTTGTTATGCAAGAATGTAGGGCTATATTGTGGGAATTTTTTTGTTATGATCATATTTTTCTAATTTTCTCAACTATTTTTTTTAGGAACCTAAACATAGAAACATTTTCAATGTTCTAAGGGAAAATATGTTTCGGTGGTAATGGTTATATTTATGCTTAATGTATATTTCATTCACTTAAATAGTGACTTTGAAAGATACATCATTTTACATTATGCTAATAATAGAAATGTTGCAGATTATGAATTGAAAATAAACAGCAATGGCACAGACCGGTCATTTTCAACAGGGGTTCCTATGAACCCTTGGGTTCCCCTGGGATCCCTAAAGGGTTCCCTGCAATGTTCAGGTCATTTAAAAATGGTAAGAGTGCAAAGATATCAAAGCACAAGCCTCTCCACTGTCATGTAAAAGACAAATGTAAAATACATAGTGCAACTTTGCTAGTGTAATATTTTTGTGATCCCAAATTTTTTGATTACCCACTCAAATGGTATAGGAAAAAATCAGATGTTTTTAATATAATCAGGTCCTGGTCTTTAGGAATGATGTAGTGTATTAGGCTCCACAGGAATATACAAATTAAAAGGAGGTAGACATAGTGCAAAAAACTTTTATAATAAAATATGATCAAGCACTGAGTATATCCAACTCACATGCTCCAGACATTTAAAAGCAATGAGACCACTCAGGGTCTAAGTGACACGCCATCTCATACACTTGCTCCTGTGTTCGCTGGATTCTCCTCTGTTTGCCGGCCAATCTACTTCCGGGTTGGTGAAATCAGTGGAAGGGAAGGTCCTGTGGCTCTGATGATTCTCCAGAAATACAGGGACAGCAGTGGGCACAAGCTTACAAACATCCTATGTGTTTCACTCATACGATGAGCTTCCTCTTGGGTACAATCACCTGTACCCCCGAGGAAGCTCATCATATGAGTGGGGTTGGAAACCACTGGTATAGACTTTACTGAAGAGAATCTGTATATCTTCACAAGTCCACAGCAATCCAGCTGTCATTGCAGATTGAATTAAATTATTTCAAACAATGTGCTTAAAAGGCACTCTGAAATAACCATACCTACTCTTATCTTCAATTCAGTGGTGTAATTTAACGAAAACCTTTGGGCATTCCATAAACTTTATGGGTTAACAATAAATAAAAATGATAAAAATGTTGCAATGCTTAGGTGTGCCCCCAATCAAGAGAATTAGCTAGTAATGGAAATCACATCTGCAAGTTTTGTTTTACTCATGATAGTCTCATTTTCTATTGGATGCTCTCTATGGTCCAGTTCCACAACACGGTAGCATACTAAATAAGGAAGCAGACTTTAGCATGCTTTTATTCCCATTCATATGAAATGGAGCCAAGGCGGGCTAAATCTTAGAAGCCTTCTGTGGATCTGGATCTGTCTTGTTATAGTTTAGGTATGTTCTAATAAATAATGTGGAACAAGTTTTCCCCATCCATGCATGATGCTGTCTGTCATGTTCTATGATTCTTGGAATTTATTTAACCCATTTATTTTGTTGCACACTCATTTTCTTCCCTATTTTCTACTATGGCTTCTTGCTGAATCAATCTTTAGCAGCTTGCAACCAAATGCCTGATTAAAAAGTTAGTAGACCTTAAGTACAATTACTTTAGCTATATGGCATTCAGGCATTAAACCCAGTGTTAATTGTTTTCCAATTTTGTAATGATCCTTATAATAGGATATAAACAGAAGAGATTATTTCTTGCAGTTAAATCAGCAGAAAGTATAGACATTAACTCTGATTAATTGTTGCAATATAAAATGAAAGGCAGTTGTGGGTAAACAGACTCATGGTAGACTCTGTTGATGATGCAAGAAAACATTAGACCCTGCTTATGAAATTAAACATTAGATACTGCTTATAAAGTTAAATATTTTTAAAGGCACCCCGAGTGGGGCAAACTGACCAATGAATCTTAGTGGAAGAATTTTTTTTTTAAAGGGAAGTCCAATTAATTCTATAGTTATTCTGGTGCTCGATATCTGCATAAAAATTAAATCAAAGATCATAATTGCATAATATGCACATCATATTAATTTCATTGCCTTTTTCACATTTTCATTAAGACGTACTTGGGGTGATCTATCATAGCAAATATGGAGTGAAATTGATAGAAATTGCGTCAGAAGTGTAAACTACAGACATAACTTCTATAAGCACTCTAGTCCCTAGTGTGAAATATATCAAATCTGCTGATTAGCACCTCAGAGGTTGTTGAGTTATTTCTGTTTTCATTGAGATGCACTAGAGGTGAAATTTCAAGGCAATTAGCATAATTTTCATCCTGCGTCTCTTTGTGTCATAGGATAATGTTTTTGTGCCAAGTTTTGCACCATGTGCATTAGCTTGCATTTTGGGGGCTGTAAATAGGTGAAGTTAGGGAGAAAGAGAGAAAGAAGGTTAGAGGGAGAGAGGTTATATGAAGCAATAGGAGGAGTTATAGTTGGAGGCTAGGTGGAGTTACATGACATAGAGTATAATTATATGTTCCAAACTCTGCGTCTCCCTGTATAACTTTGTTATCTGGTATTTGCATAAGAAAATCTTCCATGTATGAGATGGCGTAAATGTTTATTGCTAAAAAAATTTGTTTAATAGAATAAACACATTTTTACATTTGTCGCAAAAGAAAATGGACCAATAGGTTAAAACATCATTTCTAATCACACTTTCTTTACATTGATCAATCTCACCATTACATATTTTAAAGGAAGTTCAACACAGAAATGAATAATTTAAAGTCTTATTCAACATGGTCCGAAGTGGACGATCGCACCGTTATCGGCAAAAAATGGCAATTTGCTTGAACCTTGTTAATGGCTTCCACAGAATGGATTCAATTATCCAAGTAACTGTTTTCATCTTTTGTGGAACATTGCATTTCTCTGGGAACACTGAATTGAATTGTTTATCTGTTTAATTACTAATGGCTTCATTATTATTTGCCAAGTACAGAACAAACATAGTAATTTAGCTTTGATGACTTAGGAGGATTTCTGAATAAACAAACAATGTCATCACCAAAAGACATTAGATATAAGATTGTAAAAAAAAAAAAAAAAGTCCAAAGTATTTCTTTACCATGGAACTGCTAATATATCTATATAACAGAAGGGGACTATTGACACTCCGATAGAAAATGTATGGTCCGGTGCTTGCTCCATATGCGTAATATAGGTAATCCTCAATGTCGCTCTGCTGTCGCCTCGATTCTATGCGTTTCACTATCTTAAATAGCTTCCTCAGGAATCTGACAACGGAGCGACATTGAGTTGGACCGACGCCGAGTCTGGAGTGGTGTTTCTTGTGGCCGCATTTGGAAATACTCCCTGCAAGGCGCTTCCGGGTTCCATCAAGCACGGAGTGGTGAGGACGTCTCCGCTCCATCTGTTAACTCTAACATGCTGAACTTAACTTTTAAAATTTACACCCACATCCATCTCCTGCACCCAGAGTGTCCACTACTTGGAGTCTCTGTTTCTATACACCATTGAGTGTGACATGCTTGTTTGTCTCACACGTATGTGAGTATAACATCTACAGATTTCTGTCTACACTTATGATCATTTTTATTACTATGCTGTACTATTTGCATTCTTCTCTTTGTTTAAATATGTGACCCCGCTCCCTCATCCCATTTCGCCTACTGTTCACCAAGGAATTAGAAGACTTTTCCTTACATGAAGGTTGAGTGGGATCACTTTGTATCTGTTATTATTTAAGGTTTATTGTTCACTGGTTTTTATTTTCATAGTGTTATTATCACATCTTGTTCCATCACTGGGAGTCACTATATATCTTATCCTCACCATTAGATCACTTTCCTGAGCACAAGTCCTGATATTTTGTGTACAATAAATTTAAACCCATATATATCAAGAACTAATATCCATTGTAAAAAAGGATTGAGTTAAGTCTATAACTTAGACAACAACAATAATGGGTATGTACCTAGAGCATATACATTCCTTCCAAAGAACTTGAAGAAAATAATATGTAAATTCTAGAGTGTATATTTTTAATATAATGGCAATTTGGATTATATTGTGGAAACTAGCTACAGAAAATGACATTTTATCTTATTATAATCCCCTCATAACAGAGTTAAAGCAAAATGGTAAGTCAAAGGAAGCAGCTCAGGTCCCATTCGGAGTTGAGGCCATTGGGTTGGAGTGTCCCAAGTGTGAAAATCCAAAATGCCTTTCTGTGATACAATATCTTTGTTCTATTGCCACCTCTGTTATGAATGGGAATATGTTCCAAAGTTGTACATTTAAGTGACCGAAGAGAACCTAATTGACATTCTAGAAAGTGTTTCGATACTGGATGATTGGTATCCTGGTTAGAAATTAGTTTTATATGCTCTAAAATGCGTCTTTTTAGCAACCTTGTGGTTAATCCCACATGTTGCTTAAGGCAACTACAAGTGAGAAGATACACTACATAGCTTGTCTGACACGTAATAAAGGATTTGATGGTATATTTGTGTCATCTTTATTTTCAAAGGTTAGTGTTTTTTGAACATAAGGACAAATCTTACAAAGTCCACACTTATGTGAGCCTTTAAGTAAAGGAAACAATCCTTTTGAATTTGTGTTACTGTATGTTTGTTATAAACATGCTAGGTGAGTCAAAGTTACCAATAGTTTGGGATTTTGAAATTAGTATTTTTGGATCACTTGATACCATGTCATGTAAACGGGTATCTAGATAAAGGATTCACCAATGTTTTCTAAAAATAGCAGATATAGCCGCAGCTTGGCTGCTGTATTGAGTGATAAAATAAGGAGGTTCATTGACAATGGTATTTGATTGGGTAAGTATATCCACATCAGTATTAGTATTTCTCATTGAAATAAGATCAGTCCTGTCTATTGACAATGTGTGCTCAAACGCATCATTCAAAAGGGGGCTGTCGTAATCACTTTGTATAAAGTGATTAATTAGGTCAATAGACCTAATCCTTTAATCGTCCAATGATAATCGTCAGAATTCCCTTGAAGAGGGATCTATTCTGACAACGCGAGGGCATTGCGTGAATTGTCTTTATGATAAATATCACTTTGGACTTTGAGATCAAGATCTACAAATAAATACAGATCTAAAAACTGAATGTTATGTCTGTGAAAACTATGAGTGAACTGTAAATTTAAGGTGTTGTCTCCCAAATAATAAAAAAGAGCATGAGGTCCTCGACTGAACCACTCCAAATAATAAGCAGGTCATCAATGTAGCATTTATAAAACACTACATTGTGATGGAATGAATTATTATCTCCAAACATGTGGGACATCTCCATGAAATCCATGAAATCCATGAAAAGGTTTGTGTAGGATGGGGCAAAGCAAGTCCTTAACGCGGTCCCATGTGTTTGGAGATAAAATTGACCGTCAAACTTAAAATAGTTATGATTGAGTAAAAAAGAATACTGTATAATAAAAAATAATATTGACGAATGGCAATAAGACCATGTGTGTGTGTGAAATGATGGTCTAAAGGTGAAGCCACGTCTAATGATACCCATATGTAACTAGGATGCCAAGTGAAATCGTGAAAAAGTGATAATATGTGTTTTTGTGTCTAATTGCAAAGAAGGTAAAGTGCGCACTAGTGGCTGTAAAAAGTGATCAACATAAATGGATAAGTGCTCCCCAAGGGACCCAATGCTGGAAACTATAAGTCTACCGGGGGGTGCAGTGAGTGACTTGTTATAAGGATCAGGGAGTCACGCATCCCTCGGCGCACTCCCCAATCACCTTTGTCCGCCACCGGGTCTCCCGCTTTCCCCGCTCAATCCATCAGCCAGGGCACTCCTCCTTCGGGCACCAGCCACCATACGGGGCGCGGGTGCACCCCACTCAAAACCTAATGCCTCTGTCTCCGGCCCCCCCTCTGGGCACCGCCCACGTGGCGGCACCATCACTGCGCAGCGCTTATGTGCGGCATGCGATCGGCGCACGCAGGAGCCTCGCCAGCATCTCGACAACTGAGCACCTCCCAACGCCTCTCCTGTATACCAGCACAGCCAATAACAGCTATCATTGCTGACGTGTCTCCTCACCACCCCTTGCCTCATTGGTTGCCTTCGCCTTTATATGCTCAGCTGTGCCACTGGCACATTGGCTGAACATAATCCTATGTTCCGTTGTGTTCATTACTTCTTAGCTCTTGCTGTCCTGTCTTGTTCATCTGTTCCTAGCTCTCTGTTCCTGACCTGGCTTTGTATTGGACTCCGCTCTTCTCAACTCCTGACCCCGGCTATCTACGACAATCCGCATCTCTCCAACTCTTCAACCCAGACCCCGACTAATAGTACATGCAATGATCTGTACCTCTCCAACCCAGACCCCGACAAGTATATCGACTATCCGTATCTCTCCAATCCAGACCCGGCTACCTTGACCAACCTACACTCCAGATGTGCCCACGCGGCTGTGGGTGATGTTTATATCCATCCCCATATTGGCCCCACAGTCATGCCTTGTTTGTGGTGAGCACATCGTGACACGTGTACTTTTGGTAAATTATGAAAAATGTTTATAACAGGATGAGTGATGTTGAGATAATCACATTCAGTTTTAAATAAGATCTGTAATATGATACCCCCCTCAATGAGATCTGAGAGTTCTAAATGGTAAATTGAAGTGGGATCATGTTGAAATTTGGAGAATGAAGTCATGTCATTAAGTTGTCTAGGGCTTCTATTTTATAGTACTCACTGTCAAGGACAACGACCGCACCCCCTTTATCCACATTTTTCACTATTATCATTTTCAGAAAGCGAGTGGATTGCAGATCTTTATTCTGTTGTCAGATTGTCTGATCTATTGTGTTGAAATACCAGAGACATGAATACCTTTAGATAAAAGGAGTAAATCCTTCTCTACCAACTTCTGAAACATGTTGATTTCCTGACCTCTCATATAGGTAGGATTGAACGTGGACCTGTTTTTGAGCCCAGACTCTCTCCTTCCTAAAAATGAATCAATGTTAGTATCATCATCAACATTTTCATTGTAAAGATCCATAAAATCTTGTAAATTACAGTGATCCTGATAGTTATATCTTGATTGTAAAGATATATATGGATCAAATATTGAAATGGTAGTGTTATCTATAGTATTAGTAATGTCAGAGTATTTAGATTTATTGTAAAACATTTTTTTTTTAAAGTAATCTTGCATATAAATTTATAAAGATCCCCTACAGTAGGAAATATATAAAATTTATGATCTGGAGCAAAAGAGAGTCCAAGATGAAATACGGATATCTCAATGTCTGTAAGAGGATGTTTAGTCAAATTGATGACATTGGTTTCATCGATATTTATTGTCTCTGTCATTTGGCCAACGTGCCTCTTCTCTGTCTTTCTCCTGCCCCGTCATGTCATACGTCGTTTTTTGGCAGATGTTCTCTGTCTGGATTGCCACGGGAAGATTTAGGATGTCTGGATTGTCGGTTCTTGTCATTTGGATTAATTTGATTGAATTCATTGATTGGGTTCATTTTCAGAAAAAGAGACATTATGGGGCCTGTAGACGGACGTTCACAGAGGTACACAATTGGAGGCTTTTATAAGGTGAAATTATAATAGGCTTTATTGTGCCTTTTCCTTTTCATCAGGAAATCATCCAAACACAGGGGGGGGGGGAACAAAGCTTCTATTCACTTCGGAGTATCTCTAGTGAAAATACCATGCAATTAATTCACAACTCCCTAAGTCAAGCATGTCTCACAGCCCCAAAACATATAGCATGAAATAAGCAGATATAAGCAGTCTCTTAATTATGAAAGTGTTATCTGTTTCTTGCTGTAGAGTAAGCTTCTCTGCACTCCTGGAACCGCACCGGTGCGTGCACAGAAAATATCAGCATCCAGGTTTAGAAGTCTTATTTGGTGTCTTGCAATCAGCTATGCTGGGCAGAGCTTAAGACCGGTCAGCTCCAGAGATGTGTGTTCTCTTGTTCAGTCTCTCCTGGGAGTCTCAAGAACACTCCTCTGTCTCTCCAAAGGTCAGCTCTCAGTCAGAGCTAAGGAGTCACTTCCTCTCTCAACAGACAGGCTTTTGTAAGCAAACTAGATCAGGCAGGTGGTGTTTATTAATTGACTACCAGCAGTTAACCACCACACTGCTAGATTAAAGGCACATTACTTGAACAGGGATTTCTCCCCTGTTACATACCTCCCCTGTTTGTGGGAAGCTCGGGCTTGCCATGGCTAAAGCCCATCCTTCCACTCTCATTCTAGATATCTCAGTGACTTGAATGAGAGTGGATGGAGGAAGAGAACCCTCAGTCCTGTTAGGATTGGAGCCCTTTCTCCAGTTTATTCGTGTCTCCTCCTGAAGGTGTTTGAGATCAGCACCCCTCAGTCGCTCGAGGAAGACTTTCTCCAAGTATAGTCTTTTTTCTACGTGCGCAGTCATGAGATTTCCCTCGCGTCGGGTGCTCGTCTTATTGTAGGCATACTGTATGGCAGCAGTTGCAGAGCGTTTAAAAACCGCCCTTTGATTTTTCCGCTCTTGAAGCTGTCTCTCTGCCCTTTTCCCACTCAATGGGGTTGCTAGTTCAGCCCCTTTTAGATTAAGTTGCAATTCCACACCTACTTCTAGAGAATGTCCCATCTTTTCAGCTTCATCAGCTAAGGATTCTTCTGGTTTAATTCAGCACGCGTACCTTCTTTTGTTGCCTGCTGGGTGGCTGAAGATTTTGCTAGTGCTTGTTTAGGTGGTTCAAATTTTGCAACCTTGTCTTTCAGATGAGCTGTATTCCCAGCTCTCACTGTACCCTTGTCTTCATGGGTTTTTGAGGCTGTGGGATACTGACGCTTAGTCAGGGTCAATACTTGTCCTTGTAGGACTGTAATCTCATCCGTGAGAGATCCCTGTTTTTTTAGTGCGTCTTGCAAGTCTCTTCTCAGGGAATTTATCTGCATGCTTTGCTTTCTATGAGCTTGCCTCCACATTTTTATTGCATTGTGAAGCACTATGAACTTCTTTGCTTGGGCCACAGTTACTTGTTTCAGTTTCTCGACCTTCTTGTGCTCCCTTTTGTGCCGCGTCACCTGGGTTCTTAGCTTGGCTTTTAGCGTTGCTTTGGTGATGCTCAGGGTAGCCTTCAGTTTCTCATGCTGCTTTGCGGGGACATACTGGGTCATCAGACGTTCCTGCAGCACTTGAATTTCTTTAGCAGCCTGCAGCTTTCCTTCCTGCAGCGTTTGCTGCTTCTCCTCAGAATACTGGAGGTGTGTACGCAGACCTTGCAGTTGGTTCTGCAGTCGGTGCTCTGCTTCAAACTTTTCCTTGACTTTTTCTGTCAACTGAAAGTTTTCTTCTTTCAGTTTTAAGTTTTCTCTTTTTAATCTTGAATTTTCTCTTTTTTCAGTCTCTGGATTCTTCAGGGCTTCTTTGCAGTCCTCCTTCCATTTACGCACATCTGCTTTGAGAATGACACTCTCCTGGCATGAGACTTCCTTCTCTAGGTTGAGGGTCTGAAGATCCTTCTGAGAGACTTTGAGATCTGTATCAAGATTACCAATAGTTTCTTTAGCAATGTCCAGCTCATCAGTGAGACTGTGTAGTTCATTTCTGGAAACTTCCAGGTCTGTGCGGCAGCTGTTGGTCTCATGATGTGAGGCATCAAGCTCTATACGAAGAGTGTGAACCTCTTGCTGGAAGACTGTCATCTGCTTCAGTGCCTCCTCATACTTCCGCTTTAGCGTAGCCACCATTTTATCACATTGGCTCTGCTTTTCATCCATGGCGGAAATAGTAGCCTTTGCAGTATCTAGCTCAGTCTTCAGATCCTCCAATTCGGTCTTGGCCGCAGAGTAAATTGCGAGCACAGTCTTCTGTAGCTCAGCATTATTTTCTCTCTCCCTTTCCAATTCTTCACAGAGCAGATCACAGTCATGCCTGGCATTTTTCAGGGCATCTTCAGGGTTGGTCAAGGGATCGTCACTCACAGGTTCCAGCTCCACTTCCCTGGGATGGTTGGTTGAGGGTTCCTTACTGTTGGCACCGGACAGACACTTCTTTGGGGTACACGACTTTTGCCTTTGGCCCTCTGGATATTCGGTTACCCGCAGGACGAATTCTCCATTTTCTCTAGGCTGCAGGGCAACTCGGTCCCCCTTTTCCTCCAAAGGATCTGCGGACGTGTCTGTTCCTTCCACGGTAAGTGAAGAACTGCTTTTCTTTTTCTTTTTCCGCCTTTTTGATTTGCATGACACCGTCCCTTCAGGGATATTGGGGTCTCCATCTTCATTTGAAATTTTAGCAGCTTCATTATATATGCCAGGCTTTTCTTGCAGTTGCTTTAGCTGACAGAAATATTGGGTGATCTGCTGCTCCCGCTCTGTCTCCTGCTGATCATATTCGGCATCAAAGGGAGAGGTCTTTTCTGTTCGTGCCGAGTTCAGGTACCCCCACCATTCTTGGGGTGTTTTGTGAGTGTGACTCGGTTCGGGTTCCCCATAAGAGATGTCTTCCTCTTTATTGGACTGGAAGGGCCACTCTTCCGTGGGGTAGGGTTCATTACAGGAACGCTGCATCTTGTCCTCCATTTTTAGGCTATCAGGTGTAATTTTCTTCCTGATATCAGGAGGCACTATTGCAGCTGTTGCCACTGTATTTGCTAGAACCCCCAATTGTGGTAGTCCTACAGGTGGGCATATTTTGCTTGTAGAGGTCATAGCTCTCACAGGCATCTCTGTAGAATTTTCTTTCTTCGATAAGTTTTTCAATATCAGCAGTGCTGTGCATGCATTTTCTCTCATCAGGTATACAAGACGTGCAGTTGCTAGGTAAAAAAAGTCTATTTGCTTTACACCATTTATTTGCTAGGTGCAATCTCTCCGCTTCAGCAACAGAATTTGGTTTTCTGCCTGAGTTCAGTAATTTTCAGTCTCATCTTTGGGTATTATGGCATTCACACTTCACACTTTCGGTGTCTGTTTTTGCTCCCAAGATATATATAGGCAGACTTTTTTTACTTGCAGAAAAAAAAACATTCTTTGCAGTGGACTATTTCTTTCATTCCTGGCAGGGTTATTCAACAATCAGCAATTGGTTTTGAAAAACCTTTTACACAGTTCAGAAATCACTTTTTCCCCTATAGGGCAATTTTACACTCAGCATTTGTTTGCTAAAAATTCCCCTATTTCAATGACCATATTACACTTTGTGATAGGCAAATTAAGGTTTAGCTACTTCAGCAGTCTCTTCTGTGTTTTTGTAAGTTTCAGTGCAGTGGTTTCAGTGGTGTGTATCCCTTTAATTCCGATCTCTGCTGCATGAGGTTTTTTTTTTTTTCTCTAAGTTTCTCAGATTGTTTGTAGGCAAAAAGCATTAAAAAAAAATTCACAAAAAAATCTCCGGTCCTTTTTAACTACAAAGACACCTCTTGTCCCACCTCGGACACCATATGTAGACGGACGTTCACAGAGGTACACAATTGGAGGCTTTTATAAGGTGAAATTATAATAGGCTTTATTGTGCCTTTTCCTTTTCATCAGGAAATCATCCAAACACAGGGGGGGGGGGGAACAAAGCTTCTATTCACTTGGGAGTATCTCTAGTGAAAATACCATGCAATTAATTCACAACTCCCTAAGTCAAGCATGTCTCGCAGCCCCAAAACATAAAGCATGAAATAAGCAGATATTAGCAGTCTCTTTATTATGAAAGTCTTATCTGTTTCTTGCTGTAGAGTAAGCTTCTCTGCTCTCCTGGAACCGCACCGGTGCGTGCACAGAAAATATCAGCATCCAGGTTTAGAAGTCTTATTTGTTGTCTTGCAATCAGCTATGCTGGGCAGAGCTCAAGACCGCACAGCTCCAGAGATGTGTGTTCTTTTGGTCAGTTTCTCCTGGGAGTCTCAAGAACACGCCTCTGTCTCTCCAAAGGTCAGCTCTCAGTCAGAGCTAAGGAGTCACTTCCTGTCTCAACAGACAGGCTTTTGTAAGCAAACTAGATCAGGCAGGTGGTGTTTATTAATTGACTACCAGCAGTTAACCACCACACTGCTAGATTAAAGGCACATTACTTGAACAGGGATTACTCCCCTGTTACATGGCCTATGCACTAAAGATTC
Organism: Ascaphus truei; assembly: GCF_040206685.1. Lineage (NCBI taxonomy): Eukaryota > Metazoa > Chordata > Amphibia > Anura > Ascaphidae > Ascaphus > Ascaphus truei. Next base: position 295,197,622 of record NC_134485.1, read on the forward strand.
ATAAAAATGATCACTGGGCCATTTAAATCCCTGTTTTTATGAGCATTGCTATCATGGTATTCAGAAAGCCTAGATTACCTGTCACAGCAAAATTCACAAAATGGGCAATTAGTCGGTGATTTGATGAATGACCCTCTAAAAAGGCCTTACACGGCGAGTTGTATCTGCTGCAGAGAGAGCTGCTCTGAGAGAGACGTCTCTCCCTGTGCAAATCTCACCCAAAATGTATGTGTATAAATTTAAATTTTGTATGTAGATGAGCAGGGCGTCTCCTAAGCTGAACCGCATTGGTTTCAGCCCCGGGGACCTCCTAATTCCTGAGATACAGGCCACATTATGGGGTGCCGGTATTTCCTATGCATTTTATTCCCACGGTCACGCGAACCGGACATTTAAATGCATAGGAGATATCGGCACCCCATAACGGGACCTGTATCTCAGGAAGTAGGGGGTCCGGAGGCTATCCGCTATGGTAATGAAGTTTACTGTAAATGCATTTTTATAGCATAGGATTCATGCCAGTGTCTCTGGTGCTAATATTAATGGATATCAGCTCCAGAGATTCATGGCATCAATCCTATGCAGGAAAAATGCATTTTTTTTGTAAGTCCCATCTCGCCGCTTCTCTGCAGGTTTCCAACACCTTTACGCCAACTTTTTCTGGTTTGAGGATTTTGTGATAAAATCACCATTCTAAAGCGGTGATAGGTGTTCATAGCCTAATCACTGCTACTAGAATTGCGCGAGTTTATGAAAATACCGAAAAGCGCGTTAGTGGCTTATCACCGCTGCCTCCTTGATTTTCTTTTTGAGCAATTTTTTGGAGCAATTCAGTCTTTTATCACCCATTTATCACAGCTTACTGAATAGCAGTAGGCATTTTGGGCGATAAGTGCTTGATAAGTGGCTTATGAACGCTTACTGCATAGGCCCCTATGAGTTTAAAATTCATGATCAGTGGTGTCTTGATCTGATCTATCCTTATGTTGAGGAGTTTTCAAGATAGATTTGGTTAATGGCTGTGTAGTTGTTTTTTTTAAGAACGATAAAGATTTCTCTTGTCTTATATTGGTTTATGCCATAAATAAACTTGTTTCTGTTCATAGTCTGTCTTTTCTCTCTCGATGTAGATTTTGATCTCAAAGTCCAAAGTGACATTTATCATAAAGACAATTCCCACAATGCCCTCTTGCATGCAGGGTGTTGTCACAATAGATCCCTCTTCAAGGGAATTCTGCGTCCTCGCAGAAATTGTTCATCATTGGATGATTATAGGATAAGGTCTATTGACCTAAACAATCGCTTTTTACAAAGGGGTTATGACAGCCACCTTTTGAATGAGGCGCTTGAGCACGCACAGTCAAAAGACAGGACTGATCTTATTTCAATGAGAAATAATAATACTGATGTGGATATACTTACCTAATCAAATACCATTGTCAATGAACCTCCTTATTTTATCACTCAATACAGCAGTCAAGCTGCGGCTATATCTGCTATTTTTAGAAAACATTGGTGAATCCTTTATCTAGATACCCGTTTACGTGACATGGTGTCAAGTGATCCAAAAATACTAATTTCAAAATCCCAAACTATTGGCAACTTTGTTTCACCCAGCATATTTAGAACAAACAAAACACACATTAATAAAGGATTTTTTCCTACTTAATGGCTCACATTAGTGTGGACTTCGTAAGATTTGTCCTTATGTTCAAAAAACACTAGCCTTTGAAAATAAAGATACTGTAAGAAACACAAATATACCATCAAATACTTTATTACGTGTCAGACAAGCTATGTAGTGTATCTTCTCACTTGTAGTTGCCTTAAACAACATGTGGGATTAAAGGTACCATCGCATCAGGACCTTATATGCGTTCTCCTTGAGGGTGGTACATATGGAACTCTTTGCTGTGGCTAGAAAAATAGCACTCCAATCCTCGTCCTCCAGACATTCTCTGATGTCTGCTTCCCATCTAGATCTAAATGAGGGTTTCTCATGGACTTGTTCGCTAGTACTGCTCACTTCGCTGTATAGCTGCGAGGTAAGTCCCTTTGTGTCGATCTCTGCCAGACAGAGCTTTTCGAAGGATGTCAATGGTGGGAATGGGGCAAATTTGTTATAGAACGCCCTGATCTGGAGGTATCTAAAGAATTCTGAGTGGGGGATCTCTTTTTCTAATCTGACGTGATCAAACGTCTTAATTTTTCTGTCGTGACCTTCCAGATCTTTAATCCGATTATAACCTTACTTTCTCCAAATTGATATATTACCGACCGAAAGGCCTGGCTCGAACTCGGAATTATTCCACAGGGATGACATCATAGAGCGTGTCGTTGTGAGGGAATGCTTAATTCTTGTGGCCTCTCAGATTGATAATGAGTTGGTCATTGAGGATAGCGGCATATTTGCACCTTTTTGCGCCATTTTGGGGAGCCAGATTAGATTACGTAATTCTACAGGCGCACAGGCTGTGCTCTCTAATTCGACCCATCTTTTAGATCTCGGGTCAGACTGGCATTGCACAATTTGGCTCAACTGTGCCGTTTTGTAATATGATAACAGGCAGGATACCGCTAGGCCCCCAGCCAAGACCGACCTTTTCATATTGATTTTGCTGACTCTTGGTTTTTTACCTCCCCATATAAACTTGGAGATGTCAGATTGAAGTGAGTGCAGATCCTTCAATCTGAGTGGCACTGAGAGAGTTTGGAAGAGATATAAGATACGGGGGAGTAAGTTCATTTTGACACTATGGATTCTTCCTATACAGGAGATCCTTTTGGATGTCCATTTTTGTAGGTCTGATATTAGGGTCCTGATTAGGTTGGGATAATTTGCGTCGTATATATCTTTGACGTTTCTGGTGATGTGGACACCCAGATATTTTATAGCCTTGTGTTGCCAGTGAAATTTAAAGTTTACTTTTAATAATTTTTCTATGTGTCTGGGGAGATTGACATTGAGAGCCTCTGACTTGGACTGATTGATTTTGAAGCCGGAGATTTTAGAAAACCTGTCTAGCAGGTCAAATAGATTCGGTAGTGAAGTGAGGGGTTTTGTGATCATCAAGAGGATGTCATCTGCGTACAGGGCTGCTTTATGGATTTGGGAGTATGCGTTTAACCCTGAGATGTCAGGGTTTCCTCTGATTTGCGCCGCCAGGGGTTCAATACAAAGGGCGAATAGGAGGGGTGATAGTGGACAGCCCTGTCTTGTACCGCTCCTAATTTGGAGGGGCCGAGAGGGGTAGCCTTGGTGTACAACCCTGGCGGTGGGGTTAGAGTACAGCGATACAATTGCTTCACACACCCGATCTCCAAAGCTAAATGCCGCAAGCGTCTCCTTCAAGTAGGGCCAGTCTATCCTATCGAAAGCCTTTTCGGCATCCAGACTTAACAGCATACTTTGAGCGGTGTCAATAGTGGTCAAATCTAACAGATCTATAAATTGACGGGTATTATCTGTGGCTTGTCAGCCCTTGATAAATCCGACCTGATCTGGATGTATAAGTCTGGGTAAGATAAGACATAATCTATTGGCCAGTAATTTAGCGTACAGCTTGATATCCGTATTGATAGTGGGTCTTTCCCCAGTTTATGTATGATTGATATAGACTCCTGTAACATCTCCTTGGGGATGGGGGTTCCCGCTAAAATAGCATTGAATACTTGGAGCAACCTAGGGGCAAGCAACTTCATACATTTCTTGTAGTATAACCCCGAGAAGCCGTCCGGCCCCGGTGCCTTTGAAGGTTTGAGTTCCTTAATGGCCTGTGTCAACTCCTCATAAGTGAAGTCGGCATTGAGGGAGGTTCTGTCTGATTCCGTCAACCTCACCAGATTGGAGCTAGCCAGGAAATCTCTTAGCTTACTGCTCGTGTTAGGATTATGTGCCACTTTCTCACCATTATAGAGTGTCTCATAGAAGGAGCCGAATTAATCCACTATCTTCTGGGGATTGGATGTAGGGGTACCAGATTTTAAGCGTAAAGCTTGGATGTTGTATTTAGTTTGCCTGTCTTTCAGCATGCGGTCCAGCATCGTATCCGGCCTGTTTTCTTTTCGTAATATTTCCTTTTTGACCAACTCAGTGAATTATCAGCCCTGGAGGTCAGTATCATGTTTAATTCAATTTTAGTGTCTTTTAACTCTTGTAGGGTTTGGGTATCTAGGTTCTTTTTGTGCTTGGTGGAGAGAGCCTGTAATTTAGTTTGGAGCGTGACAATTTTTGCCTCTCTCTCTTTTTTTCGTCTAGCTGTGATATTTATGAGGGTAACTCGGAGAGTTGCTTTATGCGCCTCCCAGAGGACCAGATGTGAGGAGACAGAGCCGGCATTTATCAGCCAGTATCTACATATTTTAAAAGTAAAGATACAGCTAAGGCCGGGACTCCCGATTCCCCTGTGCAACTGCCAGCAGCGGACCCTGATATGGACACCCCTGCAGAGGAGCAGGATGACATGGCAGTGATGCGCCGAAAGGACATGAAGGAGTTTTGTTCCTCCATGAAAAAGTTCTTCAAGGCAGAGCTCTGGGCACTAAGGAAAGATGTGGAAGCCCTTGGGGAGCATACCGATACCCTGGAGTCTAGGGCAGAAGAGACCACCAGCGCCATATCCCAGACACAAACACAAGTGTCCACCCTTAAAGATCAAATCAGATCCCTGGAGGACAATATCGAGGACGGGGAGAATCACGACCGTCGCTGCAATGTCCGCCTGCGCGGCGTGCCGGAATCGGTCACAGACCCTGAGGACTTCGCCACTAAGTGGCTGGAGCATCTGTTCCCAGATCTGACAGAAAGGGACTTAATGCTAGACAGGTGCCATAGGGCACTCAGAGGAAGACCCCAGCAGGGGGACCTCGCCAGAGACATCGTAATGCGGTTCCACTGCTACCGGACGAAAGAACAAACGTGCCGCATCGCCAGGGAGATGAAAGCAGTGGAATTTGAGCATATCAAATTCCAAGTCTATCAAGATTTGTCCCCTGCCACCCTGGCAAAAAGAAAGGCAATGATCCCCATAACTAGAGCTCTCCGGGACAAAGAGTTGCGCTACAGGTGGTTGTTCCCATGTGCAGTCCTAGTTCTAAAAAACAGTGTTGCGCACACACTGAAACATGCGGAGGATGGAGAGGGATTCCTCCCAGAACATGGACACTGCTGGGGACAATGACGGGGGGGAGAGCGGGGGGGGAGCTAAGGGAGCAGGGTAATAAGCGGCTGAGGGGAAATTTATATCCATACCCGGGCCAATCTATAGCTAGGGAAGCACATATTTAAACATAAAGTACCATAGAGAGACAGGTCTACATATAGCCAGTTAGCGTCAGCTCACGGGCGCCAGTGGCTCCACCACCATCTTAGATACCGCTTAATGGCCTCATTAAACGTTAACCACCCACACATTAAAGCACAGAAACATCAAACGGGGTGGAGCACAACACCCTGCCACAGAAGGTAGCCATCCTCACATGGGAGGATAAGGATGACTAGGTAGCTGTCCTGCTGATCTCCCCCCCCTGATCTCCCCCTCTGAGAGGGGTCAGGACTGGAGCCACGCGGACCGAGTAATAGGAACCTCTATGGGGGCACGGGGCTCCTTACACCCTACATCCACATAAAGGGCAAAGACAGGGGGAGCAGGGAGAGGGGGAGCTAAGGGAGAAGTTCATTAGGTAGATGGTATGTGATTGAATGTTTTTTGTTGCTAAAATTATAATACTGTTATTTAACTGTTATCTGTTTAAAGGCGATGCGCCGGTGGTTCAGTTCCCTGATCGGCGTGCATGTGTTCTCCGCTACGATCCCAGAGCAGGGACCGCAAACAAGTCCCAGGGAGGCCAGGACCCAGCAGGCAGGGGAGATCCCTTCATCAGTCTGGGCCAAGTGACCCTCCCCTTGGGCGCAAGGGCCACTTCCGGGGGCCCCCGGAGTGGACCCTTGTCTCTCTGTTCCTATTTGTTTTCTGTACACTAGTATATTCGTCGTGTTTTGTTGTGAACACAATCCCCTTCGTTGTGACCCCCATGTGCTCCCCTTTGTCCCCCCCCCCTCTTCCCCTTCTCTTCCCCTTCCCCCCGCTGCCTCCCACTCCCTCCTTAGACTCCCCTCAACTATCAACTTGAAAGGTTGCACCCTGAAGTGAGTGATCGTCAGATACTACACATGGATTCCACGGGTAAGTCAAGCAACATAGCGAGGCACGCAGTCACACACAGTAATAAATGGCGTTAACTTTTATATCCCACAACGTGCAGGGCTTTAACAACCCCACTAATCGCAAACTAGCCTTCACTGACTATAAAAGAAAACATGCTGACGTGTTGCTCCTACAGGAGACACATTTCAGTAAAACCAATACCCCCAAATACCTTGACAAAGATTTTTCCCAGGTTTTCTCTGCCTCGGCGGAAGTCAAAAAGCGGGGTGTTGCCATCCTATTCCGTAATAGTATCCCATTCAAAGGCCTACTAACCAAAAGGGATAACGAGGGCAGGTATATTATAACAGTAGGTACTATTAGGGGACAGAAGATCACAATTGCATGTATATATACCCCTTGTGAAAGGAGTGCAATCTTCTTTGAAAAACTCTTCAGAACCCTAAACTCGGTTGCGCAGGGAAGCGTTGTCTTAGCAGGAGACTTTAATATGGTCCTACAACCTCACATGGATAGATCAGGTGGAGTTACCCTACATTATAAAGGAGCAGGTATATCCCTATGCAGGGGCCTCAAAAGTAACCAACTGATAGACATCTGGAGAGAGCTACATCCAGCAGATAGGAATTACACATTCTTCTCGCACCCACATGGCTCATACAGTAGGATTGATTACTTCGCAGTGTCCTGTCATCTGGTCCCCAAGGTCACCCAAGCGGAGATCCATGATATTTCATGGTCTGACCATGCACCCATAGAGCTCCGGTGCAATAGTATACATACGGTTAGACCAGGAACGAACTGGAAACTTAATGAATCCATTCTAAAAATTCCGGAGATCTGTGATAATGTGAGTATTGAAATAGACCAATTTTTCAAGGTAAAAGATTCTTTATGCTCTAATCTATATACTTTGATTGAATATATATTATATATACAATATTCTATTTCTACATTAGTATACACAGATAACAATATATTGATGCAGCAGAACTAAGATTGACTCCTTGATTACTATCTATACTAACTATATTCATTGATGTTTTATCTATGGACTGTATATTGATACTGATAATTAAGAGTGATTGTATTTCTTTTAATATGTTTTTTATTATTTGGTCTCAGTTTTTGTAATTTTTATATTTTTAATTGATTAAAATGTGTTCATACTGATGTACCACAAAGCTGTGACTGATGTGGTTGTATTAATTATTCAGCACATATAAATGTGCTTACTTCCTGTCTGTTCACTACACCTTGAGAAAAAGCAGCACTTGCGTGAAACGCGTGGGAGGCTCATTCTGTATTGAAAACTACCCATTAATATTCAAATAAAGCCTTTTTCCAGTTCATCACGACCACTTGTGGATTTTGTTGTGTCCGAATGCACGGTTAATTCAACTAGTGAATCCACAATATGTGGACAATATGTGGATGTACAGTTAGATCCATCAATAAAATAAATCCTCTTTTGGCTCACATTCTAGAATACTGTAGGTGTTCTCTTTATTATTGGATGCAATAGGGTCTGGTGTACTTGTCCTACTCCCACTTTGATCACCAGATCCAATTATATATGATGTTAAAGCATTAATGCATTCCCTTTCTTGTGTATTGAATTCTGGTTCAGCGGATTCCCTCCTGTGCAGATGATTAATAGCCTATATATAATGTGTGATATGTAGTGATGGTTAACCCTGATGAAGTCACTCTGATGAAACGCGTAGGGTGCCATTTGTGTGTCTAAATTATAGTATCACTAAGCGTCAGCTGTGAGGCAGAGAGTTGAGAAAGCAGAGGTTACTAGCAGCAAGTACCAGCTTGTACCATCGCCAGCCAGGATATTCTTTGGAGGAATCTCTGTTGTCGGAGGAGCCCAATAGGAGGCAACAAAATGCAGACATCCCACATCTGGTTGTAGTCAGCATGGAGTGCCAGATAGCACAGCAGCAAACGTGGACTTTCCTGCTAAAATGGAGCTTGAGATTGTCTCAAAAACTGCCTGTTTCCTAGCATTGCTTGTGAGTGAGCATTTTTATACCTGTCCAGTCCTATTAAATTGTTTTACTTTAATACAATAGGAGTGCGCCTGCGCTCTTTTTTGTTTCTCTAGATATCTTTCAAGGAATTGGTGATTCCTGTGTTCAGGCTGCAAAGACTCCGGAGAACATTGTTATTGGGACTGTTTTTTACATTTATTATTTGACTTTTTATACTTTTTGTAATTTGTTATTGATTAGCACATTTTTATTTGCTGATACCTCACTATTAGTATTTAGGTTTTCATACCCATTGATTTATAGGCTATTGTTATTATATGGTATTAATTCCTATTCCCTCACATGTCTATTTATATTATCGGTAACTTATTAGACCAGTGTAGAGCTTGTATCATGTCATACAATTAGACGCTGTTTCATTTTCTGTGTTATTATATATATATCTCTACATATAGATATATATATATAGATATATATATAGATATAGATATATATCTATATATATATATATATATATATATAGAGCCCTCTTTCCCTGTATCAAAGGGAACTATGTGTGCTGAGTACCTGTCTGCCGTACAGACGGCCTTGATCCTCCACCACTGGGAGCCTGGGGTGATCGCATTCTCTCTCTGGTGACAGCGGCACCTCCACCTAGGAAGGATACTAGTGCAGCTGGATAACCCCTCACAGTAACCAATACAATATATAGATATAGAAATACATATATATATATATCTATATATATATATATATATATATATATATAGATATATATATATATACAGTGTTCGACAAACCTATACATTTGCTCGCCCCGGGCGAGTGGATTTAACCCCCGGGCGAGTAAATATTGGCCCAAGCAGCACACGTTTGGTACTAGGTGGCGATTAGATTTTTTTGTGTGGCGAGTAGATTTTTTGGTGATTTGTCAACCACTGTGTGTATATATATATATATATATATATCTATAGTAACTGCACATTAATGCACATTATTTGAGGATTCGTGTAGGGTTTTTGAATACCCCTTTGCACTTGTTTTTATTATGTGTGTGTTCTAATAAAATGTTGTGATATTCTTGGTATAACCGTGTGCTCCTAATGGGACTCTTTTCTCTTTGTCGCGGTATTAAAATTAGTTTAATACAACCTCAGATGAACAACAACACATGACATATTACACTGTGTCATGATTTATTTAACAATATGTTTATTTAACATATGCGGAGCTGGAAAGGACTGTTCAACACAGGAGGAAACCATGGATTCCATCCATTAAAAACTGGGGGTGAAAAAAGTGATATGGGGGATTGCTGCTATAAACACTATGTTGATAAATTTGATACAGATTGTAAACCAGGGAGATGTATGAAACCTAGTAGACGTTGGAGATTTTGAAATTTATTAAAGTGAAGAACAATTATAGATGCAGCAGCCTGCTTTTGACCATATCTCGGGGTAAAACCGCATGATGCCATCAAAATCTCACGAGGTTTTCCACAGCAGACTAATTTCCCAGCAGATTAACACAACGGGGGTCCCTGCTGTGTGAATCCCACTGGATTATACTTGTCTGTAAGAGAAGCGCAGTAAGAGAAAGACTGAATCAGTCACTCTACCTGCACGCCTCTAACAAGCGATCGCGGGGGTTTTATTTTAATATTACTGTATTGTAGCAGGGGACTCCGGAGCGGAACCGCATTTTTCAATTCTGAGGACCCCCTGTTCCCGAGTTACAGGCTCATTATGGGGTCCCAGTATCCCTATGGTTAGTTTAAATCACCCAATCACGTTGGCCGTGATGCAGGAGAATTTAAACATGGCTGCTGGGATACCGGCACTCCTTAACGGGACCTGTAACTTGGGAAGCAGAGGGTCCCCGGACTTGAAATCAATGCAGTTCAGCTCTGGAGACCCCCTGCTACAATACTGTAATAGTAAAATAAAAAAAAAACCTGCGATTGTCTTTTAGAGGCGCGCAGGTTGAGTTATTGATTCAGTCTTTCTCTTACTGCACGTCTCTTACAGACAAGTAAAACCCTGTAGAATTTGTACAGCAGGGACTCCTGCTTTGTTAATCCGCTGGGCCATTAGTCTGCTGTGGACCACCTCGCAATGTATTTGGTGAATTGGCCTCAAATTGGGATTGTGACGTGGTTGAATCCTGGCCGCTGCATCTGTAGGCTCATGATGTACATTATGAAACTCCTTCTTACATAGTTACATAGTAGATGAGGTTGAAAAAAGACATCCGTCCATCAAGTTCAACCTATGCTAAATTTAGACAACAGATACTTTATCCAATATCTATACTTACTTATTGATTCAGAGGAAGTCAAACAAAAAAACCCAGAGTCATATCATCCATTGATATCTCATAAGGGGAAAAATAAATTCCTTCCTGACTCCAAGAATTGGAAACGGATTAATCCCTGGATCAACATCCTTTCCATCCTTACGTATTTGGTATATCCCTGTATACCTTTCCTATCTAAAAAGATGTCCAACCTTTTTTTGAAAAAATCTATTGTATCTGCCATCAGTCTTCATGGGTAATGAATTCCACATTGTAACTGCCCTTACTGTAAAGAACCCCTTAAGTAGAGATGTGCAATTGTTTCACCTACAGTACAGATGTTGCTAGTGTAACATTATTTCAATCAAAACTGTGGTTTGATATGCAATAAATTGAGTTTTATCCTGCTCACCAGTGCATTGTAACATGGTCTCTAATTACTAAACGTTATTTACTTGCGAAACCCATGTTGGCCTCTCGGTGTCACATTATGTTCTGGTGCTAAACCATATTCTTTAATGAAACACATTTACGTTCCATGGAGATGCATACATATTTTGCATGGTGTACAAACTGCATGTGTAGGTGTTCAATTACACTCCATGGAACGCAAAATATATGTTCCAGGGCTCACTGAACAATAGTGTATAATGCGTGTCAGCATATATTATTAAGAAATCCTTCTTGGCTCAAATTTTAATGCCTCATTAAGTGCCAACTGTTCTTTTCAAAGCTCACTAGTGCAGCCTTTAGTGTTGTTTTCAGTCGTAAGAACAAGCTATTTTTTTATGAAGGCTTAAAGAATAGGCCCCCATGTCTTCTTTGAAACATGTTTATACTGTATGTGATGATGACACAGTGATAATATCACTAGCATCTGTTTGACACATCCAGTTCTATTGCTCAACAAGGGGTAAAATAAAACCAATAGTTGACAAATGGTGGTTTCATAAATCTTATGGCTTATCAATGTTTACATTAGCTGTTTAACAGATATTGGTGTTAATAATTGTAAAATAAATATGCAACATGAAAAAATAGGGGAAAAAATTGTGTGCTCTGCATTATGTAAACTTAGAACTATTGTATATTGGTTACATCTGTATACAGTAGTAAATGTTTCATGTGCATAGTCTTTCAATTCAACTGCTAAAAGTTTGCTATTTTAAACAAAAATACTTGAGAGGCTATGTATATAGTAGTGCTATAGTAGTGCTATAAAGTGAGTTTGTAGTTACATATGTAGCACTGTTTCCCCCCACCCTCTGGGAGATCCACTCTATTGCTACCTTGTGGTGCTGAAGCATACCTGTTAGGTTCAGGAGATCTGAGCTGTCTGCGGTGATATGGATTCCAGGACAGGCTTTTGATGTCATCTTGGTTCGGTGTCAGCGCCTCCAGCTTCAGTGGGCTCTGGGAATACCAGAGGTAATCTCCTCCTGAAACACTTTCACACACCTTCTCACAGATTCAGTTGAGACAGGTGTATAATAGAACAAGGGGATCTTTATTTGAGTGGTCAGTGCATGATGATCTTACACAGCGATGCAAGGGTTCAGAGGGTTCCAAACCTCTGGATGGTGCTCGACCCTGATAGTATGGGGTTATCTTCCTGGGTCAGATGTACCCTCAGTCCCAGGACTGAGAGCGGGCCCACTCATCCCACCATGGGAGGGACTCACAGCCCAACTGCTCTCTTTCTTCTCCAGAGCAGGACTACTCTAGTTTTGGCTCTGCTTCTCATCAGGAAACTGACGGGACGGGCTCATGGTCTACACCTATCCTTCATAGGCTTACACAGGTCATGAGTCACCACCGCACTCCTGTCCATCAGAGAAGAGTACAAGGGGGGTCACTAGCCCACAGAATTAACCTGTTACTGCCTGCAGCTAGTAGGAACTTACATACTGTAACAGGGAGGGGAAAGACAGACAAGAATAACATACCATGCTACACATACATACTGTACTGTAAGAATAGCAAGTTACTACGCCAATGTATAAAACATTTTTGTTTTCATAAAGACAAAAATGATGCTAGGGCAGTAGTTAAAGACCTGTGACATACACATGTAAATATGTTCAATTAAACTACAAGCATGCACCACTTATTTGTGCTATAAATGTCAGTATTTCTTTGAAAAAACTGTACAGTATGCAAAAAGATGTATACATTTCCCAGTGCATCTATATATGAACATAGTTACTCTGTGAATGCTTCAGAAGTCACCAATGTTTCCTATTAAATAAATGTACATTTGATTAATGGCAAGCTTGAAAAATAAAAAAAATACTATATAACTGTTATTAATGTACTTATATCTATACAAATTATTATTATTTTTTTAAAAAATATTTTTCCTTTATTGGTGTCGGACAGCAGATTGGTACATGTTACATACATTGATAAGCGAATCAACACAGGAACACAGCTTGATACATGTACAAAGTTTGGGTAAAGTTGATGACACACAATAGTCCATTTTCCAGTTTTCAGTGGTGAAAAAGAGGGGGGATGACGAAGGAGGGGTGGATAGTTGGGAACAACTTGGACAAAGAGAGGGGAAGGGGGGGGGGAGCGGAGATGGGGGGGACTTTGAGGGTAGGATGTCGGTCCTATGGTACTGTGACTGTGATGGTCAGGGGGTCTGATCCTGGCCAAGGTTCCCATGTCGAGTAGAATTGCGGCATTTTTTGCTTCAGCATTGCCGTTAATCTTTCCATACCCACACTGACACACGCACGCACACCCCAGTGATGTACCGAACACCGCCCCTGAATGATGTGCCTATTCCTTCCCCCCCACTGTGAGCTCCCCCACCCGCTCAACATTCATGATGCTGGTACTGCTGCCAATAAACACATACACACACACACTGACGCATGCACACTTTGATGCACGCGCACGCACACTGACTGTCACACATACGCACACACACTGACTGACACACATACGCACGCACACTGACTGACACACATACACTCACTGACCGACACAGAGAGACATTCACACAACACAGAGAGAGAGAGAGACATACACTGACACACACACACACACACACACACACACACACACACACACACACACACACACACACACACACACACTGACCGGTACATATACATACACTGACCGGCACAGATACATACACTGACTGACACACACACACAAACAAACACATACATACTCACTGACTGACACACTGACACATGTGTGCCGAGCACGCGCGTTATAAGTCAATTTCTGTGACAAAAGTCAAAGAAGTTTCACTTACTATGCGCGTGCACAGCACACACAGCTTTTTTTATAATTCTAAGTTTCAAAATTTTCAAGCATTTTTTTGGCTTGTTCTTCATATCCAATATTAATAGTGCAATTGCGTTTTATTCTACGCAATTCTCCTTGAGAGATATTATCAAGCCATATATTTAAATGGTTACTGCCTGCCTCGATGTAATTGAGGCAGCTGACTGGTTTATGATAAGTCTTAGTGCAGATATTGCCATTTTCTATATAGATAAGTAAGTCAAGAAACTCAATTTCACTGGTGCTGAATTTAGAAGTGAAGTGTAAATTAAAAGTGTTTTGATTGATATAACTTAAAAATGATAATAATGTGTCTTTATCACCTTGCCAAAATAAAAATATATATTGTCCACAAAACGTGTCCATAGTACTAAATTTGCACCGAACTCGTGTGGTGACCATTTAAATTGGTTTTCCAATTTTGTTTTTTATACATGTATTTGAAATATATATATATAATATGTGAATGATGAAGCCACTCTACAAATTAATGGGTGCAGGGTGGCTTAACCCATTAATATCTTTAGCGCTTATTAAGCGTTATTGTTATTAATGGGTTAAGTAACACCACATATATTTGCAATATGTTGTGGGTGGGTTATGTATAGCTTTTTAATAATTGTTATGTTTATTGCGGGTGTTAATTGTTTTGAATGTGGGTATTGGGGGTAGGGGGTTTTGTCCCCAAGGGACGGAGGGTAGGCCTCCCGGTGTGTAGGGGTGATGGTGCTTATGCCTCACGGGGGTGGATAGTGGGGGGGGGTGTATTTATGTTGAAGTATTTGTGTTTTAAAATAATTTTTTTGGGGCACAGACTTGATACTGCAGGCAAGCGGGGACCCCTGCGGAAACACCCGAGGGCCACCGCCAGCCTATAGTACCATTCCTGTGCCTAAAAAAATAACTATGGGTTATGTATATAAGGGGGTTTAGGGGTTGTTGGGGGAACAGAGGCTGATTGTGTTGTGTTTTGCTATGTTTATTGGGGGCAATTGTCCCCAATAAATATGCTATTGTCACTTTACCCCTTCATTGCCTTAACAGATAGCCGCTAAGGTAATGAAGCAGCATTACTGTATTTTTATTAATAGTGTACATGTGCAGAGGGTCTCCGGACATGAACCGTGTTGATTTTATGTCCGGGGAACCCCTGCTTCCCGAGATACAGGCACCTTTATGGGGTGCCTGTATCTCCTATGAATGGAAATGTCCCGCGTCATGTGATCGGGCTATCTCCATGCATAGGAGATACCGGCACCTCATAATGGGGCCTGTATCTCGGGAAGCAGGGTGTCTCCAGACATAAAACCAACGCGGTTCATCTCCGGAGCCCCCTGCACATCTACAATAGTAATAGATTTGTTATGTAAATTTTTTTTATTTGTGCAGCGAGAGGCGGATCTCACTCTCTGCTGACAGTTCTCACCAGCGGAGCCCTTCTTGCCAGGGCTCGCCATCTCTCTGCCGGATTCCTCTCCCAGATATGTGCACTTTCCTACATACTGCGAGGGGAATCCGCCAAAAATATTGAGAGTTCTAAGTTTGGCGAATGGCCATTCTCGCAGTTCTCTGCATAGGCCCCACAGTATAGCAATGGGCAAAATTACTGTTATCCACATATGGATAATAGTGCATTTGCCCATTTAAAATACATAAAGCACAATAAATACAATAAATACATATTGCACTCACCCTTGTCCGGCTGCCACGATGAAGGCCATCCTCATCTTCATCACCGTCCATGCACCCCTCCGATGCTGCAAAACATAAACAAGGATAAAAAAAAGCCAATGTAATGTCCCCATCCCCTTAATCACCTTAGCGGTTATTAACCGCTATAGTCATTGAGGGGTTAACCCACCCTCACCCACCACTCGGGAGGCCTATACACCCTCCCCCACTACCCACCACGTGAGGCCTAACCACCCTCAACCACTACCCACCGGGAGGCCTGCCCAGCCTGACAAGGGGACAATAACCCCTTCCCCCAACCCGCAACCCACAATAAACATTACTATATTTAATAAAAAAATTCATAACCCACCCCTTGTGCCCCCCCCCCATAAATACATGGTTTATTCTTTTACATACAGGATTAATACCCCAGGCCCATGGGAGTCACCGGTGGTCCTGGCGGGTGTCTGCAGGCCCCACAGTGGCCCAGCAAAGGGGTGCACACAGGGTCTGGAAGCCTCTAAGTGGTCTCCACGGGTCATCATGGGCCACAAAAGGGGCCTCCACGGGTACGCCTGCGGGTGTCTGGGAAGCCCTGAGTCAGCCCCACAGGTGTCTGAGTGTCCTCGGATGGTTCCCACAGGGTCTGGGGGCCCTGGGGGGTCCCTACAGGTCCGCAGGTCCCCCACAGATGTGGGGCCCCAGTTCTTCCCTGCAGGTTTCCCCCGTGAGTCTGCAGCCTGGTACCCATGAGCGTCTGGGGAGCCCTCATGTGGTCTCCAGAGGTCCTGTTGTGTGTGCATTTTTTTATTGTGGGTAGTGGGGGTGGGCGAAGTGGGTATTAGTCCCAACGGTGGGTGTTTATGGCTTGCGGGTGGGTAGCGGGAGGGGTTAACCCTTTCATGACCGTAGCGGTATTAACCGCTAAGGTAATGAAGGGTTAAGTCCACCCTCAACCCACCCCGCAAGCACTAAACACCCACCATGGGCCAAATACCCCTTTTACCCACCCCCGCTACCCACAATAAACCTGGCACAGGTGGTTAAACCCTTCATTGCCTTTGAGGTTAGCCGCTAAGGTAATGAAGTGGGCTGTAAATGCATTTTTCCTACCTCGGATGCATGCTGGGGGGCTCCGTGCTGGTATTAATGAGTATCAGCTCCGGAAACCCCCGGCATCAATCCCAGGCAGGAAAAAGAGCTGATTTTTTCTAAGTGTCGCCCTTGCCGATGCTTCTCCCCCACCAACTTGCCAACTTTTGTTGGCGGGTCGGATTGCCGTGAAAATCTCAATTCTAGAGCGGCGATCAGCAGCGAAAAGCTGATCAGGGCTTCTAGAATTGATCGGGTTTCAAAAAGTGCTGATAAGTGCCGAAAAGTGGCTTATCGGCACCTGGCTGCCGTTAAGTTTTTTCGGCAAACAAAAATGCCGATCTTTGGTGTTTTCGGCAGCTTATCAGCGCTTAGTGAATCGGAGAGGCAATATTGGCAAAAAAATTGCGAAAAATTACTTTTCGGCGCTTACCGCATGAGTCCCTTATTATCCTTGTGCCACAGAGAAAAATTTGGAGAATCTCAGACCAAACGTGGCCCCTCCGTGGTCACATGGATAGTGAATCTTGTGGCCCAGATAGTTTAACACTGCAGGGGTCTATGTTTATGAATGTTTAATTCTTCACTTGGTGGTCCACCCTGAAGGGTGAAAATACCACTTCTCACCTTTTAGAAGAACTGAACAGTCGTTTCCAGTCCCTGACTGCAGTCTGAATCTGTGTCTCCGCTAGCTGAAGGTAAGCAGGGCTGTGTTTCCCTCCCCCTGGTTGATGTACATACCCTTGTCCTGTCCAACCCCTTGGACAGGACAAGTAGTGAGCAGAGACATGGATCCAGTTGGCAGGCAGACGACTGCAGACAGGGACTGGACACATCTGTGCAGCTCTTCTGAAAGGTAAGTAGTGGTATTTTGTCCTTGCAGATGGCCCAAAAAGATTAGCGCTGCAGAGTCCCATTCAGGAGCATGGAACCCTATGGTGTAAATATTTCTGGCAGCATCTCCTCTGGGCTGTGAGATCTGTAGCCACAATGCAGTTGCACTGTCAAAATCACGGCACCGGGAGAGCAAGCCATGCCACATCTGAACGTATGTTTTTGTGGTTATGTATTGTATTTATATTTATATATGTATATATATGTATGTATGTATGTATGTATGTATGTATGTAGGTATGTATAGTATATATATATATATATACTAACATTATGTGTTGCATTGTGATGCAAAGTCTGAAATTAACATGTATGGGGAAAATATAAAGAACACTTTTCAACAAAAATGTGCGAACATAATTTTTTTACTGGAAACAGGTAACCAAGGTTTAAATTCCTTAAAGACATTTTTTTTCCAGAAAATCTTTACCTACTGTACATGGGGGTATTTATAAGTAATTTGAAGCGAGTTTGCCATAAGGTTAGTAACACTCAAGATATTAATGAGGGGCTCTATATGACATGCAAATTGCTATTGTAACGCTATTGCGTCACACAATATAATAGGAGTTTTTTGTATGGCAGTGGTTTTCAGGGACAGGTCACGGATTATTAACACCTGTTCCCTTTATTCTAACTATGTTTAACAAGCAAATAAAAGGCTTTTATTTCAAAATTTCTGATAGCATATTACATCACAGTGAGTGCATTCAGTAGGGTACTTTCTCTTCTTTTCATGGTATTTATAAGCTGTAAGTTATTTTTTTCCAAAAATGGTGTGCACTTTTTATTGTCAACCCAAAAAATGTTTGTGTAAAGTGTCTTACTGTACACATTCTTACTAATTCTTACTAATATGGGGGCCAAATTCATTAAAATAGGTGGGGTAAAAACACACTAGCTAGGGAAATTAATAAAAAAAAAATATATATATATATATATAACAATAAATAACAAGAGCTTCACTATTGAGATAACCCTGGTGTGATAGGAATCGTAATTGTATAAAATGCAGAGGTGAGCCTGGAGGGTATCCAGTATCCAGTTTCGGATACTCTACAAATGCATGGAGGTTAAGCCGGTATGACAACAAAAGAAATGAATATTCTAAAAGCAATGACATTTCCTTCTTTTTCCCCTTTTAAGTCTTTTGAGTTAATTTTCTGTATTCACTACTTTAAACGCTGTAATAACAGTGATGTCATTATTGTCTCCCCATTGAATGTGTTATTCACTTGATACAACTGTATGTGATTCGCAAGTAACATGTTCCCCTTTTTGTGTTTTGTATCCCACTCCCCATTTTTCTTAACAAAACAAAAAAACAAATAAAGAATAAGTTGAAAAAAAAAAAAAAAAAAGAGTATGTACATTTATACAGATTTGGAATCAGTGTTCTTAAGAGACCCTTTGTGAAAACATTTAATAATTATTTTCAGAATTACACTAAACCAAAAATTATGATAAAAAGTCAGAATAATTTTCTCATACATTTGCAATAATTCAATAAAGATTCCTGGACAGAAGATTTTCAAGGGAAATCCAAGTTATCCATGTTTGAATTCCTTGAGGAAAGTACTTTCAGAATATATATACATATATACATACATACATACATACATACATACATACATACATACATACATACATACTGTACATACATTTATACATACATACATACATACATACATACTGCTGCGGCCGAGTTTATTCGAGCATTTGCCCGTTCTCGGCCGCAGCAGTAACCTGGCGTGCGCCGGAGGGTGCTGGGCGCGCGCCGAAGCAGCGGAGGAGCGCCCTCCGATCGGGGCTTTCTCCCTCCCGCTGCTGGGCCCGCCGGGTCCCCCGGAACCCCCTGCCGCCGTCCCCCACATCGCGGGACACCAGGGCTCCCTCGGGGAGCCCTGGACGCGCGTGCAGGGGGCGCAGGCACCCGATGACGCGTGACCGCGCATCGTGATGCACGGCACGCTGAGGGAGTGCGGCTAGCACGCCGGGGCATCCCCCGGCTTGCGGTGCTAGCCGTGCTTCAATAAAACGTGTCGCCAGTGTACATACATACAGTCATGTGAAAAGGAAAGTACACACTTTGAATTATATGGTTTTACATATCAGGACATAATAACAATTATTTGTGCCTTAGCAGGTCTTAAAATTAGGTAAATACAACCTCAGATGAACAACAACACATGACATATTACACTGTGTCAGGATTTATTTAACAAAAATAAAGCCAAAATGGAGACGCCATGTGTGAAAAACTAAGTACAGGCATACCCTGCATTAACGTATGCAATGGGACCGGAATATGTATGTTAAGCGAAAATGTACTTAAAGTGAAGAACTACCTTTTTACCACTTATCGATGCATGCACTGTACTGCAATCATCATATACGTGCATAACTGATGTAAATAACACATTTGTAACAGGCTCTATAATCTCCCCGCTTGCTAACAGCTTTGGTACAGGTAGGGAGCTGGTATTGCTGTTCAGGACGTGCTGACATGCGCATGCGCGAGCTGCCGCTTGCCTATTGGGTCGATATGTCCTTACTCACGAGTGTACTTAAAGGGAGTGCCCTTAAAGCGGGATATGCCTGTACACCTTATGATTCAATAGCTTGTGGAACCACCTTTAGCAGCAATGCACTGTACCTTTTGAATTCTGCCCTAGAAACTCCTGAAGGTCCTAACACTAACGGTGACAATTCTCATTGATCTCTGCTGGAGGGAGAATGACAGAAGTGGGTCTGTCCACAGGAACATTAAAAATCCTGCTACTTTAAAAAGTGCGGTGCGGTGAGTTTAACCCCTGGGAGGAGGGGCCACTAACCTCCAAACAACTGATACCAGTTGAAAATTCTAATTAATAAACACACAATCCCAGCAAGCTCAAAACCCCAAAACCCACCACATCATATATATATTTTAGTGTCAAAAGGAGTGCTACTGAGCGTGGCCAAATGCATACAACAGAAGACGTAAATGCGAATTTTTCACAGTTAGTGTTAGGACCTGCTTACTGGTCAGGTCGTGACATGGCTTGCAGGCTTATAATGGTCTGGGGTTTACATTAAACTATTTTCTCCCTCTCTACTCTACAACAAATGATGTTTCTAAATCTTGCCATTTCCTGTGTTGCAACATTGCAAAAATATGCCCCTTCCTCTGTCCTACAACTACTAAAACATTAATGCATTCCCTCACTTATTGATTACATCTAAATTAATTTATCTGTCCTCTCTGCCTCACACCTCTCCTTAAAATTAATTCATAATGCTGCTGCTCAAGTTATCTGCTCTTCTAGACACATACCTGCTGCCATTTTCATATTAATCACTGTATAAATTACAATATTTTCTGCCTGTCCTTCTAAGAGCTACACTTTTCTGATCTCTTCCACTCAATATTCGTCAAGTAATGTCACTTGATGTTTGTGATAGGACATATCTGTATTCCATATTCTACCACTTCCGCACACAAAAGTTACTTTAAGTTGCAAGTTACATCTTAAAAATACATGTTTTTGTTTTATTAACTTGAAAATATTTTGGAGTCAAGCCATAATGACCCCAACATGTTTTATGTGTTGTCTAATTGTAGAGTTATCACAGACCATTTTGATCTGTAAATTGTCAACCAGAGTACCAGAGTTTAACCTGGGATTATAATTAATGGGCCACTAAAATGATATTTATACATTAAGGATGTCTGGGGACAGTACCAGAGACCCTCAGTGTTATCCTCAAAGGTGACCCTACATTCTTGAAATCCCCACACCCTTTGAGAAGCAGAGAAAGGTGAAAACAGGGTCACCATTCAGTCAAAGGTCTTTACAAAAAATAATCAATATCCTGGATCTGATATAATTTGCACGAATAATAAATATATCTTTGTGACATTTGAAATCAGATTAATTAAAATATGCTAAACAATCAACGATTTTGACAGTGCAAAGATGCATATATGTTTGCCCCTCAAAAGTACTGTAGGAGTAGCTCTGTCAAGACTAATATTGTAGCTAAGCCTGCAGCAAACTCTCCTGAGCGCAATAATGCAGGAATAATTATTTTAGATAATATAGAAAGAAAGTTATAGGGTATTTTTTATACTCAGGCATTTTTCAATTAAAAAAAACTATTGTATTCTTCCCAAGCCATAAAATTGTAATTAGAGATTTATAACAGGGAGTTAAGAAAATGCCCCAGAAGGTGAGCTTATTCAGTTCCAAATCAGGGATTTTTAGAATAAAAAACATGAATTTGGGACATTAGTTTTGAATTCAACAGAAGAGTGTTTGATGCCACCAAGACACGTGAATTCTCTTAATTCAAACTCCAGAACCTCTTGGTTGTTATAATGTATTTAGATTGGCTTTTTTGCTCCTTGGTATTTTATGAAATAATCTATATATTGTATTGTATGTTTCTTGCAACATTATTTTCTGTGACTAATCACTGTGCAGCTTTTCTATAGTAAATCTAAAATGTTATAAGGATGGTCTTTGGGCCCTAATTGTACATTGCACATTTGCACATTTTTTTCATAAAAAAACTGAATTTTCAGACACTTTTTTCCACAATATGTGTTTGTGTGCAATTGCAAATTTTTAAAGTAAACAGGGAGAAAAAACCCTGCAAGTAAAACATGACACTATGTTTTTAGGTGGCAGCGATTTAAGATCTATATTCACAACATACAGATGCAACTGTCGGCCCAGATTCTGAGGAATTCCATGAACATGTTGGGGAAAATCCTCAGCATAGTCCAAAGATGCTGTAATGGCCCATCAGATTAACACAGTGGGGTCCCTTTGTTTGAATGGGGCTCACGCTGTGTTATTCCTACCGGACTGGGTGTCCCATTAAAACACAGGGACCTCCGCTGTATTAATCATTGGGCCTTTTAAGGGAGGGTGTAACCAGGCTCTATAATAAAGGTAAAACCCATTTTGGTTAACCCTTCTCTGTGTATAAGGGTCCAAGAGAGTTTGCTCTTGGTCCCAGTAACATTGTATTACTGCATTATAGTGTCTGTAATAAATAATAGCTGTTTCAAATTTCCGGCTGACCCAGCTGTTCTATCCGGCTCGGCTCCGATTGGCAGCTTGGGAAAGTTCCCACGTGCTGATTGGCTGTCTGCTCTGCTTCTATTTTATGAATGAAGTAGAGAATACTATCAGAAGCCCTGAGCAAGTCAGATTGTGTGTTCCCCTTGAGTCTGAGCATAAAGAGCGTGGTTGGACTTTTTAAAGATGCTTTGTTTGTAATACAAAGCAATCGGCTTCGATTTCAAGCCTGAAAAGCCTGCCCGTGAGAGACTAAGTCCCAACTTTTGCGCCCATGTTCTCAGAAACTAACATCGTGGATGCGGCTGGGATTTTATGCCGATTTTAGTTCCAGGACATTTGGGCTGACTCGCGGTCTGGAGGGACCAAGTTCTCAGAAGAGAACGTAGCAGTGGTGTATGGAATTTTATGCTGATTTGGGTTCCAGGAGATTCCGGGCAAAGTCACGGTGAGGGTAGAACTCTGCAAAGGGTTCCCTGCACCCAGAAAAGTCTAGTTTTCAAACCCAGCCCCAAAGAATGTATTTATTTTTGTCTGTATTTTGTGTTTCATTGTGTAAGAAAATGTATGCCGAATAAATTTCAATTTATTTCTTTACCTTGTTTTGCTCATTGAATGATCCCGGTAAAAAGGTGTAAATAACCTGGTCTCCTGTGACAGGCTTATTTACTGGTGGCAGCGGTGGGATCATTGAGCTTTATGCTATAAAGTCCTGCGGGGATTTATAGCATGAAGAGGAGCTCGTAGATTGCGAGCTCTCAAAACAAGTAGTGACATACACATGTTTCACAAAGCAGGAAAAGTGCAGGTTTCTCTTGTAATTTTAAGTTTAGGGCCACCAGGCGAAGATGAATAAACTTTCAGGTCAGTTTCGGACCTGGGAACATCCCAGAATCATAGCCCGGTGTGAGGGATATGGGCACCCAACTGCCGGTTGTGCAAAGACTCAGCAGGAGGAGGATCTCGAGCATCATGAAGCAGGCCAATGCAGGGGCCATCCTTCTGGCCAGGGTCCAGGAGGTTCTTACGGACCTGGAGGGAGTGGAGGCAGAGGAGGAGGAGGAGAATGGGGAAGAAGAGGACCCAGAGGGTGAGCCCTTGAGTGCAGCCGCAGTAGCCCCAATTGCTCAGGTCTCCCTACCGCAGATCTGACCTCTCTCTCACCGTTTGGGGAGAGGGGATCACTTTTGAGCATAGGTTGCAGTTGATTGCAGCTTCTCAAGGTGTGCAGCCCCCAAAATCCCGGCAGGACCTAGACAAACCTCCACCACCAAGGGTGTCACACTACAGCTTCAGCAAGTTTATAGATGGCACTGACGACATTGACGGATTTCTCAAGTGCGTTCGTGTTGCTCTGTTGTCCTTTTTGCTGCACCACCCTGCAATAAAACCTGACCTGTTGCTCATTTGAGTGCTTACCTTATCATTTTTTCCGGTCTCACTGGGAGTTGGAAACTGCGGCAGTGCTATACATCTTCACCTCTCCTCTTGCTGGCTACTCACCTGGATGAACTGATGCCCTGGATATCTAGAAGTCCTGCAAGCACTAAGGTAAAGGGCCATAGTGCCCCCACATATATTTATATGGTTACCGGTGCCTCTGTTTATTTCTTATTGGTTACTAGGGGGGCTGTTATGGGGTTTAAGTTGTGGAGGTCAAGTGGACCCCACTAGACTCCTAGCCCTTACCTGATAAATTGCCATATCACTCATGGACCTTCTAATGTTATCCAGTATCATCTATACATGTCATGGAGGAATTTTGACCAATTCTGATGCATCGCAATTATCCTGTCTCATCCAGCATGGCACCCAGTGGGTGGAAGGATGCACCACCAAGTACCTCTGCTTACTGGACTTAATGTTCAAGGAGCAGATTTTACAGCGGTGCTAGCCTGAAGTGAGGGATTGGGTGTTTGACCATAAGCCCATCACTTGCTGGGATGCAGCCAGCTTGGCTGATGAATTTGTCACCAGCTGTCCGCTGTCAGGCAGGAAGGTCAGAATGCTCATAATGGAGCCACTCCAGCTCGGGCACACAAGGGTACTGACACCAAAAACGGCACTCCACGCGGATGGTGCTACCAGTGTAATCAGACTGGGCACATCAGGCCGGATTGCTCTGGAGAGCAGCACCATTCCAAAAATCCCCCTTAGGGGCAACACACTCCAGCTACGAGGCCTGTCACCATCGTGGGACTGGCACACACAGAGGAGCAGTGAGCAGCCATCCAGAAAGTCCAGCCTGCAGACCCAGACACAGATTTCTACCCCTTCAGCAAGTGGCACATCAGAGGTGGCAGACAGGCATCAGATTGCAACTGTCGGGTTGCAGTCCAATGATGTGAGAAGAAAGCATTTGCGGCCAATGACCATCGGAGCTCGCCAGGCAGCCGACCTGCTCGACTCCGGTGCCACTTTTACAGTGGTGAGACCTGATATGGTCAATCCAGAGGGTCTGCTACCAGGAACAGGGATGTCACCATGCCTGACGGGGACCTAGGTCAATCCAGGTTGCCCGAGTGTTCCTTGACTGGGGTGCCGGTCGAAGTATGAGGGATGTGGGTGTTTTGCTTGGGTTGGATACCGAGGTGTTACTCGGTAAAGACCTGGGGCACCTCATCTGCTTATTTGCGGAAGATCCTGCTCTGGTAGCAGCCATCACCAGAAGTCAAAGCAGGGCACTTGCCCAGGAAGGGGAGCCTTTGGTATCCCTGCCCACTGAGGAACTCTCCGTCCACTTGCATTTGGGAGCAAAATCTCCAGAGGTCTCTGCGGAGACAAGGCAGGTAAGCCTAAAAGAGTTAAGACAATGTACAGACCTTCCTTCCAACTTACCTGATTTCCCATCACCCTACTTAGTGACTGTGGGAGAGTGGTCAGAGCTGGGGCACAGTTCAGAGAGGTAGGTAGTGCGGTTCGATCCCGACTTAGAGGGCATGAGACTCCGGGTGTCTGCGTCTGCCTCTAAGAGTGGGTCAGACTGGTATCTCTGGCACCAAGAGCTCTTGTACAGGGAGCAATCTTCTAACACTCCAGACACAGTATGGACAGGTAAGAGACAGCTAGTGGTACCCAGGGAGTATAGGCAGCAGTTACTGCAGGTATCCCACTCTATTCCACTAACAGAGCATCAAGGATCAAGGGTTCACTAGCACTTCCAGGGCAGTGGCATACTTTCGCCGGTCCTGTGATGTTTGCTATCGAGGTGGCAAGGTGGTGACTGTGTGAAGGCTCAGCTGAACCCACCATCGGTAATTGTGGAACCCTTCCAGAGGATAGCTATGGAAATAGTGGGACCCCGGAAGATCCCTAGCTGGACCAGAAAGCGCTACATACTTACAGTGGTGGATTTTGCCACCAGGTACCCTGAACCTGTAGCACTTTCCACCATTGAAGCTTGCAGAGTAGCTAAGGCATTGATTGTGATTTTTTCTAGAGTAGGATTTCCTAGTGAAATTCTAACTGACCAGAGGTCGCAATTCATGTCCAAATTGCTTCACGGTCTCTGGGATTTGTGCGGGGTGACCCACCAGCGCATGACCTCTTACCACCCCCAGGCAAACGGACTGTGTGAGCGGTTCAATGGTACCCAGAAGCAGATGCTTCGTGCATTTATAGAGGCTGAAGGGAAAGACTGGGAGATACATCTGCAGTGTTTGCTGTTTACATACTGAGAGGTACCGCAAGAGTCCACTGGCTTCTCACGCTTCAAGCTTCTTTATGGCCGCAGGGTCCGGGGACCGCTTGACCTATTTCATGAGGGATGGGAAGGGGAGACAACTGCTACTGATGCTTCTGTGCTTCAGTATGTAGTGAATCTCAGAGACCAGTTAAAAGGCTCATGGGGTTAGCACAAGGTAACCTCAGGGATGCTCAGACCAAGCAGAAGACTTAGATGCCTATGCAGAGAGCAGCGCTATTTCGAAATTCGCCATTTTTTGGAGAAAATCGCGCAGAAAGCAGCAGAAAATGGCGAGTTCCGAAAAACGCGCCAATTTTTCTTTTCTATTTGTAAAACTCGCCTCGCGGCTGGCGAGAACCTCCATCTCGCCAGTTTTAAAAATATCTGTATGCAGAGAGGCGCGAACGGCATCTAGCGGCTGTTCGCGCCAATAAAATGGCGCGATTGTCTCCTTTTTGCCTCGCCAGAAAAAACTGGCAAGAAGCTGCCGCTCGCGGCCATTGCAAAGGGAAAAAAAAGGCGCGAATTTGTTTTTACACGTTTCTGAAGCGCGCATCTCGCCAATTTAAACTCGCCACACGCATCCATGTTAAACATAGCAGAATTCGCACTTTTCTGCATATGGAGAATAAAACTCTCCAAAACAGCTACTTTTTAATAAATTCGCCAATTTTAAAATTCGCTGCTCTCTGCATAGGCCCCTTAGTATGTCAAGCATGCCCATAGCAGAGAATTCATCCCTGGGCAGCAAATGCTTGTTCTGAAGCCCACTCGGCAGAACAAACTTATGGCTGCCTGGGCTGGCCCGTATACGGTACTCAGGAGGATGAATGAGTGCAACTATGTTTTACAGCTAGATGGAGAGACAGGGAGACATAGGACATATCACATAAATAAGTTAAAGGAGTATTTTCAGAGTGTGGCATCGGTGATGGTTGTCTGTAGCCCATCGATGAGGGACCCGGTGAGTCAAACTCTGCCCGACCTCCTCGGGGAAGCTAGACAAGGGGCACAGTGGAGCAGGTAGAGATAGGTTCTCAGCTCAGTGCACCCCAGTGGGTGCAAACACGAGCTATGCTAGAGCAGCACGGGGTCCTGTTCACAGATAAGTGGGAAGGACTCATATCACTGATCACCTGGTCCATACTGGGGATCAGAGACCTCTGCATAAGAATGCCTATCGGGTATCAGTAGAGGTGAAGGGGAGTATAGAGAGGGAGGAAGAGGAGATGCTTGCCTATGTATAATTGTCCTGTCTCAGAGCCCTTATGCTTCTCCAGTATTCCTCATGCCCAAGAAGGATGGAACCACTCAGTTCTATGTGGACTACCAGCAGCTCAATGCTCAGACGGTGTCAGATGCTTATCCCATGCACCAAATAGATGAGCTCTTAGATGACCTTGCGGGTGCAAAGTATCTGACCACTATGGATTTGTCCAAATGGTATTGGCAAATACCTCTGACCCAGGAGGCACAGGAGAAGTCAACATTCATCACTCCAAGTGGCCTATATTTATTTATCTATTAATTAATTTATAAAATGTTTTACATTGAGATTTACCGCTTGTTTTCAAGTATGTCATGGGCATAGTGTTAGGATGACAAATAATACATAGTTACAAATACAAAGTTACATAAATGAACAGGGTATATATTATATGCAAGACATTGCATGCACAGTTAAAGATAATATATATTATGGGCGTATGAAACAGTTGCAAACCAGATGGATATTCAAGCTTTAGTTTTGAAAGAACTTAGACTGGTGGTGACTGTAAGAGTCTCCAGTAGATTGTTCCAGTTTGGGGGGGCACGGTAAGAAAAGGTGGAGCGGACGGATAATTTGCTGAACCTTGGGACAACGAACTGTCTTTTGGAGTCAGATCTCAGATTATAAGTGCTGCATGTGGTATTGGTGAGGAGCTGGTTTAGGTAGACGGGTAGCTTGACCAGAAAATATTTGAAGGCAAGACGGGAGAGATTAACTTTGTGCCTAGACTCAAGTGATGGCAAATCTAGTTCTTTGAGCATTTCGCAGCGATGTGTGTTGTAGTTGCATTGGAGGAAAAAATGGCATATTGACTTGTAGAGGGTATCAAGTTTGTTAAGGTGGGTTTGTGGTGCCAAGCCATATACTATGTTCCCATAGTTGATAATTGGCATTAGCATCTGCTGTGCAATATATTCTGACCAGCAGACTTAGGGAGGATTTGTTTCTATAAAGTACACCTAGTTTGGCATAGGATTTGGATGTCAGGGTATCAATGTACATCCCAAATGTTAAATGGGAGTCAAACCGTATGCCCATATATGAATTCTTAGTTATGCCATTCAAGGATGAAGAATGCACTAACTACCTTCAAACGCCTTGTCAATAGGTTACTGGAAGGGATGCAGAGTTTTTCAAGTGCATACCTGGATGACATAGCAGTGTTCAGTGTTCAGTAATTCCTGGGGAACCAACTTAGTGCATGTGCTGAAAAGAATTAGTGAAGCAGGGCTGACACTTAAACCTACCAAGTGTCTAGTTGGGATGGCAGAGGTTCTGTATCTGGGGCACAGAGTGGGTGGAGGGCATCTTAAGCCGGAGCTGGCTAAGATAGAAGCCATCATTCAGTGGTCAATGTCCCGAACCAAGAATCAGGTCCTGTCTTTCTTAGGCACCGCTAGCTATTACAGAAAGTTTGTCCCACAGTATAGTGCCCGTGCCAAACCCCTGACTGACTTAATGCAGAAACGACTCTCGGTTCTGGTAGCCTGGTCTTCTGCCTGTGAGGAAGCGTTATAGACACCGCAGACAGCACTGGCTAGTGCTCCCATTCCAGCAGCACCAGATTACACAAAGCATTTCATTGTACAGATCAATATATATCCGACTATGGTATCAGTGCTGTACTAAGGCAGATGTATGAGGAAGGGGGTGAAAACAGCTGTGTCTATCTGAGCAGGAAGCTGCTGCCTAGGGAAGTGGATTACTTCACTATTGAGAAGGAATGCCTGGCCATTGTATGGCTCTCAAGAAAATTCAGCCCTATTTGTATGGCAGGGCATTCACTGTGATCACTGATCACAATCCCCTCAGCTGGTTGCAGAGGGTGTCGAGGGAGAATGGCAAATTACTTCTCTGGAGCCTTGCCCTTCAGGAGTTTGAATTTACTATACAGCACAAGAAGGGTATTGAGCATTGTAATGCCGATGGACTGTCCCAACAGGACATCCCCAGTGACCCAAAATCTTCAATGACATTCTTGACAGCCACCTGATGGGGTGACTTCCCCAGAGCCTTCATCTTGAGGGGGGAGGTGTGATGGGAGGGGGTAACCAGGCTCTATAATAAAGGTCAAGTCTTATTGGTTACCCCTGCTCCTTGTATAAGGGTCCAAGAGAGTTAGCTCTTGGGCCCAGTAGCATTACATTTCTGCATTATACTGTCTGTAATAAAACCTTTTTTGTGATTTTCCTTTTCCGGGCATGCCATCAAGCAGGGATTGCTAGGGCATGAGTTTCAAGGGGGGTTTTGCGGAGAAACCATTGACAGAATGTGCCTAGGAGGTTGGGGTCCGGAGTTGTCAGTTCCCCCATAAATGTACCAGTGAATGATGCCTGATTCTCTGATACATGAAGGTACATATCTCCCGTTGAAAATGCAAGCGCGACTAACCACTAGGGTACCCTGCTTCAGCACATCCCAAAAAGGAGAATGAGGCACAGGGATAAATATGTTGTCAGTCCCCTCATAAATGTACCCGTGAATGATGCCTGATTCTCTGATACATGAAGGCACATATCTCCCGTTGAAAATGTAAGCGCGACTAACCACTAGGGTACCCTGCTTCAGCACATCCCAAAAAGGAGAATGAGGCACAGGGATAAATATGTTGTCAATCCCCCCATAAATGTACCCGTGAATGATGCCTGATTCCCTGATACATGAAGGCACATATCTCCCCTTGAAAATGCAAGCGCGACTAACCACAAGGGTGCCCTGCTTCAGCACATCCCAAAAAGGAGAATGAGGCACAGGGATAAATATGTATTCCTGTAGCTGAGGGAATCCTAGGTTAAGGGGGGTACCCCAGCTAGTGTCTAGGTGACCACAACCAGTATAGAGTTTGTGGATGCCCAACTGTATATAAGGTTGGAGAGTTCTCGGAGTCCAAACTGAGTCACAGGGAAAGTGTGTGGGGAAATAAGGCAGGCAGAAATAAAGAGACATGTTTCCTTTTCTGTTCCCTGAACCCCAAGACTCAGAGTATATTAAAATATACTTTAATGCAGTGTAATATGTTTTTACATTCAAAACCGATATCCAAACAGGCATCCCATTCAAACCCAACCCTGTAAAGTCTGCTAGATATAGGAGTTCAAAGCAGCCAGAGGATGCCAGATGTGTTAACAGCATTTAGTCAGTGGAGAAAGGTGGAGTACTAGGTCCGGATATCAATGGTAGTCCTCTGGGATGCCACTTGTTCTGCCAGACTTGTGGAGCCTGCCCAGTAGGTGATATTGGGATGGCTGGGGGGGTATATGGCATAGATAGACTTCCCACGCTCGGATTGGCTCCCGTACCATGTGACAGGCTTTCAATGACGTCACATCCGTTCTCCCCCAAGCCTCTGTCACATGGTATACTAGAGCCAATCAGAGTAGGGATGGAGTTTCCATGCTCTGATTGGCTACCGTACCATGTGGGGACGGCCATGTTTCTTTTCATGACGTCATCTTAAAGGCAATTGAAGCAAAGCCATTCTGATTGGCTGTGCTTTCATTGCCTTTAAGTGACGTCATCATTTTTTTTTTATCGGCCAAAACACATGGTTTTCACGGCCCAATCAGGACCGTGGGAACCATGATGAAAATGTGACGTCATAGGCCTTTAAAAGCCTATGTCGTCTCATTTTGAAGCCAGACGCAGAGGAGGAAGGACCTCCTACAGAAGAAGAAGGACAGGGCGTCGCCGAAGATGGGAAGAAGACCCTGGAAGAAGGTAGCAGAAAGAAGAATACAGATGAAGATGGATTACAATTAGGAGACCCGTGGATTGATTTGGATTTTTAGTGTAATGTTTATTTTTTTATGGTTTTTTATTTTATGGGTTCCTGTGCCTGGTGGTTTTGTACGTGAGTAAGGTGTTCAACGGGAGTCGGTGGGGCCAAGTAATGGTAAGTGAACTAAAGAAATGTATTTTATTTAACTTGTTAATTTTTTTAAAAGCTTTTTTAACATGTGGTTTTTTTTTGGTGGTATATCATTTCTTGCCACTGTATGTATGTATGTATGTATGTCTAGAGAGATATATACATACAGGGTAAGAAATGATGTTGTTTTAAAAGCTTGATTTGATGTGTTTTTAAATAATTTGTCTATGCTGCTATGCTTTATTGTGTGTTTACAGTATTTTACAATTAGATAGATGTAATTTTTGATATTGTATTGTGCTCTTGAGGTCAGGGTTAGGCTTTGTTTTGTATTTTGTTTTGTTGTTGGTACATATATTTTTTCACAGGCTAAATTGTTATGTTAAAGGCTTGAAATTGTTAATTGTTTAATTGTTAGGGATTAATGTAAATTGTTTAGGGATGTCATTAATGAATGGTAATTGATTTATGTTTACTGGATTGGATAAAATAGTTTACTTGTTGGAGGTCTTTGTATTTTGCTTGCAATGTTATTGTTAACATTCATTTGCAGAATGTATATGCTGCATAGATTGGGTACATCATATATACTATGTAAATGCAATGTGTTGATTGGCATTAGAGGTATTTGATTGGCATTTGATGATTGCGATTGTAAGATCAGTTAGGATTATGAAAGGAAATTAATTTTATTGTAGTGTGTCTGTATGGAGAAGTGTTATTTGTAGTACAGTATGGTTTTGATAACCCTTCTACATTTATTTGTATATTGGTTCATCATGTGTGTGTATATACTGTATATATATATCTCTCTCTCTGTGTATATATATATATATATATATATATATATATATATATATATAGTTGCATGATGAAGCCACTGTACAAATTCATGGGTGAAGGGTGGGTATCGGGCCAGTGTGGCTAAACCCCTTAATTACCTTTGCGGTTATTATCTGATAAGGTGTTTAAGGGGTTAATTGATATCTGAATGCAATTGCAATGTATTGGCTTTGTTTTGGCTATGTATTTTGTGGGCAAGACAAGGATGTTGCTGGCGACGGAGACTTCTTATTGATGAGGTCGGTAGTACTTTATTTATTTGAATATGCTAGTTAATGTTTTTAATAATGGGCAAATAATCTATTATCCCTATCTGGATAATAGTTATTTTGCACATTATTGTACTGTAGGTGTTGGGGTGGTGGGGTGTATGTATTGAATGTATAGGCCAGGTTTATTTTTTTTACATTCAGGGTTTGTTCCGTGGTTCCGCGTGGGACCTCTGGAGACCACCTGCAGGTCTCCTCGGGTATCTCACAGGTATCAGGCTGGTGGTTCCACGGGTGACACATGCGGGGATGAAGCAGTGGCCTCACATCTGTGGGGGCACCGCGGAACCGTAGTCTGCGGGGATGAAGCGGTGGCCTCATATCTGTGGGGGCACCGCCGACCCGTAGGTGCGGGGATGAAGATGTGTGGTCCCACTTCTGTGGGGGCACCGTGGACCCATAGTGAGCACTCGTGCGTTCCCCAGACCCTTGTGGGAACCACCCGAGGCCCCGCAGACACCGGTGGGTATGACCCGGGGCTCCCAGACATCCTTGGGCCTACCGTGGGGACCCAATTGTGGCCCACGGTGACCCAAGGAGACCACCTGGGGGCCATGGTGCTGGCGGGACCCACCAGCAGGCCTCCAGAACCTGTTTTAAAAGGGCTGCTGGTACCCTGTAGGTCTGTCAGGTGCCCCACCAGCCCACCGGGGACTCGCGTTGGGCTGTGTTATGAACCCTGTTTGTAAAAGGAAAAATCTTGTATTTATGGGGGGGCACAGGGGGTGGGTAATGTATTTATTAAATATTATGATGTTTATTGTGGGTCACTGTATTGGTTTTATTATGGGTACTGGGGGTGGGGGGGGGGGTTCCCCAACGATATGTGGGTAGGCCTCCCTTGTGGGTAGTGGGTGAGGGTGGTTAGGCTTCACGGGGTGGGGGGTTAGTGTGGGAGGGTATGTAGGCTTCCCAAGTGGTGGGTAGGGTGGGTTAACCCCTTAATGACTGTAGCAATTAATAACCGCTATGGTGATTAAGGGGTTAGGGGACATTACATTGGATGTTTTCATTCTTGTGTCTGTTTTGCAGCAGCGGAGGGGGCATTGGCAGGATGAAGAGGAGGATGGCTTTCATCGTGGCAGCCAGACATGGGTGATAAGTGCTATACGTATTTAATATATTGATTGGTGTTTATGTATTTAAAATGGGCACATTCACTATTATCCCTTTGTGGATAATAGTAATTGTGGCCATTACTATACTGTATGTGTTAAGGGGGGGGGGGTATTTCTTTATAAGTATGTATGTGTTTAGACATTAATTTGGGGGGGCACATGATTGGTACTGTAGGCCTTCGGGTAACACCCGAGGTCCCCCGCCTGCCTATAGTATCATTGATGTGCATATATGTGTATGTTAGGGGTTGTTGGATTATATAACTATATATATATATATTTATTTATTTATATAGAGATATTTATTTATTTATTTATTTATTTAGATATATTTATTTATTTATTTAGTGTGGGGCTGCTGTGTGTGAATATTTTTTATTGTATGTAGCGGGGGTGGGTGAAGGGTGTATTAGCCCCAACGGTGTTTGTTTTGGCCTTGCGGGGGGTAGCGGGAGGGTTTAACCCCTTCATGACCGTAGCGGTATTAACTGCTACGGTTATGAAGGGGTTAAGTGCACCCGCAACCCCCCCGCAAGTCCTAAACTCACACCCAGGGCCAAATACCCCCTTCGCCCACCCCCACTAGCCACAATAAAGCTGGCACGGTGGGTTAACCCCTTCATTGCCTTAGCGGTTAGCCGCTAAGGTAATGAAGTGGCCTTTAAATGCCTTTTTCCTGCCTCGGATGCATGCCGGGGGGCTCCAGTGCGGGTATCAGCTCCGGAGACCCCCGGCATCAATCACAGACAGGAAAAAGGCCTGAATTTTTCTAAGTGTCGCCCTTACCGATGCGTCTCCTCCACCAACTTGCCAACTTTAGTTGGCGGGCTGGATTCCCGATAAACTCTCCAATCTGGGGTGCCGATCAGCACCGAAGAGCTGATCGGGGCTACCTGAATTCAGCCGGGTTAAAAAAGTGCCGATAAGTGGCTTATCGGCAGCCGGCTCCCGATAATTTTTTATCAGGAGGAAAAGTTGCCGATAATTCCCACTTATCGGCTCTTACTGAATCTGGAGGGCAAAAAATGGCGAAAAAATTCCGAAAAAGCCTTATCGGGGCTTATTGCATGAGGCCCCAAGTCCCGACTTTTGCGCCCATGTTCTCAGAAACGAACGTATTGGACGTGGCTGGGATTTTATGCAGATTTTTACTCCAGGTGATTTGGGCTGACTCTCAGTAAGGAGGGACCAAGTTCTCAGAAGAGAACGTAGCGGTGGCGTATGAAATGTTATTTCGATTTGGGTTCCAGGAGATTCCAGGCTACGTACCGGTAAAGGTAGAACTCTCCCAAAGAGTTTCCTGCACCCAGGAAAGTATAGTTTTCAAACTCAGAACCAAAGTTAGTGTGTCTTTTCGACTATAGTTTTGTGTTATTGAATTTATGCAGAATAAATTACAATGTATTTCTCTTCCTTGTTTTGCTCAATGAATGATCCTGGTAAAAAGGTGTAAATAACCTTATCTCCTGTGACAGGGCTATTGCAGCATCTATGGTCTACTGTATGCTCGCAGAGTATTTGCAAGATGCTTGTGAATTTTCCTCACATGTTAGCTCAAAACCGGCAGTTGCATCTGTAACAACATACATTAGCATACAACATGTATTAGCTAATAGCTCAAACAACAAACCTCCAAAGCAATATTCACACACTTCCTTTAGTGATACTGTAAGGCTGTTCTTTCCTGATGTGAATGGCTGTCATTATATCAGTCAGTTAGGTTAGATAGGCATGCTTACAAACTATTCACAGATAATCGTTCACTGAGTAAATAAGATAAATTTACAGCCACTGAGAGTGAATAATTACCTGCAGTGTACATTTTAGACTAAATACTGTATGTCTTTTCAAAGTGTACATTGTTATATAAACTGTCAGCTGCATAGTGAAAAAACAATCAGTGTTTGCCATCTATTGAGGTATTGGAAAGGAGATTATGTTTACTCGGTTTATATGCCAGGGAAACCCCATATCCATTTATGGGAGTTACCGGGCTGCATTAATATGCTCAGAAAATTGCCTGATATTCTTTATGTTTTAGTTCATTCTTTTTCAAGAATTTCACAATAAAATGAATGAGCTACTGTATTGCCAACACAAATGTTATAAAGATTTGTGAGGTGCAAACTCAAAAACCAGAAACAAGTTTCTGGAGTATTGTACAAATAGCATTTAGAACAAAACGGTATGCAGAGCACACTATTGTACTGGCATGATAAATATCGACATTAAACAACCCACACAATTTTGTGAAAATGGCAATAGTAAAAAAAAATCCCTAAATGCCTGCTTACATTGTTTACATATTGTTGGTTGGTTAAGTCGGTACTAGTCTGTGGGCCTTTCCTTTTTATACCAAAATTTAAAAAGAGTGTGTGCAATATAATGTAATGTGTACATACATTTGTGCCTTGCAATGTGTATATACTGTACATTTTGGATTTTATATATATATAAACCATACGATACCGTTTGAAGCACGAGATCAGGAGACAGCACTCTGGTAAATTTGATCACAAGTTTTTGTATTGAAAAAGACACATAAACCGACATTTCGGTCCCCTAGT
This sequence comes from Ascaphus truei, assembly GCF_040206685.1. Classification (NCBI taxonomy): domain Eukaryota; kingdom Metazoa; phylum Chordata; class Amphibia; order Anura; family Ascaphidae; genus Ascaphus; species Ascaphus truei. The sequence continues at coordinate 295,233,742 of NC_134485.1, forward strand.
GGGACCTTTCTCAACGTGGTGCAACACCTAGGTGAATACCTACTCTTAGTCTCAAACAAGCAGAGTCAGTACAACCAACCTCACACTGAAGAGACCCACAAGGTCGAAACAGCCTGCCTGTGAGTGGGTTTACTGGCTTTGCATCTCATCCCAGCCTATGTTTAAAAGATGTGTTTAAAGCAGCATGCATTGGCTTAAGGGTTGTTCATGTAATGTGAGCTTGAGACAAAAGGTGGCACTGTGTGCTCATTTTCATGTCATTCCCCAGAATCCCTTGCTGCAGTGGAAGTGCTGTGTGCCGGATGATAATGGTGAAAGGCGGGGTTGCAGACCTGTCTAAGACATGCAAATGAGCATAAAGTAATATTTCCATTTGCTATATGATTTACTGTGGAGGGTTTTTGTCACTTTTTTTAACCCACCATAATCTTAATTATATATATATATATATTTATATATATATATATATATATATATATATATATATATATATATATATATATATATATATATATATATATATATATATATATGTAGAGGTATCAGTACCGTGTTAGCCGGGCTTCAATAATCAAAAAATAAATAGATGATACCATTCTGTGGCTAACGAAATGCTTTTATTTGTGCGAGCTTTCGAGATACATTGATCTCTTCTTCCGGCGATGTTACAATGTATGAAGCAAGCAAAAGCTATACTATAAACAGTGTCTATTGGAATGTTATCTGTGCTGGTCCTTCCCCTGGTGTGGATGTGTTTTATGACTGGAGGTGTCAAAAGGTTCCTGAAAGCAAGTGATGAAAGAGTGTGTATGTGTATCAGTGTGAATAAAAATGAATGGAGAGCCCACAGTATATACAGTGCTTTACAAAAGGTGTGTGTGGAGTGGGAGTGGATATAAATGGTGTGGGTGGGTGTTGAAATGTGAGAGTTAGTAGCACAACAAAAAGTGTGTTTGGATACTATGTGGTCCCTATTGGTGTATAGGGATGGAAAAACAAGGAGTATAAGTATGTGTGAGAGACAGCTGTGTGTGCATACATATAGCACAGTATGTACAGACATGGCCTATAGCGCTCATGGGAAGAGAGTTCACTTGTGTTTGTAATGACTCATAAAATGTCGATCTCTGTTTAGGCCACTGCTAAGTGTCCCGGACAGTTGCATAAATTTGTATTCATGCAACCGTCTCTCTTTCGGTGTTTTAAGATTACCTTTGAGTATGGCAACCCTCAGATCGTTCATCTTATGGCCAGAGTCAGAGAAATGTTCGCCAACAGGACTGTCTCTTGTTCCGCGTGTGATGCTGTGGCGGTGCAGGTTCATTCTCTTGTTTAGCCCCTGCCCTGTCTCACCTATGTAGTAGCAGCCCCCGGGCATTTCATGCACATGATGAGGTACACGACATTGCTGGAGGAACAGGTGAACCTTCCTCTGATTTTGTACTCCCGATTCCTGTGTGGTATTTGTATTGTGTCTGCTGTGTAGAACATTGCGCAGGTTTGAGATTATGGGGTTGTCTGTATGATAATAAGGGTGCTTCAGGGAAGACCTGTTGCAGTCTTGTATCTTCCTGGAGGATGGGTTGTAGTTTCCTGGCGATCTTGCTATATATATATATATATATATATATATATATATATATATATATATATATATATATATAAAAAAATCATCTCAGTTGGCACACTGTAAACATAAGTAAGATGCTGATGCTTGCCCCATATGCACATGTAAAAAGTAGAATTTACCAGATTGGAGTCCGGAAAAAACGAGACAGCACACAGTCTTAGTAGTTCCAATGCAGTTGTAATCAAAGTAACATGGCACCACCTCCAACGTTTCGGTACACTCAACGTGACCTTCCTCAGGGACGTCCCTGAGGAAGGTCACGCTGAGTGTACCGAAACGTTGGAGGTGGTGCCATGTTACTTTGATTACAACTGCATTGGAACTACTAAGACTGTGTGCTGTCTCGTTTTTTCCGGACTCCAATCTGGTAAATTCTACTTTTTATATATATATATATATATATATATATATATATATATATATATATATATATATATATATATATATAATGAAATACACAAAAGAAAAAAGAAAAGTGTCCCACTAAAAGCACTCAAGCAACAATAATAATGAAAAAATGTTTATTAATGGACATGGAAAACACTAAACAAATATAAATATAAAACAATCCCCAAAGGGTCTCAACAGCTGTGAAAATATCAGGGTAATACTAAGATCCTAAGTAAATGTAAAAAAACAGGATCTTACTACTCAGGTGAAAAAAGAGAAATAACCTCCTGAGATATATATATATAAAGACCGGCCGGTCAAAATAGTATTATTACAACAGCTGTGTGCTGTGAACTATTAACTGCTACTAGTAATAGTTGCCAAAAACAGTACCACCTAGTACCAAAGAAACAAATAAATGACAAAAATTCACTACCTATAAATTAAGGAATCATTATATATACTTGCAGAAAATAATGAGTATAATGTCCTTGTATGAAGTCCTAGGATTGTAAGAAAGGCAAGAAATGTTGTGAAATTATTGCAGCAAGAGTTGACAGCCGATGACAGGGATCCAAGGGGAGAACACACAAAGACAAGCCCGACGCGGCATTTTGCACCCTTTGCTTCTTCAAGGGGCTTAATAAAATGATGTCCAGTTAGGGTTTAAATACACAAAATCAATTAGCGTTGACCAAAGAGAATGTGAACAGAGAACATAAACAGCTGATTCATAAGGAGCAAAATTACACTGACTGCTAGTGAGATGGGCTGTCCAGTATGAGATGTAACCAAAGTTCCTATTGGGTTGTCAATGAGCACTGCTCCAATCAAAACCTCCCACAGATAGCACGGTGCTTGAAGTCTCAGGAGGGCACCGGTAGGAGCAGTGAATAAGTAATGAGATGCTGAAGGCTGCAGCGTGTCATCATGATAAGACATGCAGCTGCAAATAAGCAGACACCTCCCAATGTGTCATCCAGGGGGAGGGTACATTTGTAAAAGGTAAACATAGCCCCACATGATCCATGCCGGTACAAACAAAATCAGGTTTGCAGTATCCAAACAGTCCCTCTGAAGCTGTGTCAGCCCAGACAACACATGGTGCACACATCATAGATACAGCATCATCCTGAGCAGGGCAGTGGAGCAGGCAGTTTATTACTGCCAGAGAAGAAAGTCATCTTTATTGAAGATTATCACTTCTTAGGAACTTGTCAAACTAGAGGAATTAAATCAGAAAACTGATGGGAAAGATACAAATCAGTAAAAATAAAAATAATGATAAATGCCACAAGTTACTGCAAGAAAAATCTACTGCACAAATAAGTGTCAGAGAAGTACAGATTCTTTAACTAAGGTATTAATTCCATAAAGAGAGAGAGAAGAGGAACACACAGGAGCTAAGAGGTCATATATATAAGTCAAAATGTATGAAAATGTGATTAAAGTTATACAATTAAAACACCCAATACTGTGTACTAATTATAAAAGTGTAAATTCCTGAATATATAAAAAATGTGCTATATTTATCAAAGTATGAAGTGTATAATAATAATCTACTTTTATTAAAGAGAAATTTTGTCCCATAACTATAACAACTATAAAAAAAGCATATATATATATATATATACGCACATAGGTATACAGTTTATAGTTATGTGTAAATAAATGTATATGTATATTTAAATAGTATTTATTTATATATTTAATCTGTATGTTTGTAGTCTCTTTGTTATTCTATCGTCCTAAAAAAGCATGTGAACAAGAGCCACACAGATGCTAATGCCAATTATTGACTATGGAGACATAGTATATGGCTCGGCACCTCAAACCCACCATAGCAAACTTAACACCCTCTACAACTCAATTTGTCGTTTTGTTCTCCAATGCAACTATAACACACATCACTGCAAAATGCTCAAAGAACTAGATTGGTCCACTCGAGTCTAGGCGCAAAGTTCACCTTTCCTGTCTTGCCTTCAAATTCTTTATGGGCAAGCTACAGTACCCAGCTACCTAAACAAGCTCCTCACCCCTACCATATGCAGCACCTATCACATGAGATCACACTCCAAAAGACTGTTCATGGTCCCAAGGCTCAACAAAGTATCCGGCCGCTCCTCCTTCTCTTACCGTGCATCCCAAACTGGAACAACCTACCAGAGACTCTTACATCCACCACCAGTCTAAGTTCTTTCAAATCTAAGGCTGTCACACATTTTAATCTGGTCTGTAACTGTTTCATACGCCCATAATATAAATTATCTTTAACTGTGCATGCAATGTCTTGTATATAATGTATACCCTGCTCATTATGTAACTGTATTTGTAAACATGTATTATTTGTCTTAACTCTGTGCCCAGGACATACTTGAAAACGAGAGGTAGCTCTCAATATATTACTTCTTGGTAAAATATTTTATAAATAAAATAAATAAATAAATACATTTTTAGTAATTTACATTAAATCCCCTGATACTTTGCTGGAACTGCTGTAAATAGATACCTTTAACTCAATTGAATCATAGTGTAGCCCTGGTAAGATTATATTTGTATCCTCCTCCTGTGCAGTAATCCCTGTAAGGGCAGGTTGCCAGGAGTTATCATGGGTTTTCCCAACTTCAAGCACTTGCCTTGAGATGGTAAAGGTAGGTCATCTGACCCTGTGTCCAATCAAGAGACACAGGGGCTGTGCCTGCTGAAACCATAAAGAGCCGTGCACTTCCAATTTAGTTGGGGGCTAGTCTAGTCTAGTTAGTGTGTGTGAGTAGAGTGGAGAAGAAGGTTAGAGCCTGATGAGTAGAGCTGATAGATAGGTGGACCAAGTACCTCTCATCCTGCTTAGGGGGTGAGGGAAGAGCTAGCCCCACTCTGGGTGTCCCTGAGGCCCAGAGTGGAAGCAGGGACATCCTAAGGGAGTACTGCATGCTGGTTGTTCCTATGCAATACCTGCCTGTATGCTGTGGAGAGAGAGACAAATAAAGAGCTGCTGCTAATTGAAAGAGACGTGTGTGGAGACTGGAATCTCTCATCCCTGGGAGGGGATTCTGTGGTAGAGATTCCACCCCATATCCCTGGGGCCTACTACAGATTGAGGCGCTGCACCATTAGAAGGAGAACAAAGGCATCCACTCCAGAAACCTGTCCTGTTGTCCCCCATGTAATTGCGGGAGACTCAGGCCCTCCTGTTGCCAGCAGGTACGCACCACATTCAGACACGTAGCCAGACCAAGAAACACCATAGGGTACCCGATATGAGATTGGGTGGGGGTACATGGGCTACAATTGGAGGCGCTGCTGAGATAATCAGGACAGGTTTTCAGCGAAGCAGAGCAGAAAGTAACATGTACACTTTCAGAGCAAGTGCTCCAGAAAGATGGGCATTTTTGGAGACTAGGGATAGTCAGGAGGGACTGTTCTCTCGCACAGTACACCCTAGGTGCCCTAAGAGGGTGATGTAAATTTGGGTACACTTGGCTATAGCTGTAATAGTCGCCTTGAGGCAGAAAATGTAGGATTCCTGTTGGGGTAGCCTGGTTAATTTGGGACAGGAACTGGAAGTCCCAGTACACTAGCCAGTACCCAGAAAACACACAACGGTGTGCTTGTAATGAACGGTCAGTGAGTGCGGTGTACAAGGAGAGAGTTCTACCTAGCCTGGGGTATGCTATGCATTTTATTTACTTGTTAGAGCACTATTGAGAGTAGAAAGTGCATAGGAACGAGTTGCACTTCAGACACTGAGACTCCATTCACTGCAACGCGTGTTGCAGCCGATACAAAATGGCGACTCCCACCAAGCCTAGATCACGCACGTGCTGCGTGCAAGCAGCTGTGCGACAAATGTGGAGGGAAATGAGCAAGGGTTTGGTGCCAAAACCAGAACCCCAGCTAAAAGAAGGGAGCTGCGCCAAAACTGTAGCCGCGCCCACCTGTGCAGTGACTGGCCATAGAACGAGCCCACGTCACCAAAAGAGAAAGAGTGCACCACCTCTACCATCCACGAGAGGGAGGGGGAATGCCGAGAACCAATCACAACGGTTCCCCCAGCGGAAGGAGGGACAGGAAGTGAGACTGAGGAACCTAACTCTTGGTTGACTGGTGACAGATAAGGAGCTATTTGTCGAACAAGCAAGCTGATTGAATCAACCCCTGTACAAAAGATGGCTGACTTAAGCATGAATACTTATCAGCTTCCAGAGGCTTCCTGGTTGTGGAGGTTGATGGCCATGAGTATCTACGGTGCCTGTGCATCCAACGCAGGTTACCGGGACCTGCCCCAAGTACTACAGCATGGTGCCAACAGTGTGGCATTTTCTACTTCTGGCCTATCAAGCCATACCCTGCTATAGTGACCCCGCGAGATGCCTCTCCAGCGACGCTGATCGAAGTGGAGGAGGCGGATGTGAAAGCTGCCCTGGTCCCATATATCACGCCTGCGGTAGGGACCCAGGCACAGCCACTAAGATGTGCTCCAATGGAGAAGAGAGCGACCGCAGTGGCGGTTCTGGAGCAGGGCCGTTTCATACCTTTACCCCCTGGCGGTGCAGCAAGGACCAGATGTGGCTCCCCAGCGGAGGTGCCATTGCCATCCTCGTCAGATGATGAGAGAGACAGCCTGTCATCGGTGGTGATGCACCAGCCGGCGGACCACCCCAGCGGTGAAAGACAGAGCCTACTTACCCAAGAGATGGAGCAGATGAGTCCAGAGACCCTCTGACGGCGAGCGCTTGTGTGGCCTAAACCGCGTGGATGTCCCACGGCTGTGGCGTTTCCCAGTGTGGCGGAGATGGGACCCGAGACGGCTCCGGAGGAACCACAGAGCATCGCAAGGCAGCGGAGCGGTAAGAGGACTCCACCACCCCCTTACTTCCGCCAGGTTAAGGAGGAACCTGTGGAGAGAGAGAGGCTTGAGGTCTACCTGCCCGTCCGAGATCCTGACGGTCCACCTTCCGGTGATCGACGTACTTCCGTGTGGGACCAAGAGGCGGATGGAGACTCTGCGACGACAAATGATGACGTCACTTCCGGGTCGACATGGAACCGAGGCCCGGAAGCCTTAATCGCCTCGCTGAAGAGAGCCGGGCTAGAGGAGGAGTTTGAGAAATTTAAGGCACAAGCAGCTAAGCGAGGAGCCAGGCATGCTCCAGCGAGAGACAGTAAGCGAGCACCTACCGGTCGTGGCATCGCCCGACTAAGAGACACTGTGATGGACTATGGCGATCCTATGGTCACCGCCCCTAGCGCCATTGCCCCGGCCACTGCCAATGCCCCGTCACATTCAATGCCACCGGGTCCTAGTGGGAGAAAGCCGAGTAAGACACCCAAGTTTTCTACTGATTGGCGGGATTGGGTTTCGAGTGATGAGGGTTCTGATGAGGAGATACCAATGTCAGGTCTTATACCTGTACTTAACCCCACTGTGTTTAACCCTGTACCTAGAGGTAGGGCCCGAAGGTCCCAGTCTTCTGCAAAAGCGGGTCCGGTAAGTCCTAAGTCTAAAACCGTGAGGTAGGAAATGCCAATACCGTATGGCGTAGCAGCGATGGTATCTCAGCCTCTCTCAAAGTTCTCCCCTCTAGTCTGTAAGAGCTGCATATAGATTTGCACAGAGAGAGACGCATCTCCCTGCACAGCTCTTACAACGATCACAGTGTTTTTATTTACATTTTAATAACTGTGTACTGTAGCAGGGGGTCTCTGGAGTGGAACCACATTCATTTCAGGTCCAGAGACCCCCTGCTTCCTGAGTTACAGGCCCCGTATGGGGTGCCGGTATCTTTTGTGCATTTAAATGTCCCAGTCACGTGACGCGAGACATTTAAATATTTTTTAAAGGATGTGACAGGACAACATCCTCCCTACTGGACGACAACTAAAGAAGACAGAAGAAAAAAAGAAAAGAAGAAAAGAATGAAGAAAGAAGAACTCACCGGGTAGACGTCTCTTCAATTAAGATTGACCACGGCCTTCTTCGCATCGGCTGTTGAGGATCATTGCATAGAGGGTCAAGAATTGTTCACACATTGTGGGGTGGAGGGGGGAGGAAGACAACAATGATAAGAAAACATTGATTGTATTTTATTTCATTGTGTATTTTTTTTAGGTTGCCTATTGACTATAGGGCTATAGATAAACACAGTGATAAGCAATGAATTTTTTGGCAAATGCTTGTTTTTATTTAATTGTTATATATTTTTGGTGTGTTTTTTTTAATTGTTTAGCATTTTTCATGCTTGTTTTTTTAAATGTTGTGTATTTTTAGCACTTGTTTTTTTTTTGGTTGCCCATTGACTGCCATAGTGGAAAATCATGCCCATATCAATGGGTAGAGGGTGGGGGTAGTTGCCTCGTGGTTAGGCATCCTGGGTGGTTAGCAGGGCAGGGCGGTTAGCCCTTTAATTACTATAGTGGTTACTAACCTCTAAGGTGAATAAGGGTTTAGAGGCCATTAATTTGTTTTTTAATGTACCTTTGCTGCCAATGGAGGAAATGGACAAGAAGGACAGTGAAGAGGATGGCCTTCATCCAGGTAATGGGTAAAAATAACTATTATTTACTTTATACAGGTAAACCCCGTTATAGCGCGACCCGTTATAACGCGGTCTGAGCATGGCTCCCGAATTGAAAGCCTCCATTTTGCCGCCTTACCTGCATCTCAAATCCTCCATTTTGCTGCCTTACACTCTCCTCTTCCATCTGTCCTGTCCACGTGCTCATCTCTCTCCACTTCCTGGTGTCCACGTGCTCATCTCTCTGCCCGTTCTGTGCCATCGTTTTTTTTTTTTTTCAAACATTCAATTTAATGCTTTATTGACTACCAGACACAGACACAATTAAACATTAATACATTTTGTAAAAAACACATGCAGGGATTGAACTCGGGAGCTTCTGATACCAATGCCTTGCTTCTTACCTCTACACCATAGGCTTGGTGTGACAAGACACAACCTATTGTATGTCTTTATTTTTATTGTATGTCTTTATTTATATAGCGCCATAAATGTACATAGCGCTTCACAGTAGTAATACATATCATATAAATAACAAATAATATAACTAATAGCTCATGGGAATAAGTGCTTCAGACATACTGTAAAATTAACATTAAGGAGGGAGTCCCTGCTCCGAGGAGCTTACAATCTAATTGGTAGGTAGGGAGAACGTACAGAGACAGTAGGAGGGAATACTAGTAAGTGCGTCTGCAGGGGGCCAAGCTTTATGTGTCATGTGTCCATGATTATCCAGTGCTACTCATATGCTTCTTTAAGCAGATGTGTCTTAAGGTGATTCTTAAAGGTGGATAGTGAGGGGGCTAGTCGGGTATTGAGGGGAAGGGCATTCCAGAGGTGTGGGGAAGAAAGTGAGAAAGGTTTAAGGTGGGAGAGAGCTTTAGATACAAAGGGCGTAGAAAGAAGACATCCTTGAGAAGAACGCAAGAGTCGGAATGGTGCATAGTGAGAAATTAGGGCTGAGATGTAAGGAGGGGCAGAAGAATGTAAAGCTTTAAAAGTGAGCAGGAGAATTGAGTGGGAGATACATGATTTAATCGGAAGCCAGGAGAGGGATTTCAGTAGGGGAGATGCGGAGACAGATTTAGGAAAGAGTAGAGTGATTCTGGCAGCAGCGTTTAGGATAGATTGTAGGGGAGACAGGTGAGAGGTAGGAAGGCTGGACAGCAGGAGGTTGCAGTAATCGAGACGTGAGAGAATGAGGGCCTGGGTCAGAGTTTTAGCAGTTGAGTAACAGAGGAAAGGGCGTATCTTTGTGATATTGCAGAGGAAAAAGCGACAAGTTTTAGAAACGTTTTCAATATGAGAGGAGAATGAGAGAGAGGAATGATGTGTAACCCCTAGGCAGCGTGCGTGGGCTACTGGGTGAATTATCGTATTTCCAATAGCAATGTGGAAGGAGGTAGTAGGGCCAGGTTTGGGAGGAAGTATAAGGAGCTCTGTTTTTGCCATGTTAAGTTTCAGTCGGCGGATGGCCATCCAGGATGATATTCCAGAGAGGCATTCAGAAACTTTGTCTGTATAGCAGGTGTAAGGTCAGGGGTTGAAAGGTAAATTTGTGTGTCGTCAGCATAGAGGTGATATTTAAACCCAAAAGATGTGATTAGGTCACCTAGAGAGAGTGTGTATAGAGAAAAGAGAAGGGGTCCCAGGACAGAGCCCTGGGGTACCCCACAGAGAGATCAATAGAGGAGGAGGAGGTGTTAGCAAAAGAGACACTGAAAGTACGATGGGAGAGGTAAGAGGAGATCCAAGATAAAGCTTTGTTCTGAATACCTAGAGTATGGAGAATGTGAAGGAGAAGAGGGTGGTCCACGGTGTCGAATGCTGCAGAGAGGTCGAGTAATATGAGTGTAAATTCCTATCCGTATTCTCTGACGTCGTTGCGTGAGAATACCCTGCTGCCAACTCGAGATGACTTCACCCCCGGGGGCTTTAACCCACTCTTAAAGCGCTGATGATCTGGGAAAACAAAATGGTGGACAAGCTCGGAGGAAAGCAGTAATTGAGTCAGACAGTGAAGCTTTGTCAAAAACTGTTCTCCTGTTTATTGAAGGGTATACAGCCAGTTTATATAGCAAACTTGAGCATAGAAAAAAACACACATATGAGAACATACTTCCCTTTTAATTCACAGTCTGTCTATCTCAGCAGAATGACAGTTAGACAGCATAGACAGTTTATGGTCTGGGAAGGGGCCTTAATACCGAACTTGGAGGCAGTTAAAGGAAATGTCAGTCTTTAGGACAGTATGTTGTGTAATGCATTCTTGTGTAACTCATGCTCAATATGGCTGGGAACAAGTTCCTGTTTCTACAGGGCAAAAAATAAGTCTGAACAAATACAGTTCAGCTAGTGATAAATGGGTGAGAGGTCATTTTCTCAGATCTGACTAGAAGGCACAATTACGTATGGCATATGGCATGTGGTTAGTTCCTGAGACTTAAATGTTAGTACAGAATGGTTATAGAAAAATGGTTATCTAGCAATCAAAATGGAGTCCCCCCTTATATGCACATTTTCAATGAGCAGAGTGTAATGACCTCTGTCTTTGGCAGCGTGGAGGTCGTCAGTTATTTTAGTGAGGGCTGTTTCAGTAGAGTGAGCAGTGCGGAAGCCTGATTGTAGAGGGTCTAGGACAGAATAGGTGTTGAGAAAGTGTAGCAATCGAGAGAATACAAGACGTTCAAGGAGTTTGGAGGCAAAAGGCAGGAGGGAGACAGGTCGATAGTTAGAAGGACAGGTAGGGTCAAGCTTGCTGTTTTTGAGTAATGGTATAACGATTGCATGCTTGAAGGATGATGGAAAGGTACCAGAGTAGAGGGAAGAGTTAAAGATCTGTGTGAGCATAGGGATTATAGAAGGAGCAAGACGTTTTAGGAGATCGGAGGGAATGGGATCAAGAGGGCAAGTGGTAGAGGGAGAAGAGGAGATCAGCAGTGACACATCCTCCTCCGAGATAGCGGAAAAAGAGTCAAGAAAGGCAAGAAAGGCAGGAGGAGAGTTGGGAAGCATTGTGGGATGAGAGGAGGCAACAGATGGGATGTTCTGCCGTATGGACTCCACCTTTTCCTTAAAAAAGTCAGCAAAGTCCTGAGGTGAGATGGAGGAAGAAGAGGAGGCAGCTGAGGGTGGTCTGAATAGAGAGTCAAAGACTCGTGTGTGTTGATTAGTGATGAAAAGTAGGTTTGTTTAGCCTGAGAGAGGGCAGAGTTGAAACAGGATAGCATAAATTTGTAGTGAATGAAGTCTGCGAGCGTATGAGATTTCCTCCAGAGGCGTTCAGAGGAACGAGTGGAGGAATGCAGCATGCGTGTGTGGGAGTTTACCCAGGGTCTGGGGTTAGAAGGGCGAGGACGGCAGAGAGAAAGCGGGGCATGAAGATCAAGAGAGAGAGAAGATAAGGCAGAGTTGTAGTTCCTGACCAGGTTGTCAAGGTCTGAAGCAGAACTGAGAGAGGAGAGGGAGGAGCGTAAAGAGGAATCAAGAGCTGGTAGGTTAATAGAGCACAGGTTTCTGCCAAAACGAGGGCGAGATGGAGATGGAGAGAAGCGAGAGAGAGAAAATGAGATGAGGTGAGGTGATGGTCAGAGAGAGGAAAAGGGGAAAGGGGAAATGGAGAAACCGGAGAGAGAGAAGTTTTTAGTGAAAACCAGGTCTAGGTAGTGTCCATCCTTGTGGGTGCTGGCTTCAGTCCACTGTTGAAGGCCAAAAGAAGAGGTTAGAGTAAGAAAGCGGGAAGCCCAAGGGAGAGAGGGGTCATCAATGTGGCAATTGAAGACCCCAAGGTGAAGAACAGGGGAGTCTGAGGAGAGAAAGAAAGAGAGCCAGGATTCAAAGTGAGAGAGAAAGGCAGAAGGGGGATGAGTAGAGGAAGGTGGGCGATAGATGACCGCCACATGGACCGGGAGAGGAGAGAAGATCTGGACTGTGTGAACCTCAAAGGAGGGAAAAGCAAGAGAGGGAGGAATAGGAACTGTTCGGTAGCGGCAGAGAGAGGAGAGCAGGAGCCCCATGCCTCCACCCCTGCCACCAGGGCGCGGAGTGTGGGAGAAGGAAAGGCCACCATAGGAGAGGGCAGCTTCCAGAGCAGAGTCAGACTGAGTGAGCCAGGTTTCAGTTATAGCAAATAGGAGCAGAGAGTGAGAGAGAAAGAAGTCATGCACAGAGAGGAACTTGTTAGAGAGGGAGCGAGCATTCCAAAGGGCACAGGAGAAAGGGAGAGAGGAGGGAGGGTGGCAGGGGATGGGTATGAGGTTGGAGGGGTTAACACCAGAAGGAGTAGAAGTTGCATGTGGAAGGCGAAGACGAGAGCAAGTAGAAATAAGGCAGGACCAGGATTGGAAGAGATATCCCCAGAAGCGAGGAGGAGAAGCATGGACAGAAAGAGAATGTGTGAGGATGATTTGTAGGGGTGTGTTTTAGTGCAGGAGGTATAGCTGTATGGTGACAGAGGGCGCAGGTAAGAGAGGAGTTCATGCGAACTGAGAAGTGGTGAAGTAAGGAGAGATGGCGAAATATGAATAGAGTTAGAGACATGATGAGGCTGGTGGAAGGAAGTGCATAATTTGAAAATAAGTGAGGTTACAGCAAATATAAAAAGTAAAGGCGGCATCACAGTAATAGTAATGTGTTGAGATGTGCAGTCTGGGATGATATCCTCCTTTCCAGCGTAGATCAAATGCAGGAATTAGAAGCAGTAGATGGTGTCCACTTTTTCCACTTCTTTTTGAACTTCCTTTTTTAAACTTCCACACTACTTTAAAGATTTCTACTTAAAAGCATTTCTGCTTAAGAGCAAAGGCTGCAGGCAGCAATGGCTGTTGTGAGTTTACTTATATACATTTAGAAAGTCACCTGGTTGGTACAACAAACTTAATTAGCACATGTGAGGGAAGTTAAAGCAAATGGTTTTTCAAAGGTGGGTGTTGTCTTGCACAAGTGTGAAAGATGAATTAAATTAAGACAATAGGGGGATGATTTACATACAGACCATTTGAGATGTTTTTACCTAAATTGAACTAAATAGACAGCAGGGTATGATGATTGCAAGACAGACAGACAAGTTGAGATGTTTTTACCTAAATTGAACTAAATAGACAGCAGGGTATGATGATTGCAGGACAGACAGACAATTTGAGATGTTTTTACCTGAGAAAAGACAAGAGATGAGATGAGAAGCAGATCAATTGTCCCAACTTCCTTTTTTAAACCTCCTCACTACTTTAAAGATTTCTACTTAAAAGCATTTCTGCTTAAGAGCAAAGGCTGCAGGCAGCAATGGCTGTTGTGAGTTTACTTATATACATTTAGAAAGTCACCTGGTTGGTACAACAAACTTAATTAGCACATGTGAGGGAAGTTAAAGCAAATGGTTTTTCAAAGGTGGGTGTTGTCTTGCACAAGTGTGAAAGATGAATTAAATTAAGACAATAGGGGGATGATTTACATACAGACCATTTGAGATGTTTTTACCTAAATTGAACTAAATAGACAGCAGGGTATGATGATTGCAAGACAGACAGACAAGTTGAGATGTTTTTACCTAAATTGAACTAAATAGACAGCAGGGTATGATGATTGCAGGACAGACAGACAATTTGAGATGTTTTTACCTGAGAAAAGACAAGAGATGAGATGAGAAGCAGATCAATTGTCCCAACTTCCTTTTTTAAACCTCCTCACTACTTTAAAGATTTCTACTTAAAAGCATTTCTGCTTAAGAGCAAAGGCTGCAGGCAGCAATGGCTGTTGTGAGTTTACTTATATACATTTAGAAAGTCACCTGGTTGGTACAACAAACTTAATTAGCACATGTGAGGGAAGTTAAAGCAAATGGTTTTTCAAAGGTGGGTGTTGTCTTGCACAAGTGTGAAAGATGAATTAAATTAAGACAATAGGGGGATGATTTACATACAGACCATTTGAGATGTTTTTACCTAAATTGAACTAAATAGACAGCAGGGTATGATGATTGCAAGACAGACAGACAAGTTGAGATGTTTTTACCTAAATTGAACTAAATAGACAGCAGGGTATGATGATTGCAGGACAGACAGACAATTTGAGATGTTTTTACCTGAGAAAAGACAAGAGATGAGATGAGAAGCAGATCAATTGTCCCAACTTCCTTTTTTAAACCTCCTCACTACTTTAAAGATTTCTACTTAAAAGCATTTCTGCTTAAGAGCAAAGGCTGCAGGCAGCAATGGCTGTTGTGAGTTTACTTATATACATTTAGAAAGTCACCTGGTTGGTACAACAAACTTAATTAGCACATGTGAGGGAAGTTAAAGCAAATGGTTTTTCAAAGGTGGGTGTTGTCTTGCACAAGTGTGAAAGATGAATTAAATTAAGACAATAGGGGGATGATTTACATACAGACCATTTGAGATGTTTTTACCTAAATTGAACTAAATAGACAGCAGGGTATGATGATTGCAAGACAGACAGACAAGTTGAGATGTTTTTACCTAAATTGAACTAAATAGACAGCAGGGTATGATGATTGCAGGACAGACAGACAATTTGAGATGTTTTTACCTGAGAAAAGACAAGAGATGAGATGAGAAGCAGATCAATTGTCCCAACTTCCTTTTTTAAACCTCCTCACTACTTTAAAGATTTCTACTTAAAAGCATTTCTGCTTAAGAGCAAAGGCTGCAGGCAGCAATGGCTGTTGTGAGTTTACTTATATACATTTAGAAAGTCACCTGGTTGGTACAACAAACTTAATTAGCACATGTGAGGGAAGTTAAAGCAAATGGTTTTTCAAAGGTGGGTGTTGTCTTGCACAAGTGTGAAAGATGAATTAAATTAAGACAATAGGGGGATGATTTACATACAGACCATTTGAGATGTTTTTACCTAAATTGAACTAAATAGACAGCAGGGTATGATGATTGCAAGACAGACAGACAAGTTGAGATGTTTTTACCTAAATTGAACTAAATAGACAGCAGGGTATGATGATTGCAGGACAGACAGACAATTTGAGATGTTTTTACCTGAGAAAAGACAAGAGATGAGATGAGAAGCAGATCAATTGTCCCAACTTCCTTTTTTAAACCTCCTCACTACTTTAAAGATTTCTACTTAAAAGCATTTCTGCTTAAGAGCAAAGGTAAATATATTTATCCTCTACAACACATTGCCACAGGGTACATGTCAATGTTAAATCTTAAGTCTATTTCTAGATGTCTATAACGTCACACAGCTTCTGTGGTGTAGTGGTAGAACTCTTAACCAACATATGAAAGGGTCCTGGGTTCAATTCCTGTATGAAATGGTATAATTAAATTTTTAATAAATTATTATTTTAATTATATTGTATAATTTATAAATATATAATTATTTATTATTCTTTATTAAGTAATAATTATTTATTAATCAATAATGATGTATTAATAATAATTCTTTATTAATAATTCATTATTAATCATTCTTTATGATTAATTATGTATTATTAATAAGTATGATTATTAATTATTATTATTATTAACAGTTAATTAACTAATTAATAATTATTACTAAATACTTAATAATAATTATTAATACTTACTTATTAATAAAACTTATTAATACTTACTAATTATTAATAATTAGTAAGTATTAATAATTGTTATTAATAATTAAGTATTAATAATTATTACTAATTGGGTATTAATAATTATACCAAATTAGTCATAATAATTATTAATACTTAATTATTAACAACAATTATTAATACTTACTAATTATTAATAATTATTAAGTATTAATACATTTTATTAATAAATAAGTATTAATAATTATTATTACTAATTGGGTTTTAATAATTATTTGGTATTAGTAATACTTATTAATTAGTAAAAATTATTAATTGTTAATGATAATTAATAATCATACTTATTAATCATAATATAATTAATAATAATAGTATTATTAATTAATAATTATTCATAAATAATTATTAATATAGAATTATTATTAATACTTAATACATAATTATTAATACATAATTATTACTTAATAAAGAATAATAATAATTATATATTATTTATAAATTATACAATATAATTAAAATAATAATTTATTAAAAATGTAATTATATTATACCATATCATATCATACAGGAATTGAACCCAGGACCCTTGTCATATGTTGGTTAAGAGTTCTACCACTACACCACAAAAGCTGTGTGATGTCATAGACATCTAGAAATATACTAAAGATTTAACATTGACATGTACTCTGTGGCAATGTGTTGTAGAGGATAAATATGGTGTAGAGGTAAGAAGCAAGGCATTCGTATCAGAAGGTCCTGAGTTCAATCCCTGCATGTGTTTTGTACAAAATGTATTAATGTTTAATTGTGTCTGTGTCTGGTAGTCAATAAAGCATTGAATTGAATGTTTGAAAAAAATGGCAAGAGAGCAGAGAGATGAGCAGAGCAGAAAGATATGATCACGTGGACAGCAGGAAGAGCAGAGCACTGGTAAGGCGGCAAAATGGAGGAGAATTAAATCTGTAATGAGGAGGCTCGAGAGCTGATGCCGGTGAAATTTTAACGCGACCCCGGTTGTAACGCGGTCTTGGGGTTGTGGACCCCAAGGACCGCGTTATAACGGGTTCAGCTGTACTTGCTATACAATGTTTTATTCTTAATGGGCAAATGCACTATTATCAAGATCTGGATAATAGTAATTTTGCCCATTACTGTACTGTATGTCTTGGAGGGGGAGGTTCTTGGGGGTAGTGTGGGTGCCCATTCATTGCCATTGCGGTTATATTTGCTCCCATTGAGGGCATTGGTAACCACACTGGCAATCAATGGGTGAATTGGCTAGAATTGGGTTTTAATGTTTATTGGGAGAAGCAGGAGTGGGTGAAGGTGGTATTTGGGCTGTGGTCTGTGTTTATGCCTACCGGGTGTGTAGCGGGCGGGAGGTTTTAAACGCTTCATTATTTAGTGATAGTAACCGTAAAGGTAATGAAGGGGTTGATTCCTGCTAACTCCCCGGTAGGCATAAACACCCACGATAGGCCAAATACCCCTTCACCCACCCACACTACCCCCAATAAATAAGAACTGGTGTTTAACCCCTTCATTACCTTTAGCGGTTATCCGCTAAGGTAATGAAGCTGCATGTAAATGTATTTGTATTACATACTGTAGGATGGAAGGAGGGGGTCTCCGGAGCTTATATTAATGTGTATCAGCTCTGGACACTCCCAGTTTCAATCCAATGCAATAAAAATACATTTCTAAGTCCTACTCGCAAATTCCATTAGCGAGATGAGATCTGTCATAAATGCACTTGTTCAGAGCCTCAATGAGATTATCGGAGCCACTAGAATAGGGTAATTTGAGCTCCCGCCCCAATTTTTTTGAACAGGAGCACTACTGTTAGGGGAGAGGCAGTTCCCAAATGGGTTTGGCAGGTTATCGGAGCTTTCTGAATAGCAAACTTGCCAAATCGTTCAGGAAATGCTCAAAATAATTGATGAGTTAGTTATCGACATTTATTGAATAGGCCGTATGAGTTCTTTAAGTTTAGTTTTGAACTGCATAACAGACCTGTGGAAAGATGTAGGTATAGAGAAGTACACCGAGATTTACAATATAACATAATTATAGAGAACCTCATGTTGATAGACTGTATAATAGCAAGTTTACACTACTCCAGATTAACTATTGCCACTGTCATTAGCACACTTTCCATTGTGTGTAGCTAACATTTTTTATTTTATTAACTGTGTCTGTGTCACATTTACTATTTTTTCTGGAAAGTAGCATTAGCCTACAACCCTTTCAATGAAAATATATTTTACTATATTTAATTTTGAATTTACTACTCTGGTACCAACGTCCCTTTCATATAGCTTTCCTTTTCTTCTGAAAAATGATCCAATCTCATTCCTTTAGTATTTCCTTTTACGTTAATACATCTGTTACAATACTTCCCAGAACGTATTTTGTCTACAATACCTACTGTATTACACATTCAGCAGGAGTTTGCCCCTTCCTTGATCCACAATGTGTTGCAATGTAATGAATTGATTAAGGTAATATTTCCAGTACTGGTATTCTGCAAGAATGCATCAAACTGACATGTGAATGGTGGCAATAGGGATTCTACTAAAACCTTTGAATTATATGTTATGTTTTGCTCCCTAGATGACAGGAAAACTTATTATAAATGACATAAATTGTATAAAAAATGTGTTACTATTGAAAGGCATCTGCAGGAAATTGCAAATGATAAAACAATGCATGAGCTGTATTTTTTATTTCTTGCACAGAAAGAGATATAGATGTAGCAGATGTTATTACTCCCATTAACGATTAGCGATGTGTTAATGCTACTATGTTATCACTACAAGTTTTACAGTGAGCACCATTGAAAACGTTGGTAAAACGCATATGTTTTCTCCTTAATGCATACAATATTTACCATGTTATTTCTTGGATTATTCAGTGATGATGTGTGTAATATCTGCTGCTTCTGCAACTCACAAAGCAGTAATAGGGGAATCATTAAACTAACATGATATGAATTACATAAAATTAAATCAATGTGTGTAACATATGTTGATTATTAGGTACATTATAAGAACAATGACAATATTTTGTTTATACCTACAGAGTATTTTACAACTGTGGTGGGGGAGAGGGGGGCTATCTACAGTGTCAAGGCATATTTGGAACAAAATTGACTGAATAGCTTAATTTTCATTTTATAGGGTTGTGTCATTAGACTAGATTTACTAAAGGTTGAAATAAAAGCTTGGGAAATTGAGCCTTATTAAAAATTATCATGGCTATATTTGTTGAATTACTGCCAAATACACTAAGAATTATTTATTCATAAATGGATTGTGAAAGGGAGCTCATCTTTGTACATTAAATATGCATTAACTGTTTGGAAAATAACGTTAGCGATACAAATAGCATGTCATTTTTTGACCTAGATAAACTAGGCCAATTTGGGAGTGTCATAATGAAGAGTTAGGAAAAATTTATATGATGCACAGATTGTAATGAGATGCATCAAATTGTGCGCATCTGTGAGTCACATTTTCACCCTTCAAAGTGCTTTAAAAAAAATCTGAGGAAGTGGTATCCCAAGGGGGAGTGATGAGGCGATGTATTGCTTTCCAAAAAATTGAAAAAAACTGATGGATGCTGTATCGCTAAAAATTAACTTTACTGAGCCACTAATGCAATCTGAAACAAAACAGGACTCTTGAGAAGAACCTCTTGGGATACCACTTCCTGCATTACCATCGGGCTGATAACATGCTAGTTTGGATTACCCTCCAAGAGGTTGTGAGTAATTTACAATCTAATACTTTGATTGACATACTGTATGTATATACAAATTATTCTTTTCAGACTAGCTCCAGGGATTAATTTCTGTCAGTGGTTTAAGGGGGTCTGAGTTTCCATTCGCATGGATATCTCTGACATTACCAGAACATTCATAAAACAGTATTCCCTACCCATAAGAGCATAAATGACTTTACTCTATTGGAATTGTATTCACACAAAAATTGTTGGATATTATTTGCATACTCTAGAGCCCTGAATTAGGCAACTATTGTTGCCAATTATTCTCCTTAAAAAAATCTGACACACATACGGTGGCGTACATTTTTCTTTTTTACAACTCCACCCAACTATGCTCAAAAAAAGTATGCAATGCAAAACTTTCTTTGTTTCAAAAATATTTTAATACAGATACAGCCACCAGTATTAGATCACTTGCCTTGGAAAATCTGGAGCAATCTCCCAATAAACTGCAATATTTATGTGAGATTTCTGCAGCCAGACTAATGGCCCATCAGATTAACATAGAGGGGGCCCCCTGCTGTGTTAATCCGATGGGCCATTAGTCTGGCAGTAGAATCTCATTGAAATGTTGAGGCATGTTGAGGCATTTACTATGAGATACCTTAGTTTTTACCCAGGCAAGTGATCGGATACTGGTGGCTGCATCTGTATACAGTATATCCCCTGAAGGGTAGATACTCAAATGACTGTTAAATACTTAACAATATGTTAACTGAAGTTAACATATTGTTAAGTGCTAATGGGATTAAATGCTGCTTTCAGCTGTAACGAGCTCATGCGTTATTATTATAATGGATGTTTGTGCTAATATTATTCAAGAGAGGCATTCCCTCTAACCGTGCATATCCTCAGAGCTCTGTTACAGTTAACAAAGGGATTTAACATAACATTTGGTCATAGCAAAAAGTAGCGTTACATCCAGACTCTGAAAGAGGTATTTTATAAAATCTGGATGAGTATTAGACCACAGTTTTTTATGTTTTAACTATCATATTGTTATTTACTGGTTATTTTCCTCTCCTGTAAAAATGTAGCAAGTCTTACTGTTCTTGTGGAAAAAAATGCGGAAAACTGGTGTTTGATCACAGCCCCGCCACGGCCCCAAGAACAGTAAGGTTTGCATCCCGGAAGGATTGCATTATTAAGGTTGCAGGGTCCATGCTTTTGAATGGGACCCCCACAGTGGCAATCTTTTACTTCATGAGTCACCTGTTGAGATTAGATTAGCTATGCAACCGTCTCTGTCCCTGTCTGCAGCTGTCTTTCCCTCTGCAGCCATCTCCCCACAGTGCTAAAAGTAAGATGCAAGGCTGTATTTCCTGCTCCTTATATAGGTCTCTTCATCATGAGAGGGAGGCTACAGTATATGGCTATATTTGGTCATCTAAATCATCAAGGGGGCTGGTCAGGACACGTAACACTATCCAGCCCTTTTTATGATGTAGATGGGAATTCAGAAGCATGGAACCCTACAGAGTTTATTCTCCTTGGCAGCTTACTGTTCTTGGGGCCACAAGAACTTTAGCCCTGGTGCAGCTGCTTCAGAATGGTGAAAATTGCGACACCGAGAACAGCAAGTCTTTCTAAATCTGTATTTTCTTTTCACTTTCATTAAATAACTATTCAGGGACCTGATAGAAGTAGCACAACTTTTGGGTAAGGCATGCTTAATGCCATGTTATTTGAAGATAACACAAGTCATTGCTAACTTGACATGACGTGAAGCATATGCTAATGAGATAACTAACGACAGTTGTTTTTGCATGTATTTAACTTTGAGGATACTCATTAAATGGAGAAAAACTAATTAGGTAACATGACGTTAATAGGCCAGATTTAACGAAGCTCTGATGATCTATCCACTCATTTTTCAAGCATTCATCTATAGGTAGAAATTACAGTAGGTAGCATATTTCAAGTGAAGTGGTCTGTAAATGATTTTTTCCAATTTCAAAAAAGTATCCAATATTAAACAGAGTAAATGGTAGTGGCTTAGGTTGTGGGAAAAAATAACAATATTATACCATCTCTCTTTTTATGGAATTTGTAGACGTTGGGTTTAAAATGTTGCATATCACCACCACTGCGATGTTGCTCCTCTAAATAAGCCTTAAAAAAGCAATACAATCATTGAGATAAATGCATTACTTGAGCATCTGTGGCACACTCGTCAAATTGATAAATGACCCTGTAAGTGTTAGAACATTCACAGGTCAATATTCTTTAGAAATACCTTGAGGCATTAATTGGCATTTGCTCCAGAATTTTTAAAGTTGTGTTTTTTGCCTGCTGAAATGTTTCAAATACCAGTAATTAAAGTGAACCAGGGCGAAATAAATTTTGCACCAGCTGGCAGGTTTAGCACAGAATGTGTTTCTGCTTTTCTTTCATTTTTTTAATCAGCTCAATACAGTACGTCCTTGAATACAATTCCAGGCACAGACATAATTTTCTTTGATTTTCCATGGTGTCACCTGGCTTTCATTTACCCAACAGTGGAAAATACAGTAGGTTTGTATAGGTGATATTTTTTGGATAGTAAATACACTAAAATTGTCAGTTCAATTTCAAGGTGGTTCCCTATTAAACTGATCATACTTATCTTACCTAGCACATATCTAACAAATATAGCCTGCTTATATTATAATTGGCTTAAACCAGCGGTGCGCAAACCGTGGGGCGCGACCCCCAGGGGGGGCGCGAGACTGCCGACGGGGGGGTGCGGGGTTTACAGAGGCCCCGCGCGCTTCCCGAAGGCACTTAAATTAAGTGCCGGGGGAGTTGCAGGGCCTCTGTAAACCATACTTACCCGTGGCTCCCGCGGCTTCCTCCCGGCGTCGCCATGGCAACGCGGCGTCAAAATGACGCTGCGAGGTTATGTGACGTCACGTTGCTATGGCAACGTGACGTCATTACGCCAGAGCGAGGGTAAGTTGGGGTTGGGGGGGGGGCGCGGGAGTGAGGGGACAGCCGGCAGGGGGGCGCAGGGAAAAAAGTTTGCGCCCCCCTGGCTTAAACAATGGGTTTAAACTGTTACATCCTTACAAAATTTGAAAAAAACATTATAATATCAGAAGACTTTAAGAAGACTTTTGATTATTTATGTGTGGTATTACACAAAGTGCATTCAAGATTGTACCTATTTCATTTGAAGATGCAAGAAAATATATGACTTTTTTTAAGGTCAGGAAATTTCTATGCAGCTGTTTAGATAACTTACAGTGTTAAAATTAGTTTTTATTACTTTGAAACAAATTTACAATATATTCTTGAAGCTAGTTTGTATACATTCAATTAAGTAATAGTACCTACTGTATGAAGGACTGTGATTTATTTCTTAACAACTGAAAAGTGAAGCACAATAAATTGGAATCTGCCATGTGTTAATTACTTGTATGGTTTTGAGTATTGCTGTACATGTGCAATGCAAACTCTCAAAATGGTTAGAGAACAGTCAAAATAAGTTACAAATTCAACATACAGTAAATACACATACATACAGTACACTCTGTTATGTTTTATTATACAGTGACTTCATAACATAATGGCATAATTTGCATAATTTGCTTTCCCAGAAGCTTTTGTTAAATTCAGTCTATGGGAATAATTCATTTAACTACTAAAGTGCCAATTCGGCACTCCAGGTCAACTCCTATTGAATGCAATAAGAGTTACAGTGTGATAGTGGCAATTGGGGCACTATCATAGTTTAATGAATAACCCCCTATATGTCCAGAGTAATAAAGTGATAATTTATTGATGATATACTTTTTACATCGCAATGTGTCTATTGAACTTGAACTGAGTTAAAACTACTGCAGTGACTTTTATAATTCCGTAATAATTGGAATGCATGTGCTGATAGTTTCTTTACACAATTGAAAAATGTAAATGTGCACGCTGTCCCTCCAAAACTCTCCCACGACTTTCAAGTCTTCCCTGCAGCTCCTGATCTTTCGTGATCAGTGGGGCACACTCAGCACATCAAACACAAAAATAGGAGCGCATGAAAAGAAGCAAAAAAGCCGAAATTAGTACATAGAATATACATTCTATGTACTAATTTCGGCTTTTTTGCTTCTTTTCATGCGCTCCTATTTTTGTGTTTGAGTTTCTTTACACAACCTGGAAATTCCAATTTTCGGCTCTGTGTTCTGTGTTTTTTTTTAATTGCTTATTTAATTTCTTGCTCACAATGTTTATTTATGACTGTGGTAATTTTGCTGCTTTCATCTATTGATGATGTATAGTAGTATGATGGTCACATATTTTCTTATAGTTGAATTAGCCAAAGCATTTATAAAATGTACGAGTACATTGTTTACTGATTGCAAACGTAAAAGCCAATGTTTGTAATGTAATATATTAACTTATTAGGAAATTATTTTCTGGTAAAACAATAATTGTTTTAACAGGAGATGGATTTGTCACCTTTGTGTTATTTTAATATTCTTTATTAAATCTTATCCAAGGCTAAATTATTCAGATGCTTAGAAGTTCAAAAAAGTGAAAACTACATGTTCTATATTATCTTCTGTACACAATATATACTGTATCCATCTTTGTGTAATTATTCAGAAAGAATAGTGTGCCCTGCATACAGTAGAGGAAACGCTTATTCTAACATTTGCCTTAAACTAGCCGGGTTACATTCAGGGTATGTGCTGGGTTTGTTCTGGGCTAGTTTGAGGCACGTTTAAGGTATTTCTGTATTGACTAACGACCCATAGGATTAACACAGCAGGGATACCTGGCATTCCAATTCAGTTTGAATGGGACTGCCAGGGACCCCCGCTGTTAATCTGATAGGCCATTAATCAATGCAAAAATGCTGGGGCTAGTTTAAGGAAAAGTATTCAGAATGTACCTGGGTGTACCTGGGTCTTTTGGGGAATTGCCACTGGTTTTTGTTAGAATAATCGCTGCCTCTACTGTATATATAAAACAATTCAGAAGGAAGGTTAAAAGAGCAATAACAAGTGTACCCTGTGCTCTTCTTTGTAGTCCCAGCGCCGTGTTACATTTCACCTACCTGATGGCTCCCAAGAAAGCTGCAGTGACAGTGGTCTAGGAGACCATGAGCCTGTGAGTAGTGGAACCCTGATCTCATACCCTCTTCCTCTGGTTCAGCCACAGGAAGAATTCTACGACCAAGTCTCACCTGACAAGAGGACTGAAGCTGATGGCAACTCTGACCCCAACTCTGGTGAGTCAACCACAAAACTATTTAACTCTCATTATCTACAGTGATTGTTACAGAAATAGAATCAGAGTCAGCATGAGATCAGTCTGCCAGTGAGTTTCATTTTTTGGGAGTACTGGTTTACTGACTGTGTAAATGTCTAATAAGAAGCAAATGTCTCACTCTCTCAAAAGAAGTTGTGCTATCAGATATTAACATGGATGTTGATGAGTATCGATCTATTGTTAAAATAAAGAACAGTGGAGAAAATGTTGTTATGTTACAAATATCCATATACTTTAGAAAATCTGTTTGCAGAAATGTAAATGTTTCTTGTACCGGCATTTTGAAGTCTGCATTTATTTTGAACTACACCAACATATTTAATATCAAGTTGCAACTATGGTTCTATTCAAATTATTACTTTATTATGTGATTTAGAAATCATGTAACAAAATATCAGACTTAGAAAAACAAGTAGCGCACCAACTGGGATTGTGTAAAAAAATGACAAATGAATGAGTACTTCAGTATTAGGTGATACCTTTTTTATTTGGACTAACAATTGATATTTTAGGACAAGCTTTCAAGATTTCTCTCAGTTCCTCAGGTTTAGCAACACTGATTTACAAAAGATTCCATTAACACAGATGTAATACCCAAGATAACAATTTAAGACAGATGATGTACAGAAGGAATGGCAGAGGGAATGGTTAATTAACAGACTGGGCAAAACATGAATGAAAAGGATAGTGACAAATGTCGAATGTGTGTAGGACCAAGCATCCAGCAGCAGTATGAAAGGGGGCTACAGGAGGAGGGGAGGTGACATGTAAAATTAACAAAATGGCAGGGAGAATCATGATATAAAATGAAGTGTTTTAGAAACCCCAGATCAGCTTTTAAATCCACTTTTTTTTAGTGTTAAAGAGCATTTTGAATTTGAGTTCAAATATTTTCTTCTCTACCTCATCTGCGTTAGATTATTATCTTGGATTTACATTTTTGTTAAACTCATAGAATATTTTGTAAATCAGTATTGCCTAACCTGAGGAAGAGAATAGGACTCTCTAAAATATCAATTGTTAGCATAAATAAAAAAAGCATTCTCCTAATACTGAATAACTTATAATTTAGATAAAGTATATCTCAAGTGGACTAAACAGCAGCTTCTATTTAATGCAAGTAAAAACAATGATTGGTTTATTGTTTCCATTTCAGTTTCATTATGGACCTTTCTGAAGGTTAAAAAACATAGCCATAATGTTCATTTAAATAGCACATCCGACTCTCTTGATGATGTTGCAGCTATGTATTTAATGCCAGAGGAAGGCCGACTTTGACGGTCATATTATGTCCACTGGGCAAGTATTGTTGCCTGGTGGAGAAACAGTCTGTATCTCAGAAACAAGTCCAAGTTATATAAATAAAAATACCCCTAGTATCTATAAGTAACTCACTGATCCTTTCTTACAGCAGGATTCCACAGTGACTGTACCAGTGAGGACTAGATTGTTAATTGACTGTGAATATGTCATTGTTTAAATAAATCTCTGATGATTTTGTAATACATGTTGGTGCATTCTGATTTGATAAGGAAATAAATTCATATTAACTTTCTACAGAGAAACTGGATACTACTGCTTGATTGCTTTATTTTATTTTGATTGTTCTGTGTATTACAATATGATTGAGACATTTTCGAGTATCTAAATATTTTTGTGATTTTCAGTGAGTATTTTGCTTTTATTTAAAAACATTTTATTGCTTAGCATATCATTCATATGAGAGCATTTAGTCTATCTTATAGAGAATATAGCCAGTAATGTCTATTGTTGTAAAGGTATAAGGATTCCAGTTTATTCACAGGACAGAAATGTATTAATTAATCTACTGTATGTAGTACAACTTGAGAGACAGCATCCTACTTACTGTTGGAAGATTAGGCAAATGTAAACAATATAATAAAGTGAATGTCTGCTTTTAGAAACTGTTTACATGCAACAGAATACACTGGAAGAGTGTTTTCCATACACAACTCATTATGTTGCATTTCTTTTAGAACATCTTCTGCAAGTATTTTGGTATAAAGTCAGAAATAAGAAATGCACTTACTGATTTAGAGTTGCTTTTTGAAAAAAAATATATATCACAGAAAGTACCACACTGTGGTTGTTGCTTCTACGACATCTGTCACTAGTGGTACTTTCACTTGAATTTAAAGTATTGCTGACTCCAGAGTCTAGTTTGCATGATAAGTAAATGAATAGTGAATACACCCTAAGTTGTAGCTGAAATTTTTTGACAGCTTTTTATATTTACCCCCTTTAAGCTGTAATATGACATTTCACATTTAAAATGTACTGTTCTCGTTAACTATTCAATGGCGGTCAAAGAACTACAGCAATTAAGGTTGATATTTAATGAAAACAAATGTTCAAACGGATTCCCAGAGGCATCTATATTATTACGTTCCCCCCAAAATATTATCTTACATAGTTAGTTCGCCCTGAAATGGTGTTGTATATATGCAAATGAAAACAAAAAATAAAACGCAAGTGATAGAAAATGGAGGACAAATATTTATTAGGTAGACGAATGTCTTAACCCCTCCAGTGCCAGATGGTCCTGCCCTCTCTGTGGCCATGGACCCACCGGCACTTCCTGATTATGTGAGTTCTCTTTAAAGCGATCATGTGATCCCTACCTGGTTCCGGCCGCCTGACCAAATATGAAGGGTGTAACGGGAGACCAGGTAATTTACACCTTTTTTACCAGGATCAGTCACTGAGCAAAACAATCTTTGCAAATAGAGTCCTCCTTGGTGCTGGAACTTTCACTTGTGCTCAATACAATGCATGAAAAATAAAAAAAATGTAGTAAAACAATGAGTAACACACCTAATTAAAGATGCTGTCACCTCTGTGAAAATAGTAACACTAGATGCTATTTCACCCTAAACACTCCAGAAATGGTGATGGGAATGACCACAAACATACACATACCACCTCCAAGCAGTTAACCCTTTACAGCCTGAATCAGTAATCTAGGTGTAACCCAATCAATTAAGATGCATCTTATTGCACCATAGTACAAAAGAAACTTAGGAATGTGTAACAGATAGCAAACCTCACTAGGTTTGCTATCTGTTACGCATTCCTAAGTAGCTTATTTATTGATAAACTTTTGCTGTGGGACTCTTTGAAACTCTATGCCAACCCTGGAACTCCTGTATTGGAGTCGCAGGGACTGCTGAGGATTACCAGGAAGTAATACCAGAGGAGGCTCTACATGTGGACCCACAGAGGCAAGGATCCAAGCAGCCACAGAGGAAAGAGACATAAAAGGGCCCCCACAACCAGGCTTAAAGGGTTAAAAGGCTTACAAAGAACAAAGGAATTTGTGAGTTTTATTCCAAGTGTTTGTTTTTAAATGTTGATCCATTACATTTTGGTATATAGCAGTTTTGTGCTATGTTTTCATTTTTCTTTTCCACATATTATTGCTGAGAATTGTCCATCCGGTAGAGGTGCAATTTTTTAATCTTCAACTCCATTGATGTGAGTGTTCTCTATTAATTATCATTCATGGTGTAATCTAGGAGTACTATGGTGTAATAAGATACATCTTAATTAATTGGGTTACACCTAGATTACTGATCCAGACTGTAAAGGGTTAACTGCTTAGTGGTGGTGTGTCTATGTTTATGGTAATTTCCATCACCATTTCTGGAGTGTTTAGGGTGAAATAGCATCTAGTGTTACCATTTTCACAGAGGTGACAGCATCTTTAATTAAGTGTGTTACTCCCCATTGTTTCTCTACATTTTTTTATTTTGCATGCATTGTATTGAGCACTAGTGAAAGTTCCAGCGGTAAGGTGGACACCACTAAGCAGTTAACCCTTTACAGCCTGGATAACA
Organism: Ascaphus truei; assembly: GCF_040206685.1. NCBI lineage: Eukaryota > Metazoa > Chordata > Amphibia > Anura > Ascaphidae > Ascaphus > Ascaphus truei. The sequence goes on from NC_134485.1 coordinate 295,262,716, forward strand.
AAACACATCAAAGACTTCTATTGCAGATAACACATTGACATGATACAATGTTACTGGGCCCAAGAGCCAACACTCTTGGACCCTTATACACAGATCAAGGGTAACCAAAACAGGCGTAACTTTTATTTGGGAGCCTGGTTACCCCTACCATCACAAAGGTGAAGTTGAGCATCGTTTGTGTACTGACCCTAAAATACCAGCAAAGCCAATGATGTACAGCATGTCATAAGGGACCCTGGGTGGCACTTTTCATGACATACTGTACTGTACAGAAAAAAATGTCTGGGATGGCGCTCTCAAACCAGTATTAACATTGAAACTTTAAAATATTACATGTGAATAGTGCTCACAAATTACAATAAACAGTGTATAAACAGTTCATGAAAACAAATAGTGACTTTAGATGTGATATGGTAGGTAAAATCAAATTACAAATGAAAAGAGAATATAATGTGACCCAGAAAAATAAAGCAACCCACTAATAACTGTAAAAAATGAGTCCTCCACTCAGCCTTCAAATAAAAAAAACGTTTTACAGTTTCTTATAGGCAGTAGTTCCAATGAGATGATGAGCAGAGAGATAAATTATGAAATGGAAATAAAAATACACCATAAATAGTATTGTAGGAACTTATGTGGATACTGATTCGAAAAAAAAACCCAACAAAAGTTATACTCACATTCTGGTGAGTGTTATAAAGAAAATACCACTCTGTGGCAAATACAGTTGGGTAGTATGGTGGATGGAGGTTATCTAAGAAGAGAAAGGGAAAACACCATTGCGCAAATATATGAAATACACAAATAGACAGACAGAACCCCTAAAGATAGCACTCTGTTTCAGTGTGATTTGGTGATTTACTTAAAATAACTTTATTAAATGACAATAACGTTAAAATATTGGGGTTTAAAACAATGATTAAATATGACCAAGTGTTACTTATTCTAATGGATAAGTGTGTCCAAAAGATTGTACAGTGGTGTGTTAATATCCAGTGTTAGGATGGTTCACTGGCCCTAGTGTTCCTCATATGGAGTGAATGGGCTAGAGTTCTCTATTGTTATAACGGCAGTTAAGACCACAGATGTAGTGCCCCAGTAATGAAATACTAGCTGGTGCTCTGGTATAGGACCTATACTATGCTGTGTAAGTGATGCAGCTATTAGTACATTATAGATTTGATATAGATAAATCTAGGTCTAAGTGCACCTACTGTTGTGTTACTGATGCCACCCTATATAGATGGTGGTATATAGGAGCAGGTATGTAGTGCTTAGTACATATACACCCCAGGTGTGTGATGACCGGGCTGTAGTGAATACTAGTATTAGAGGATATATTACTGGTAAATATGGTAGCACTGCTGGAACTCCTGTATATGCGAATACCGAGTTATCAGCTGAGTGCTGTTCCTTATAGGGTTTGTATACCGGTCAATATAAAGAGACCTTTCCCTAGTTGGTGCAGTACTCCTCATGTGTGGTTATGGTCTGGCACTCCAGAGGTTAATTACTTGTAAAGGTGCCGTTTTGCTTATGTATTGTACCCTTTAAGCTTAATGCTGTGATAGGGAAATAGCATTCAGGCTACCTAAATAAATAATATAATACACGGCCAGATAATATGTATGCTGTTAGAGGTGTGTGACTATTAAGTCCATTGGGGCTAATAACAGTCCTTTAATGTGCACGGGTTGAGCCACGCTGACTTCCTAAATCACACTGAGTCAGTGTATGTGAACTCGGGCTCCTCCGCGTGCACGTGGTCACGTGGTTGCCGACGCGCGCGTTTCGCGAGTGCTTTATCAAGGCTAAGGTAATCAGGTATCAAAGTAGCTGATTACCTTAGCCTTGATAAAGCACTCGCGAAACGCGCGCGTCGGCAACCACGTGACCACGTGCACGCGGAGGAGCCCGAGTTCACATACACTGACTCAGTGTGATTTAGGAAGTCAGCGTGGCTCAACCCGTGCACATTAAAGGACTGTTATTAGACCCAACGGACTTAATAGTCACACACCTCTAACGGCATACATATTATCTGGCCATATATTATATTATTTATTTAGGTAGCCTGAATGCTATTTCCCTATCACTGTAAAGGGGGGTTAAGGCTGCACACCACAATATATAAATAAATACATACAGTTTACCGGTGCTGCTGGTTCAAGGAAGTACCTGCCAGGAATTTCCAAAGTACACTGAGGAAAAAAGAGAGATCCAGCGCTACACGGATTTCAAGATAATGAATTTATTGTGCCACACTATTTTGCTATTTTGCTATTTCCCTATCACAGCATTAAGCTTAAAGGGTACAATACATAAGCAAAACGGCACCTTTACCAGTAATTAACCTCTGGAGTGCCAGACCATAACCACACATGAGGAGTACTGCACCAACTAGGGAAAGGTCTCTTTATTTTGACCGGTATACAAACCCTATAAGGAACAGCACTCAGCTGATAACTCGGTATTCGCATATACAGGAGTTCTAGCAGTGCTACCATATTTACCAGTAATATATCCTCTAATACTAGTATTCACTACAGCCCGGTCATCACACACCTGGGGTGTATATGTACTAAGCACTACATACCTGCTCCTATATACCACCATCTATATAGGGTGTTGTCAGTAACACAACAGTAGGTGCACTTAGACCTAGATTTGTCTATATCAAATCTATAATGCATCACTTATACAGCATAGTATAGGTCCTATACCAGAGCACCAGCTAGTATTTCATTACTGGGGCACTACATCTATGGTCTTAACTGCCGTTATAACAATAGAGAACTCTAGCCCATTCACTCCATATGAGGAACACTAGGGCCAGTGAACCATCCTAACACTGGATAATAACACACCACTGTACAATCTTTTGGACACACTTATCCATTAGAATAAGTAACACTTGGTCATATTTAATCATTGTTTTAAACCCCAATATTTTAACGTTATTGTCATTTAATAAAGTTATTTTAAGTAAATCACCAAATCACACTGAAACAGAGTGCTATCTTTAGGGGTTCTGTCTGTCTATTTGTGTATTAAGTTACATACCCCTTGCAGCACCATTTCCCTTGCTCCACAGTCAAGCTGCAGCGGGGGTCAATCATAAGCAAATATATGAAAAACTCTTTATTTAAATATATCCCAACCAAACCTATAGAATGTGCACATACGAGAAGGCTATTCTTTTAGGCAAATATACAACTAAAATTCACGATCTCTACAAAGTGGCGATCTCACCGCTTCGGTGATGCTGATGCAGTTAGCTGTGGGATGCCAGTTGGTGTATCTTCCGGTAGCAGCTGCGCGGGAACTTTGGCAGATCCAGCAGCAGTTCCCTTTCTGGTTTGATGCTCTTTTCAGGGACTCAACACGTAATTAGCTGATGACTCCTGATGAAGCTAATTCGTAGTGAAACACGTGGAGTCCCTGAGAAGAGCATCAAATCGGAGAAGGAACTGCTGCTGAGTCTGCCAAAGTTCCCGGGCGGCCGTTTTGACACTGAACAAAAGAATGTTGGGACTTGGAAAATACGGTAAAGCAAACATGCTAAGATAAAAGTGTGGGAAGTTGTAAGAGAGCTGGGTAGGAAAATGTTGGTATATTTATGGTCTTCGCCAGAATATACTGATGGGAGCTAAAAGGTCCTAAATGCCCTTATACTCTACTTAAGCGGCATATACATTTGGCAAACTGCCTTTTTTCTTTGCATATCTCAATTAAAAGCACCACAAGAGAATGGAAGGATTCCAAGATATTGTGGTGGGTTATATACAGTATGCTGAACATCACTGAAAATACTATCAATGAAAACACAATCTACTATCTAATGTGTTGAACATTAAACTTGTACAGTAGCTATGATAATATATTATATTAATACAGTAATAATAGCTTGTAATAATCTCTTGATGCAATGAGTACCAATTTACGACTGGATTATACAACATTTGGGACCATTGAGAGGAAAATATAGAATTCATCTATCTGCATAATCCATCTACCACTGAAACTTTGTTAAAACAATATTAGTTTGGAATGCTTCTAGTTGCAGTTATTCTAATACCATAGCCAATCTATTTGAAGTGCATTATTTTGCAAATCAAAATACTAATTAATTACCTCAACTAACTTTTTTTTAACAGAGATCTAAGTAGACATTCTAATTTCCAGTATTCTTATCTCTTGGATCCCTTCTACCTTATTCTTTCTTTCTTCCAACTTCATCGATTTCATAGACTGGGACCAACAATTTTTTTGGGGGGTTAAACGCAGGGTGTTACATCTTCTAAAAAAAAAAAGATTCTGAGCTAGTAGATGTTTATGTAATATCAAATATACAGGCGATATCTGTATTGTTTTCACTCATAATATATCCCTTTTTATAACTGAGTTGTTCTTTCCTACATATCTTTGCCACTCCCTATTAGAAAATAAAATATTTACTTCATGAAAACAACTTGGCTGTCATTGTAATCTTACCTACAGTATAATGATTAGTATAAAGGCCATATTGCATTCTTTTGTCAGCCATTTCATTTCTAAACTATTCTTTCTGCTACCAGATCTTACCTATCTCTATGAATATGTCCTTTACTGTATATACTTTTAACGTGCCTTTTTAAATCATTTTTATTACCACAATTTACCTTGCCTTTATTTGTAAACAAGTATTCTGCTCTATTTCTAGTTAAAGTGTGCAAATTAGTATCTAAGCAATATGGTCCCCTATGCATTTTGATAGCAGAGTCCACAGTGGTCTATGTATCAATATAGAGAAAAGTTAGTTACTGTAGATGCACTCTAAATGTTTTTGGGGCAGAGCATAGAATTCAGGTAATAATATTGGTATATAAAATGTAAGCCATGCCTTCTCTGATGAAGAGAGATTGTTTAACCTATAAAGAGACAGCACTACTGTAAGTTTTCCCCCCATTTCACACAAAAAATATATTTTTTTTATTTATTTAGCAACTAGGGCTTAGCCCATACACACTTTGCTCGCCAACCCCGTCCTCTGCAAAAACTGATGGGTGTGACTTTTTTCTTTCCCCACTGTCTCTCCTCTCTCTCCTTCACTTTTTTCTCTCCCCACTTTCTTTCTATATCTTTCCCCACTCCTCTCTCTCTCCCTCCACTCTCTCAACCACATCTCTTTCATTTAATACCTTATGGTGTCATTAATGATTTCTGCCTTTTTCTCCTCCTCTTCACATGTGAACTGAGACTCTTTCTTTCTTCATCTGCTTTCTGCCGAAACTTTATACAGCAGCTATCTGACTGAATATATGCCACCAGGCTATGTGAATTATGAAGTCACCAATGAGCTATATCTCATAGTGGTATGAACAAAAGATTTGTATAATATAAAAAGATAATAGAATCTATTTTTATGAAGACACCTTATGGATAATGTATCCACTTAATGTTTTTACAAGTGGTTATTTAAGGAGTACATGAGAATCTGTGGTGTTCAGTCTGGAGCCCTGCAGAGTACAACCTTTTTTTCTGCCAAATGCTTAATATTTAAATAAATGTGATACACGGGAAAGGTACAAAACTGTTACTATTGTACTGTTATCATTTTTCTAACTTTTTAATCTAAATGCTTATTTTTACAGATTAAAAAATACTTTGATTGTAATATCCTTAAGAAAGGGATTGTCTTTCCTATGATCTAGTTTTTTGTGTTGCACTTATTGTATTATAATACCTTCCTTCTATTCTATTATCTTTTATGTTTTATAAAGTACATTGCTACCAAAACAAAACAAATACACATACATACATATTTTAAAAAGCAGACTTTTTGGTCCTAAGTGACACATCTTCATGTCTATTTCTTGTGCTGTCCGGCATCCAGCATTGTTATTTACATTTCTATTGTACTCACTTTATGGATTTTATAGATGTTATAATCTATGGAATAATATGTACGTTCTTAAAAATTTACCAACTGAAGTGTAAACTGTTTGCCAATATTTACACTTGCATTTAAGCCTGATGCCCTTGCAATGTTTGTTGATTTTTCCACAGATGGCCATGATTTACTCATTTTTTTTATGTAAGAGCTGCTTGTGGAATTTAATCCCTTGCTCCATACTGTGTATAAGATTAGGGCAGATTTTTTTTTTTTTTTTTTTTTTTTTTTTACTGATTCAACAATAGAAAAAAATAAACCGGTGTTTTGGTGAATAGCTGGATCAAAAGTAAAAATTATATTATTATTTAAAATACCACACATTCTCTTGCCTTGCTACTGACCTATTTTGAATTACATAAGAAAACATTTAAATGTAATTATGAATTAAAAAAAAAAGACTAAATATGCCATACCTTCCCCCTTGTGCTCTCTCGATACTGATAAGCAGCTGCTAGCAAAATGATAAAATGAAACACAGCAAGAATCAAGAAGATACAGACATAGTGAAATAAAGTTTATTCATTTGAGCAAGTTGTTAATCACATATGCATATTGCCTGGTACATTTAAGATATTGACACTTAGCAGACTCTGCATGTATCCTAACTATATAGGTTATGGTTATATTTCATGTTCCAAACAAATACACTACTATTCATATTTGAATGCCACAAATGAAATTGATGGATGGTAACACCTTCAATTAGGCCTTAAATTATCTCAAAGGAGACATTTACAATATTAAAACACTTATAATAAGGATGCATCACAGTGAAACACGATTTTCCAGAGCAACTGTGCATACAATCAGTAACTCACCGGGCCCACTTTGTCTCGTAGAAAAAAATCCCTGGATGGTACTGAGTCTAATGAGGAATAAATGTATCGAGAATCAATGGTTATATTTTCTTACTGTTACGTCCTGGTGTGTGTCACCATCCTATTAAAAGAGACTGCACTTGAAGAGGCACAATTACGTTTTCTCACTAATCTAATGAAGAAAAAGATGAAAAGAGACAAAGCAAATAAATGTAGGTTATTAAGGATTTAGCCAACTGTTAGCTTTGTTATTTCATTTTTGGAAGATGAGATAGAACAGAAGAAAGAAAACAAGAATCAATGACTGTTAAGGATGTATGAATATTGATCTATGCCATTGTGCAAAATATTTTCTGTATCTCTGGTAATGAATAAGAAAACAGACACATTCCCACATTAAACTTAACAATCAAGTTAGAGCAGCTTTGTTTTATTATTAAAGTTATCTTTCTCAATTAATTAGAACTGCTGCGGTTTCATTTGTTCAGCTATTTTAGTTTAACATGTTTTTTTTTATTAATTGTTAAAGGAACCATCCTGAGTTTAGTTAAAATTATGATTGTCTATCTTTCTGTTTATCTTTCTATTTATCTCTCTATCTATCTTTCTCTCTATCTATCTCTATCTCTATCTATCTTTCTCTCTGGGGCCTATGCATTCATAAGCCACTTATCAAGCACTTATCTCCCGAAATACCTACTCCGATTCTGTAAGCGGCGATAAGTGGGCGACAAAAGACTGAATCGCCCAAAAAATTTGTTCAAATAAAAATCGCAGATTGAGCGTCAATAAGACACCTTTCGCCGCTTTTCTGTCAGGTTCAAATACTCGTGCAATTCTACTGTAGTGCCGACGAGTATTCTAAAACAAATCTGGGGCAATCCCCAACAAGACCCAGGAAAATGCTGGGTACATGCTGGGTACAGGCTGCAACATTTCAATGTCATTTCTGCAGACAGACTAATGGCCCATCGGATTAACAGTGGGGGTCATCCTATCGCAGCTCTAGAATGGCGAGTTTCAGTCCAAATCATCACGCCAGGAAAATTTGGCGTGAGGGTGTTGGAAAACTGTTTCGAAGAAGGGACTTAGAAAAAAAATGCTTTTTTCCTGCATCGGAGTGATTACGGGGGTTTCCAGAGTTGATATCCATTAATATCAGCACCGGAGACCCCAGGCATGAATCCCATACAATAAAAATGCATTTACAGTAAACTTCATTACCGTAGCAGCTAACCACTAAGGCAATGAAGGGGTTAACCACCAGTGCAATGCTATTGTGTGTAGCGGGTGTGGGTGAAGGTATTTGGCCCTTGGTGGGTGTTTAGGCCTTGCAGAGGGCTTGCAGGTGGACTTAACCCCTTCATTACCTTTGCAGTTAATACCACTAAGGTAATGAAGGTGTTAACCTCTCCTGCTACCCATCTGATAGGCTTAAACACCCATCCTTGGGGATAATATCCCCTTCATCCACCACCGCTACCCACAATATAAAAAATACACACAACAGCCTTATGGCCACCTCCCAGGCCACCAAAAACCATTACAATATTTAATAAACAACAATACACAACCCACCCTGTGCCCCCACATAAAACCATTATTTATTTTTTTAGGAACAGGGCTAATACCACAGGCCAGCGGGGTTCCCCGGGTGGTCCCCGCGGGTGTCGTGGGCCCTACAGGGCAACCCGGGAGATTCCCACGGGTGTCTGGGGGCCCTTGGGTGGTCCCCGCTAGGCTCCTTGGGCCTCTATGTGGTCCCCGTTGGTGTCCGTGGGTCCCCGGGTCATCCCCACGGGTGTCTGCGGCCATCGGGTGTTTCCCTGAAGGTGGTCCCTGTGGGTGTCCGGTGGCCCCACAGTGGTCCCAGATGGTCCCCATAGATGTCCGGGGGTCCTCAAGTGGTCCGTGTGTGTGTTCGTGGGTCATTGGGTGGTCTCCGTGGGTCCACGCTTGCCTGTGGTACCATTCCTGTACGTAAAAAAAAAAAAACATGCTCTACATTTCAATAAATTCCCCTCCCCCCCAACACATACAGTACAGTAATGTGCAAAATTACTATTATCCAGATATGGATAATAGATTATTTGCCCATTATTACACACACCATTAGCCAGGCAGCATAAATAAATTAAATAAAACACATTCTTCTTACCCGTGCATGAAGGACATCCTCATCAGCATACTGCAGGCCCCTATCCCCTTAATCACCATAGTGGTTAATACCTCTATAGTGATTAAGGGGTTAACACACCCTCCCCCAATACCCACCTGGGAGGCCTAACCACCCACCCCAGACCCACTATACCCCTGTACCCATTGAGTGGCATATTAGTACATCATACCCATATAATATGGGCATGATAAGCTACTATAGAAGTTAATGGCCACACATACAAATGCATGATTGTCAAAAATACACAATTATAAAACAGATACAACAAGCACCTAAACATCCATAAACAAAAATTAAAAGCTCTAGCCAACCAAGCAATTAACAAATAAAAAAACACTAGACAATCAATGAAATAAATAAAACCACTATGCATTCAATAAAATAATTAAAACCACTATGCAATCAATTACATAAATCATACCACTAGCTAAAAAATACATTTAAAGGGGTTTAGCGGTTAGGGTAGGGGTATTTAGGTTAAGAGCTTAGATTAGGGGGTTTTAGGGTAAGGGCTCAGTTTAGGGGATGTTCGCCCTAACTTAGTGGCCACGTGTCCGGCAGCAGCAGGTTCCGCTGGCAGGGTGAGTTGAGGTGAAGCGCCGCAGTCATTTGGTTGCACCCACATGGTCACAACCAAATGTCCTAGACCGTAGGCCAAAAGCTACCAATGACTTTAGCAGGCCACGCAATGCCACTGCCCTTCATGCTTGTCTCCCATTGCAGATATAGTGCTTTATTTACCAGTGCTAATTCAATAATCCAATATTTGGTAATTTCATTCAAAACATTGTGCCAAACCTTATATGCTGTTGGGGTACTGTATAACCTTGTCTATAAGAACTTACTGTACAGTAGCACATCATTTTAGATGTCCAACATTCTAACACATAATATTTGTATATTTAGAAATACATTTTTGTTAGTATAAGATCTACCGTTTACTGGGATGTAAAAGGAAGTGTATATAAAACAAATGTGAATAGACAGTCCTTAACTGAGTTAGTGGGGTCATAAGTGGTTTCAAGCTGGGCTGTAGAATGCTGCATGCCAGGGACATTTTAAGAGCAACAGACTTTATTGAAGAAACATCTAACAAACTGTATTTACTCTCCTGATTGGAAGACCCTGTGATCCTGCTTAACAGAGGGCACAATCTTGAGTTTTTTTAATGGTAGTCCAGGAGAGTATGTACCACTGAACTAGGCAAAACCTTCTTGGACTAAAAGAGCTTACAACTGACCCCATATTAAATTGGCCTTGATTTCAGGGCACATAACTGATTTCTATAACCTGAATTCACATCCCAGTTTTTTCCTAATTATACCCTACCTCTTATTCACCTAGTGGCCAGGCCGCAATTATAGTGCACAGATTAATTTATTCATTCATTGGAATCAAGGTATTTGTTTTGGCGGTGCATGCCTTAGCACACACATCCTAAAAAGGTACCCTGATTCCAATTAACTGCGCATAGTGCATGTGACCACGACAGCGTGGAGGCATGACAGAGAAGCTGATTCCCGAGGAAATAAATCAATTTGTTTTTTGAGTGCGACGGCCACGTCACAGTCACGTCCTCGTCACTTGAACCGTTGAGCCAATGAGGGCAAACCGCTCACATGACGTCATAGTCATGCCTCTGCCACACCTCCACCACACCTTTCTGTCACCTCCCAATGCCACCTGCCTGTAGTGCATTTTTCGCATGCGAAACATCACGTCACGCAAGCGAACATGCAGGATAATCGCAGCCTATCGCAGGGGACATTTATGTTTAACTTTATGTGTAGAAGTCTGTAAGAGAATGGTCACTGTTTATTATTTTCTTAGTTAGGGAAAAATGCCCTTTATCTTAGAAGGACCACTGGTCGGGTGGAAGGAACACTTATATCCCTTTGTTACTGCAGGAACTCATGGCCTGGGAGCCCTAAAATAGGGACTCACCTGTACCATATGTCCATGCCGAGGCACACCAGACCACCATTTGTAAGAACCAGGGGTAATCAAGCACAGGATTACAGGTCATGGGAGCTCTGAAGGAGGAGTACCCACCTGAATGTTCTGGAAGGGATCTGGAATTGACTTCACAGCATTGAGTGTAACTTGAGTGCACATTCCCATTACTATGGATGTCTGTAACCTTGACAAAGCCTTGTGTACCTCCCAAGGGAGATGCTTTAATCCCCGGGAAGAATACTGTGAGAAAACATATCCTGTTTGTAATAAAGCCTGTACTGTTTGTCTTCCCACAAAGTCCCTGGTGCCCTTTATTATCATCTGAAATCTTCCTCAAGCTTACAGTAACCATTCTGCCTTTTAACACCATTTTAACTTAAGGGATCAATCACATGGCAAAACAAGACAGTGAAATTAAATGAGGTTAATTTTGGATAAATCCTCAGAAACACACAGAAATACAAAATACAGAAATATACATACTTACGGGGGTCTGGGGGAATGATATCTACCTTTCCTAGGTTCAGGGACCACTTCTAATGGGATTCCCCTGTCCGCTTCTCTGTTTCAGGATATCAGAGTGCTGCACAGCAGCCACAATAACATGTACCTCTAGCTATCACAGTACAACTCCACACTCCTTCCCAGAGATGGACTTATATACCCCTTGGTGGCTATCCTTTTACATGAGCAATGGTAGCCAGCCAAGAGAAACAGTGCCTGGGGCTCAGACCTGGTAACTGATTCTATTAACTAGTACCCTCATTTTATTCTGATCATATCTTTTCTATAGAACAGTTCAGCTAAATGGATTGCTTAATCTTTCTCCATAGAAATGACAGGTACAACTTAATTTACATTTGCAGGGCTAACAGGTTAATTTCATCACCAAGTATCTAAGCTGGGGGGAATTGCTAACACAGGAATAAATACAGACATAATGTTATTATGTAAAAGACGGGACTTAGAATTACAGCTAGCCCAAATCACATCACAGAACAAAGCTGATTCACTGGGGATTGCATTTACAGGGAATAAAGAATACAGGCTTTGAAATACATTCCCTGTTCTCCCCCAGATATTAAATTATATTTGGCTGAAATAAGTCTTACATAGCTGGCCAAGTTACATGGATTTATGGGTAAATAGATGGGATTTCTCTTTATTAGGTCCCCCAGCTACCCCATACCGCCACAACCAGCCCCTGAGATCAAGGTAACCAGAGTCTGTGTACAAATATCTGCACTTTCATATTAATCTTGTGCAACAACTCCTTATGAGCGGGATAATTGAGAATCTTCAGACAGCACAAAGATGTAGGCAGAGATGTATACTTATTATTAATCAAAGAGAAAGGAAAAATAATGAATGGGTTTGAAACCACACATCTGTGACATCATCACAAGGGTGAAGAAATTAAAATGGCAGTGGGCTGGACTTATTGCAAGAAGAAATGAGCATTGCTAGAAAACAAATTGTACTCAACTTGATTCCACGAGAGATTAAAATAGCAAGATGACGACCAAAAGTAAGATGGAAGGATGAAATCAGAAAAATTTTGAAGAAATGTGGAGAAGAGAGGCTTGAAATCGCAATTCCTGGAAGATTATTGAGAAGGCCTTTATCCTGGTGTGGATCGACAAGGGCTGAATATGATGGTCGCTCTTTTTAATGGTTTGTAGTTTTGATGGACTGATTAAATTATGTAATTTTACTTATGCCACGGACCCCCATTTTCTCCTACATATGAACCAATAGAAAGAATACAACTTTTATCATCAAACCAAAAGGTGAAAACAGATTTACTGTATTCAATATTTAAAATTGTCACTGAGAAGTAGCTGTGAGGAGGGGAGAAATAAGGGTTCTTAAAAATGTAAATCTATATGTAAATATAATTTTTTAACCAAATTAAGTATGCACAAAGCACTAACCAGTGATCATCACTGGGCGAACTGAGATTTCTATCTGCATTGATACAGATACAGCCACCAGTATACGACCACTTGCCTGGGAAAATACTGTGGCTATCTCACAGTAAACACTGCAACTTTTTTTGTGAGATTCTGCAGCCAGACTAATGGCCCATCGGATTAACACAGTGGGGGTCCCTGCAGTCGCACTCAGTTTGAATGGGACTGCGGGGACCCCCGCTGTGTTAATCCGATGGACCCTTAGTCTGGCTGCAGAAATCTCACCGAAATGTTGCAGAGTTACTGTGAGATAGCCCCAGATTTTCCAAGGCAAGTGGTTGGATACTGGTGGCTGCATCTGTATGTGAAATTACCATGTAAAGCTGCTTATATCCGTGTTTTTCAACCTTTAAAGAATGGTTTGAAAAAGCATTTTGTCTTTCAGAACCCCATACACCTACATAAAATTACTATTGCAATAGTAAAGCTTATATTTTATAAAAACATCTTTGTATATTATATAATGTATACAATGACAGTACAGCAGGTAATATGTTTGAATTATGGAAGTAAATATATAGCAAAATATAATAGTATAATGTACCATATTGCCACATGTATTTCAGGGAGTTCCCACTCACTTCAACAGATAACTAGAATCCCAACTGACATAGTCACTTTATGGAAAAATCCCAAACATAACAATAAAGTTGCTTTTTTACATATCTCTTCAATTTCTATATGTTCCCCATTACCTACTTTACCCATTACTGTACAATATAGTATGTGTTTAGGGAAATAGGCTCGACAATTTATCCCTGTTTTTTTTAAGATTACCTGTCTCTAGACAGTATTTATCACTCTCGATATATTTATCACTTTTTCAGGCATTTGTCCAAATCCTGCCTTATAGAAATGAGAAATGTATTGCATTTTGCAAATGCTAAATACATTTTATTGAATTGCATAAATATAGAAATGAATCACTGTTAATCAAAGCAATAATTGTTGGCGAACATAAAGCGGTGTTAGCGGGCTTTATTAAATCTGCCCGGGAGTGGGAGGGAGACAGGGACGAAGAAAGAAAGAGACATCAAATATCTCTGATTTTCTGTGTATTTCATTGATTTGGGGTCAGTCACATTGCTTCTTTTGACATCTTCAGTCTCAGACTTAAGTTTATTTATTTATAAAATGTTTTACCAGGAAGTAATACATTGAGAGTTACCTCTCGTTTTCAAGTATGTCCTGGGCATACGTGGAGCCTTATTATTACAAATCAACATTTTCATAATTGAAATTATATTGTTTGGTCCAGAACTCCTAAATCTAGTGAATATTGGTCTTTGGGGTTGATATCTCTGATACAGAGGGAGACCATATATCACATGAAATGATACAAGAGATTGAAGGCCCAGAAGACCAAAATGTTACTGTAAACTTTCTTCCATTACAGTTTAGTTTTTGAGTTTGTGTATAATATCCATAGCTAAAGCTATTAACTGGTTCATTTGGCATATTTTATCTTTTTTTTATATAGTCTAGTTTCTGTACAAGTGCAATAATATATCACAACAATTAAAATAATATATAGTCAGATTAATTTGTTCTCATATCTTTACAATGTTTTATACAGGAACAATGCCTCACAGCTATTTTGGTTTATATTCATGCCCATATTAATGATTCTGCATTTGCTCTTCAGGGAGAGGGGAATATAAAAGACATGCATGAAAACCATGCTTCAAGGAACAGTTGCTTGAAAACACTTGTTTTTTGTACTTGTTAGAACCCAAGTTAAGCAGTGATTGTGCTAGATGTTCACATTTTAAAATAAGATTTTAATGTTTCCTTTGAAATCTCTAAGACTGATAAACCCCTCAGATGCAATGTTGCTATGTAGAGTCAATCAGTATAAAATATATAAAAGAACAATGTGTTTACTAGAGTAAAGCCATAGGTGATGAGGCATAGTAAAATATAAAAGATATTTAAACATTGTTTATTTTTACTATAGAGAGCAAACGTTACCTATAGGTTTTATACCTAATTAAAATGCATTAATAAGAGCCCTAATCCGGACTTGGTGTATACAAATATTCCAAGGGCTGTCTAAAGTGATTTGTGAAAGACCAGTATATCACATGGTCACAACAAAATTACTTTATTAACCATACGTATGAAAAACACAATGTGAATTAGGGGTGACAATAGGCAATACCCAAAATATATAAAAAGTGCAGTGATAAAAATCAAGTGTTACTGATATTGAAAGACTGTTGTTTGCAGCTCAGAACCCTCAGTAGATAGCTACCTCAATCCTTTAGTTGTAGATTTCCATGTCATGGGGATCACAGATATAGTAACCAAAAGATAAAACATCACACAATAGGGCAATATGTCTGAAATTCACCATTAGAATGTGCATACATCATATGGGGATATACTCCCATATTCCCCATTCTTTTAAGCATTCCAAATCAGTGGCAATAATCCGGTCTCTCACAGTCTTTAAAGGGAGAACCTTTGCAAATACAAAGGTTTTGGTCCCTTCACTTTGTATTTCCAAAGGTTCTCCCTTTAAAAACTGCCAGAGGCCAGCTTATTGTCACTGATTTGGGAATGCTTAAAAGAATGAGGAATATGTGAATTTGATGTATGCACATTCTAATGGGGAATTTCAGACATACAATACTGCACTATTGTGTGCTGTTTTTTATTTTTTGGTTATTTTTTACTATGCCTCAACACCCCTGCTTTACCCCTTTTAATGTTTTAGCACTTTTCCTTATATTTGTGCATTTAATCAGGTTTTTCTTACAGACACTTGTCAGAATTACCCCCAATTTTTCCCTTCCTCTTTGGTGTACTGCCAATTTTGTTTTGTCTATGTCGTACTACCCCAGTATATGCATTTATGTCACAATTGTTTTAAATGTACTATTACTGTACGTCTGATTCTTCATTTCTCTCTACATGTAATGTAGCATACACCATTCAGGACTTATTAGATATAATCCTGTATAGATAGGTCTATTTGTGTGGTCTGTTCTCGACCTATTTAAGCACTGTGCTATCTTCCAGACGTTATCCTTTGATGAAGTGATCTAAGCATAATGAGGCGTGTAGGACGGACATCTTCATACAGTACTCGTGATGGATTTCTACTATTGAACTAAACAGAGATTCCCCCACAACATCAGACCTATTACTGCTGTCCGCGGTTTGACGTGGATCCCTGTGGACCCCTACAAGTCTCTCAACAATTTAAAGAGGGAGTTCCCTCTTGATTTGAGGCTCCAAGACACCGGAGGAGAAAAGATCTTATGGACGGCAGCCTTACCCATGAGAAGTATGCCAACCCCAGCCCCAATCACCATCGGTTCCAGCAAAGCAGCCCCAGTCAACATCATTCCTGCAAATCAGCCCCAGTCACCATTGGTTCCTGCACACCACTGCCCCTGAGTGTGGAACTTTATAGGATTATTTTGCTTCAATTCAGCCAAATAGAGCCCTCAGTACAAATTCACTTTTTCAAGTATTTACATTGTGAGTGTTTTTATCTATTCACATACAGTATGTGTTATTTCAATTACAATTATAATAAATGTTCTGACCATGAGGTGTTTCTTTCTCTGTTGCGCTTCTGTTTTAGATGCTATATACATATATGTATATGTATGTATGTATGTATGTATGTATGTATGTATGTATGATAATAATAGCATGTTCTTGTATAGTGCTGCTAGTTTTTACGTATCGCTTTACAGAGACATTTTGCAGACACAGTCCCTGCCCTATGGAGCTTACAATCTATGTTTTTGGTGCCTGAGGATGAATATCCATACACAGACAAATTCCATATTCCAGGCAAAAGGATATCACATTGTGTGCTCATTTGCATATCATTTCCCAGAATCCCTTGCTGCAGTGGGAGCACTGAATTCTGGGTGATAATGGTTGAAAGGCAGATGTGCATTCACATGTATTAGACAGGTCTGCACCCCTACCTTTCAACCATTATCACCTAGAATGCAGTGCTCCCACTGCAGCAAGGGATTCTGGGAAATTATATATATATATATATATATATATATATATATATATATATATATATATATATATATATATATACAAATTCTTGGTTCACGCAACTGTATAAAATAGAAAAATACTTAACTTTGTATGGGGTGCAGGCAGAAAGGCAAGGATCACCAACCATTCATGGAAGTATATGTATACCAAACAAAATGGGTGATATTTCAGACCCCAAAAAGTCAGTTATCGAGCTTGATAAAGGGCCTTTTTGTATCCGAAACATTGCCCATTTTTTTGGAGTTTGACATTTGGTAAAATTAAAATTTTCATTGCATGTCATTGGTGAGTGCTGCAGATTCTTTTCACTATATATATAAAATCAAAAACGAATAGACGCTACTGTTCTGTGGCTAACTAAATGTTTTTCTTTGTGCGAGCTTTCGAGATACACTGATCTCTTCTTGCGGCGGTGTCACAATGGATAAAGCAAGAAAGGGTTTTACTTAAAAACAGTGCATCTTGGAATGTATCTGTGACTGAAGCTTATCCCTTCCCCCTGTGCAGTATGCAATTTATGACTTAAGGTGTTAAATGGTCCCTGAATGTTAGTGATGTAAGAGTGTGTGTGTGTGTGTGTGTGTATATATGTGTATGTGTGTAAATATAAATTTATAAAATGCCCACAGTGTATACAGCGCTTCACAAAAGGTGTGAGTGGGAGTGTATACCAATGGTGTGGGTGGGTGCAGAAATGTAAGAGGGTGTTGCATTACTATTAATGTGCACCCCAAAACTGGAACAACCTACCAGAGACTCTCATATCCACCACCAGCTTAAGTTCTTTCAAATCTAAGGCTGTCTCACACTTTAATCTGGTCTGTAACTGTTTCATACGCTCATAATATATATTTTCTTTAACTGTGCATGCAATGTCTTGTATATAAATGTATACCTTGTTCATTTATGTAACTGTATTTGTAACCATGTATTATTTGTCTTAACTCTGTGCCCAGGACATACTTGAAAACGAGAGGTAACTCTCAATGTATTACTTCCTGGTAAAATATTTTATAAATAAATAAATAAATAAATACTAGGTGGTCCCTATTGCTATATAGGGATATAATTACATTGTACATATGTATGTGCAAGAGACAGCTGTGTGTGCATTCATATAGCGCAGAAAGTATAGACATGGCCTTTAGCACTCATGGGAAGAGAGTTCTCTTGTTTCAGAGTAGTGACTCATGAAGCTGCGGACTCGGTTAGGACACCGCTTCTGTAAGTGTCCTGAACAGTTGCATACATTTGTATTCTTGCAACCATCTCTCTTTCGGTGTTCTAAGATTACCTTTGAGTATGGCCACCTTCAGATCATTCATCTTATGGACAGAGACAGGGAAATGTTCACTGACAGGACTGTCTCTTGTTCCGCATGTGATTCTCTGGCGATGCAGATTCATGTTTTGTTTAGCCCCTGCCCGTCTCACCTATGTAGTAGCAGCCCCCTGGGCATTTCATGTACATGATGAGGTACACGATATTGCTGGAGAAACATGTGAACCTTCCTCTGATTTTGTACTCCTGATTCCTGTGTGGCATTTATATTGTGCCCGAGGTGTGGAGCATTGTGCAGGTTTTGCATCTTGCGTCCTGGCATTCAGTTGTATTGTTGAATACTTTATTCCTCACCATAATTTTCTTGAGATTATGAGGTTTTTTTATATGATAATAAGGGTGTTTCAGGGAAGACCTGTTGCAGTCTTGTATCTTCCTGAAGAATGGGTTGTAGTTCCCTGGCAATCTTCTTAGGGCTTCTAGGTGTGGGTTATATGTGACCACCAAAGGTACCCTGTTACTAGTCTCTTTCTGTCTGTATTCAAGGAAATCACTTCTTGGTATTCTGGTGGCTTTGTGGATTTGCTGGTCTACAATTCTGTGGTTATATCCATGGTTTATGAAATCCGATCTCAAGGCTGTAATCCGCTGGCCTCTGTCTGCTGTGTCGGAGCATATCCGGTTGTTTCGTATGGCTTGACTGTAGATGGTTGTATGCTTAGTGTGTGTGGGGTGGAATCTGTTATCCCTCAAATAGCTGTCTCTGTCTATAGGTTTGCAGTATACAGACGTCTGTAGTTGGTTGTTTTTTTTATAGTAATGGTGGTGTATGAGGTCCTGTTCACAGGAAGTCCAAATCAGTAGGATGTCATCGATGTACCGAAGGTATGAAAGGGGTTTCAAGTGGCAGCTGGAAAGAAAGTCACTTTCCAGTTTTGCATAGAACAGATTGGCATATGGTGGTGCCATCCAGATGCCCATAGTGGTCTCAGTTAAATCTGCTGACTGCAAATTTGGACCAAACCTTGGGCAAAATAAATTTGGACTGATGTTTAAAGGCAAATTTGGTGCAAAATTGATACACATTGCATTATTTTTATCATGCATCTCTTCTGTGAATGTATTAAGGTCTTTGCTTAAAATGTTGTGCTAACTGTGTCCCCTTGTAATATGAAGAATGTCAATAGGAAGACTTAGGTAGAAGTAACATGACACAGATCATAATGAGACATATTTAAGTCTGTTTCACATTTTTATCTTGTATTTCCATCCACAACGTCCACCAGGTCTGAAAGGGGCGTATTCTTTTCTGGCAAATCACATGTAGGTAACGTTTTCTTGTATTTGATGCAAAAAGTAAATGGAGCAACATTGTAAAACAAACTTATTTTGGTGCTTTAAGTTAATTATGTATATTGTATAATTCACGCCCTATTATTTCTTTGATAAATCATTGGCAATTATTAGCACCATTTGTGGGAGTTTTTCCTTTGATAAATCAGGAGCTTTTTTAGCACCAGTTTAGCACCAATTTTACAGCTGAAAAACTTTGATAAATAAGCACTTATAGAAGTTATAGAATCCCTTTCCAAGCTTACTTGGGTAATAGAATAAACAACAAAGAAAAAAGATCCTATTGAGGATGCTAGGATTTTCTTTTTTTATATACATATTTGGAACATATGGTATCATTATTTTAACCATTACTGGACCATTCTCATTTTCATACATTGGTACTTAGATAGACTTTACTATAAAGTTGACCTAAATGCAATGTTTTTTGTTTTCTGTTTCACTTTCTCCAAATGTAATAAACAAGAACCTTGCATTTGATGCATATCTCTAATCAAAGTAATGCACACCAAGTCAGACTTGGTAGAGAATTTTGATGCACATAATATCAAAAAATAAGTATTGTTTATGATAACTCCTACAGTATATCTGTTTCCCCGAAACACAAGCTGATGAATGTTGGATAAAAGTGGTACAATGTACAGCCCCAGAGATGCATGTTTTAAATTCCTCGGTAGCACTGCTCTTGCCTAAGCTACAGGTCTTGCTACAAGATGAGCTGAAGGCATATCTCAACCATAGGAGGGGCTGAGCTGGACTGAATACAATTTGGACACATCCTACCTAAGGCACAGAGGGGGAGGGCACAGGGTCAGCACCATGATTGCTGTACACAGACTCAGTTCACCTCCACCACTGTCACAGGCAGCATGAGGGGGGGGGGGGGGGTAAACACTCAGGATAGCCTATCACTGCCTGTAGCTACTAGGGCTTATTTGACAGGGAGGCAGAAAGATAGTCTGGACCAGCCATGGCTATACCTCTGTAACAAGGATCTTCACTAAGCTCATATAAGGTGTAGCACAGATCAATTCTGCAGTAACTGCCATTGATTTGAATTGCAACTCATGTGGGATTGAGATGCAATACACCTTGTTGAAGCTAAGTGAACACCAGTTTAAGTGTAAATTCTAAGGCAAAAAGGTCAATTGCACCCCTTTGAACATAGTCTGCCTGTAAATTTCTAAAGATGGCCTGTCATTATTCAAAGATAGTTGCATGTCCTGGGAACAATGTCTATAAAGCACTCAAGTAATGGGAGTGATGTATCAATGTCTCCTGGTCGTGAAATGATTGCAAGCAAACTGCACCAGGTTTGAATAATAAAATAAATAAGACCATTGCTTTTTTATATACTGTAGATATGATGAAAATCAATTCTTCTGTTTTTGCTCAAATTTTGTACCTAAAAAAGGTGATTATGAGGGTAATTTATCAAATTATCCCAGCTTCAAAACAGAACAATATTGTTGCATCTTTATCTATTTAGAATATCCCCTACTTTCAATCGTAATGTGTTTTTTTTGCCCCTATTTTGCAATTGGAAGACCTAGAGAAAAAAACACCAATGAAGCATCCTCCAGAATAGAGTCTGGCAAACCCAAAGATGCATCAGATTTATTCATGTGAACTAATTCCACTGAAACCAATGAGAGGGATATGTCAACATTAAGAAAAAAAGGGCAAGTAGATATTTGTTTTGATGCATTGCTCCATTTGTTGGTTGCGTTTCTGTAAAATGTAAGAAAGTGCTTTGTACATTTAGCCCCCTTTCCCTATGACTAAGGGAACTATGCGTGCTGATATACCTGTTGCTCACAGGAGGCCTAAGCCTCTGCCGCTGGGAGCCTAGGGTGAGCGCACTCACTCCTTTCAGTACAGCGCCTCCACCTATGAGGGATCCCAGCATCGGCGGATCACAGGAAACAATACAGTGGTGAATAATACACACACAGGTATATAACAACGGGGTACTGATACACACATACAATAACAATAGCAATAACAATATCCCTGTACAATACCCATACACAACCAAGAGTGAGTCCCCCAAAGTACTGAGGGTGACCTGGGCACCTGTAACCAGATGTCCGCATGAGCAAGCCCACCCAAATTGTGAAGTAGTGCTACCCCCTTGTGATGTGGTTGTGCATGGTGGGGACGTTCCTGCCTATGACCAGGGAATTGTGGAGATCATCTATTAGCAGAGTCTCATCCGTGGTCCCACGATGTGTGTCTGTAAAGTTCCCTCACGCCTTGTTCCGATCTGCCTTGAGAGGCAAGCTCCAGCTGGGGTGCCTCGCCTAATGTCTATGATGTGGTCTGTGGCCTGGTCCCAGGCCACAGAGCACCGCAGGGCCATCCGGTCACTGGTGCAATAGTACTGCTATAACTAATGGGGAAGCATCTCTACCTGGGGCCTTCCCCACAATACCACTCAGGGGACTTAGGGCCAAGCTGGGGCCTAAGGGGAAAATCTAGGCCTGGTCCAGGGAATCACTGCTCCCTGGACACTACCTGTTCCTTTGCCACCTTCCATCAGACTGGCGTGCGTGTCCTCCGCTGCGGAGTATATACTGTCTTTCCTCTCTGTTTGGAGCCCAATTGGCTCATATGCCCCATGTGGGTCTCCCTCCCTGGGGACCCTGGGACCTGTAGTCCCACGCTGCGTCTTGTGGGGCCACTCCAAAATGGCTGCCACATCACTACACACACTGCGCATGCGGTATGCGTTTTACTAAGCATACGCAAGACCTAAGGTGGCGCTCCCCGCACTCCCGGTCCGCTGCAGAGCTGCGGCAGCTCCAACCCACCCTGCAGCCTCCCCCCCACACCGGAGGTAAGAATGGGGCTCTGTTACATCCATTCAACTCAAATTGTTAGCAAAAACGTTTACATCATCTCAGACCTGACAGATTTTTTTCACAATAATAAATGAAAAAGTGACACACGGAAATGCAGAGTTTGATAAATCTTATATTATAATCAATGTCATAACACCTCCCTAATTCCTCCTTTTGACCCTCTCCCAGTTCACAAAGCTGAGTTTCATGGTGCGAAACATGAAGCAAATACCTCAATACATTGACGCCAAGAGATGCAAGATGGAAATGATGCAGTGTAGGTACATTTAGATTTAGATGGTGTACCTTGATACATAACCTCTATAGGTTTTATTCATTTTCATAAATCTTTTTACACTGGATTTTCTGAAGTTTTGAAACCAGGAGACTTATAAGAAGCCAAAGTGACCCCATTGTGTATATAATATGCTCCCCCCCCCGCACATTAGGAAGATTATTGTTGTAGCCCTAAGAATGGGACGCTGAGGGAGTATTGAAGAGGGGATATATATTAAGCTGCTATAGTGCAATTGGAAACTCCTATTAAAGACAATAGGAGCTTTTGTGCAATAGTACTCCATCAACGTTTAGTGAATAACCCCATAAGCCTCAATGGTGCAACACTTGGACAAAACTAGTGCAAAAGAAAGTACACCAAATATCCATGTATGTGTTAACGCATATATTTCATTTATATTTTCAACAATATACATGTATGCAGCTCTTTAAAAGATAGACAGTAGAATAATGAGAATTATAGTACTATATATACCGTACAGACATATAGACATACAGTGCATATAGTGCATACAGTACAGACAGTACAGACAGATGTACAGTACAGATAGACATACACTACAGACAGACAAACTACAGACAGACAGAAACACTACAGACAGACATACAGTAAAGACAGACATTAAATCCAGTACAGACAGTGCAGACAGTACAGACAGACACACACTAGAGACAGACATACTGTACAGACAGGCAGTAAATGCAGTAGAGACAGACACACACTACAGACAGACATTCAGTACAGCCAGACAGTAAATACACTACAGACAGGAATACAGTACAGCCAGACAGTAAATACAGCACATACATACATTACAGACATACTGCACAGACAGACAGACACAGACAGACATATTAGAAATGGAAGTCATTTCCTTTAGTGCTTACAATTTGAATGTGTTGGGAGACTTAAATAGACAATCTGATAAGTGCAGTGTCTCAGCACAATGGTTTACAAGTTCCTCTGTGAGAATTAGGAGTAATAGCTTAGTCAAGGCTATTGAAATGCTTCATGTGTAAGGTGTTTTTTAGGTTTGACTTGAAGGTATGGAGTGAAGTAGATTAGTGTATGCTGAGTGTGAGGGAGTTTTACAGATGGAGAACAATGAAAGGAAATGATTTTAGGAGAGAGAGAGCTGTAGGGGAATAAGGAGTAGAAAGGTTGCAGTCATAAGCAATGCCCAGGCGATGAGCAGTGGTACTAGTGAGAGAAAAAAACCTGACAGTGACATAGAGTTGAGGGGGGGTACTGTAAAGACTTGAGGGTGTGAAGGAGAACTTTGTAGGTGATCATTTTCTTTTATACAGAGTATGTGCTTTTTTTTGCTCTAATGATGTCCCAATGTTGCAACTAAAAAAACTTTGATAAATAGGCTTTAAAGTCTTCATGCTGCAGAGCTGAGTGAACTGAAAGCAACTGGGTTTTTAGTTTTGATAAACATGTTGCTGTTTATTTGCTCCAGTTATGCTCCTTTTTGCAGCTGGCAAAAATCCCTAAACGTAGTAACAAATTGCTAACAGAAAAAACAAAGCAACATATCCCTTAAAAGATTGACTATAGCGTATATGCTTTCAAGCAAAAAATGAACATTTATTTAAAAAGAAAGGTGCGACACAACATTTCTATGATTTAAAGCTGTTGTGTTTCACAAATATAATAATGTTGAACAAAGGAAAAAAGATGTACTTTTTAGTTTTGATAGCAGCTACAACATGGTAGCTATTTCTAAGAGACAAGACCATCTATTTTACCACTCTATTAAGATAGTACATTTTCTGCACATCTATTGCATGTTGGTATATAAATACCTGCAGGTTTTTTCTTTGTGCATGTATCCCTAGACTTTAGTGTGACCATAAATGGGAACAGTACTCCTCCTAGTGCAAAACATGGTAAATGCAGTCTTCTTTCTTGAAACAAGCTTCATTGGGTTCGATAGCACCCAGCCATGGGGATAATTAATTCTTCATAAAAAAATTAAAGGCCTATGCACTAAGTACCATTAAGCCATTTAACACAATGTTAACCTGAGTTAACATCAATTTAAAAGTTACATTATTATCTTCAAAGGACAATAACAAAGTGAAGCCATTTTTCTTCCAAAAAGAGCCCACAGGTAACTATAATTGACGTTAGTGGTAATGACGTTCAAACTATATGCAAATGATCATAGCATCCTCCATACACTAAATTCTGTAAGGTTAACGCAGTGACTTACTGTTATGTTATACAGTACAAATCATAGCTAAACTTGGCATTGCTGCCAGCCAGACCCTGAAATAGAGCTTTTACAGTTTCTGGATTGGTGTAACACAACCGTTAGATATGATTTTCAATTACATATCATGATTTCGCCCTTCTCTTCTTTCACGGTGGACCTATTTCAGGATCTGGACAGGAGTAACACCAATAGTTAAATTGTACCACATTATTGAAAGATAGCACATCCTACAAGGTACCCTACAATAACATGATATTAAGCCTATTATAATGAGATGTGGCACAAGCTTTTGCAACTGTTACCACTTATGTTAATGAAGCCCTGTTTCCCCTTAAACAAGATGGCTACTGGTGCTGCCCTTTTACCTGTTGGCTCACAGGGGCCTAAGCCTCTGCCACGGAGAGCCTGGAGTGATATACTTACAACTTTGGTGCAGCGTCTCCAACTGAGAGGGATCCCAACGTAGTGGGAGGAGCCCCTCACAGGACCCAAACAATGAACACACACGCAGGATAAAATAGAAAAGCCTATACTGGCACACATCTATCTTAACTCTATATCTCTATACTCTACAAGACTAAATGTAAAACTACCCATACACCTTGCATGGCCTTATCCCCACCACAGTGTACCCCTACACTGTGTGCTGAGAATCCCAGTCCCACAAGGTCCCACAGTGTCCCACACCCAACCCCAATGTGTGTGACAACACGGCCCACTAATTTGAGTGTAGGTATAGTTGGTGCACTTTCTGTAAAGGTATCAGGCCGGGTGATCCAGTATCCGGGCGTGCCCCAATAATGACCCAGATAGGGATCTGCAGATCCAGCGATGTCCTTCACAGTGCGCCCGCCTCCACATGAGGTGGTATCCCGTTGGAGTGTCCCACCTTTGTGATAGTCTCTGAATCTGTCACAGTAGCCTGTTCCCAGACCACTGGTATCAGGGTTGCGCAGCGTAGCAGCTGTTTCCCTGTACTATATATCTCTATAAGGGGCAGGGTCCCTACCTAAGGGCCTGTTTCTGTAGCAACCACAATCTAGTAACGTGAGTCGGGGCCTAGATGGGGTCAAGGGTGAAATCTGGCCTAGTGCAGAGGGTCACAGACCCCTGCACATACACCTCTCACTCCTATCCTCTCCCAGCTCAGACTGACTCCTTTTCTTCCAGCACGCAAAACTCTATCTCCTGTCTCAGGAAACCTAGCTGTCACATGGTATCCTTGCCCCTGAGCACTATGGGGCTTGTAGTCCCCGTGGAACCTATTCCTATGGGCCGCCGCGTGCGCTTACAACACTGCACAGGTGCAACACTTCAATGGCTGCCACACAGTCTCTGCACCTGCGCGAATCCTCGCGCATGCGCTGTACACCCCTCCAACATGGCAGCGCCCTGCGAGGGGCCGCTAGCGAGCCCGCCGCCACCTGTAACCACCCAGCAGCAGCGGAGGTAGGAAAGAGAGCGCGGGGGAACCGGGAAGCCAGAGGGGACCTGGCTACATTAAAGGAAAAAAACACAGAAAATAACAAGTGTCAGTGTTGCTGGTAACATCACATGTTCCCTAATTTAACAGAAAAAGACCTATATGGGCCATAATACATTACATTATAGCATGGTTTATGTCCAGGGGAGAAGTCTTGCTCTGTATTATAGATTATAATATATAATAAATGTGATGGTATGCAAATTCAATAGAAATATGCTATCAAGGGAAATGATAATGACCCATTGTGAAAAATAGTAAATATTGGAGTATTCTCCGCATTACTTATTGGAAAAATATCTTGTTTGTGTGTGTGTGTGTGTGTGTGTGTGTGTGTGTGTGTGTGTGTGTGTGTGTGTGTGTGTGTGTGTGTGTGTGTGTGTGTGTGTGTGTGTGTGTGTGTGTGTGTGTGTGTGTGTTTGTGTGTATGCGCTCGCGTGTGTGTGTGTAAATGTTATGGGCATAAGGAGTGTACCTGTTCCGGTTGAGGAGAGGCAATTCAGCGGGCACCACGAGGCAGGAAAAAACGTTGCAGAAGCTGGACTGTGCTGTATAACAATTCCTTTAATGAAGCATAGTTAAAAAGAGGGGGGGAAAAGCATACCCCTGCACCTCTAATGCGTTTCACCCAGAGATTGGGCTTTTTCAAAGCTTTTTCCCCCCTCTTTTTAACTATGCTTCATTAAAGGAATTGTTATACAGCACAGTCCAGCTTCTGCAACGTTTTTTCCTGCCTCGTGGTGCCCGCTGAATTGCCTCTCCTCAACCGGAACAGGTACACTCCTTCTGCATATTACATCAGCCATGGAGCACACAGAACCGGCGTTCATATCATATGTGAGTATAATTGCTGCTTAATGAGAGCTACCCCAGGCACATAGGTCAATTCAGTTCAGGGAGACTGCAGAGGTCAAAGGGGGGGTTTAAAGACTCCCCACTTACAACTCTGCACATCTCTGCTACACCTTGTGCCATCTAGGGGGTTTCATGCATATAGCCTCTAGCATGCATTATCACACCAAGTGATCCGGTTCAAATGCAGTGAAAAACATTTATTTTCAAATAATTGTGGGTTTATATAAAGCTCTGCAGCACTGGTTGATTGGGGCCATCCACCCCATATATTTTTTTCTTCATGTTATGGGCATATATTATAAATAGTTTAAAACTAGCTATTTCACTTCTTCCAGAATATTTTTTATACTATGCTAATTGGGTTTTTCACTTATAGACATTTATCAAATAAGTTAGACATTTGTTCCCTATACCTTTATGGTTAATTCTCTAGTCATTTTTGGAAATAAAGTCAGTGGGATTAATGTAATAATTTATGAATATTTTCTAATGATATAATTATAGTGAACACTATAATAAAATAATATTGTTAAAAGCCCTATGAAAAAGACAAAGACTATTATTTCTCAATAATGAGCTCATTGTTAAACTACAGCCTTTAAAAAACATACATCACTGTAATAATGTGAATATATAGAAGGTCACATTAGACAAGGTCTAAGATAGCCACAGTTGAGTACTACAGTACATATGACAACATATTGTCAGCTCAATATGGATTCTTAAATACTATCTACAGTTTAGATCATTTATACTTTATAATTAAACATTGTATAGTAGGACATTCAAAATGCCCCCAAATTTACCAGTAATATATGTAATACTTATTAGAAATGTATTGACCAGCTATTCTTTTCTGCAGTCGGTGTTGTTTATGGCTGTAGGTATTATTATTATTATTATTATTATTATAATAATTATTTATTAGGCACCAACATTTTCCATAGCGCAGTACAATAAGGTTGGAGGATGAAAACAATAAAATATTACACATTAACATACATTGTTACATTAGGTAAGGATAACCCTGCCCCAAGGAGCTTACAATCTACACAGAGGGGTAAGTGGAAATATAAGGTGCGAGGGGATAAGAAGGTTAGGGTGTTGCAGATAGCAGCTTGTTATTTTAAAGAGTTGGCATTGGGAGAGAAGCACGGTAATATGGGAAGATGAAAATGCTTCACTGTACATTGGAATTTTTTTACCCAAGACCAATAAAAGACGATACGTAACATCAGTCAATGGCAGCAAACGGCTGACACCATTTGGCAGCCTTTGCTGCCATGCGAGTGTTATTTCTTAGAGAGTCTGAGGTGAGGTGAGATCAGCTGCACAGCAAACTGATAGATAAAAATAGTACTGTCAGCTGGTGATAGAAATGGGTGAAAGAATCATTTTATGTATTGCCTTAAACTAATATAATCATAGAACATCTTACCATGAGGTAGCTACAGTACCAGACATGCCGCCTGTGGTGCTGTCTTATCATGCACCTCATGTGGATTCACAAGCAGTTTTGATAGATGTACTGTATATACTCAGTGGTGCTTCAATTCACAAACACTGAAATATAATTGTATTATATAATAATAATAATTATTTATTCTTGTATAGCGCTGCTAGTTTTACGTAGCGCTTTACAGAAACATTTTGCAGGCACAGGTCCCTGCCCTATGGAGCTTACAATCTATGTTTTTGGTGCCTGAAGCACAGGGAGATAAAGTGACTTGCCTAAGTCACATATTATATTATATATTATAATATGCATGTATGTGCATACAGTTAGGTCCGGAAATAATTGGACACTGACACATTTTTCATAATTTTGGATCTGTAC
This sequence comes from Ascaphus truei, assembly GCF_040206685.1. Classification (NCBI taxonomy): domain Eukaryota; kingdom Metazoa; phylum Chordata; class Amphibia; order Anura; family Ascaphidae; genus Ascaphus; species Ascaphus truei. Next base: position 295,291,783 of record NC_134485.1, read on the forward strand.
GCCACCACAATGGATTTGAAATGAAACAACAACCGAGATGCAATAGAAGTGCAGACTTTCAGCTTTAATTCAAGGGGTTGAACAAAAAATATCATATGAAACGTTTAGGAATTGCAACCATTTTCATACACAGTCCCCTTATTTAAGGGGGTCAAATGTAATTGGACAAATTAATACAATCATAAATAAAATGTTAATTTTTAATACTTTGTCGAGAATCCTTTGCTTCTAGATGTCTATGACATCACACAGCTTCTGTGATGCAGAGGTAGAACTCCCAACCAACATATGAAGGGTTCCTGGGTTCAATAATAATTATAATATACTATATCACATAGGAATTGAACCCAGGACCCTTTCATATGTTGGTTTAGAGTTCTACCTCTGCACCACAGAAGCTGTGTGATGTCATAGGCATCTGAAATAGACTTAAGATTTAACATTGACATGTACTCTGTGGCAATGTGTTGTAGAGGATAAATATATTTATAGGTTATGCCTTGTCACACCAAGCCTATGGTGTAGAGTTAAGAGGCAAGGCATTGGTATCAAAAGGTCCCGAGTTCAATCCCTGCATGTGTTTTGTACAAAATGTATTAATGTTTAATTGTGTGTCTATAGTCAATAAAGCATTGAATTGAATGTTTGAAAAAAAAAAACCATGGCACGCGATGGGCAGAGAGATGAGCAGAGCAGAGAGATATGAGCACGTGGACAGCAGGAAGAGGAGAGCACTGGTAAGGTGGAAAAATGGAGGAGAATGAAATCTGTAATGAGGAGGCTCGAGAGCTGATGCCAGTGAAATTTTAACACGACCCTGGTTGTAACGTGGTCTTGGGGTTGTGGACCCCAAGGACCACGTTATAACGGGGTTTAGCTGTATATATATATATATATATATATATATATATAAAGAAAAAAGAAAAAAAAAGCGCCAAATCCTAGTGCATTACCGTGCAAAAATCGATATATTTAATTCCCAAAAATCTCAATAAAAATGAACTCACAAACATAAAACAATTAAAAGCATTGTATGAGATATACTCATGCTCCTATGACCAGGAAACGCTGCTTTGCTGCTGTAATCCCTCCGTGACTCCACTGGAACAGAATGCTGCCTCCGTTGTTCACTGCCTGCAGGAACTGACATATCAGGCACTCCGCGATGGTCTCTCACCGGGTACACACCACCAGTTGATCTTTAGTTCCCACCGGGGACGGTAGATGCCGCGGACCAGCGGATGACGTCACGGGAATCGTGCTGGATACCGGACCGGTATAGATTCAAAGCAGTTCGATAGCAAGCGTTGGTGAAAGTCCACTGCACACCTTCCCTACGCGTTTCGTCAGATTAACTGACTTCTTCAGGGGAAGGGCTCTGGGTGTGTGGTGTCTCATATTATATACCTCCCTGAGTCCAATTAGCTTAATTAGTTAATAGGCAAAACAGTGTGTTGGCAATCTACATTGTAAGTAGAACAAATTATGTACACATGTGAACAAACAATCATGAATCTACATTATTGGATACTTGCCAACACACAATGATAAAAATAAAAAATAAAAAATGACAGTTATACAATAAAATTATTAAAACAAACTTGTAGTTGATGTCCTTATCTATTTTTTAGTTGTGTGGACTACAAGGGTATGTCTAAAGATATCAAAAGGATATACTGTAATTGCCAACACACATTGATATGAATGACATTAGTAACAATTATACATTTCAATTATTAAAACAAACTTACAGTCGATGTCCTTATCTGTTTTAGTTAAACGGACTATAAGGGTATATCTAAAGATATCCTAAATACCCCAATGAATCTATTAGTATACAGAAGAAATTGGTATTATTTAACACAAAATAAGTGTGGCTTGAGGAGGGTAGATTTATGAATTTATGAATAAGGAAGAGTATAATGTTCTCTTAACAATGGATTAACTTGTACCTTAATATATTATTTGTATTTTAATTAGTATTAATATGGAAAAAGATAGAACCAATAATCCATTATGGATGGTTCTACTCTTAATAATATAGAATGACAAATTGAGATATTGTATATATGACTATGAATATTAACTGGTATCCCATAATATGGAAGTTAAAGTATCTGTTAGTTTGTATGTATAATTCCAATTGGGACTATATAGTAGAACCAGCGTGGAAGAGAGCAGCATTAAAATCCATAGGGAATATATTATGGAGTTAGGAAATAAATTTGGAAGTTTAGACCGGACATGTATCCTAGGTCACTTGAATAGTCAGTCCAGCAAATTTGTATGGTTCAGCTTGTCTCCCAACACTCCTTGGTGTGATAGAATGGAGAGGGGGGGGGGGAGAGAGAGAAGGAAAGTGAGGGAGAAAAAAAATAATAAGTGTATGTGATCAGTGATTATATATAAATATATAAATATAGATGTGAATACATGATCCAAATGATACTATAATAACATTCTCTTATAAATGTGCCCTAATACGGCACTGTGCTATTTGTGTGTATAATTGAATAATTTTATGTGTACTACTATTAATACAAACCCTTAGCTAAATGGTTTAGTGCTATCATAAATATTTAACACCATAATGTGTTAGGAAATGATAACCTATCTCTGGCGATCACGAAGGGAACATGTCAAACATGTTCAACCCAGACCTCCGTGGTCACCAGACATGTAATTGGTCCTATCATATAGTGACAAGGAGCAGAAAGAAAACAGGAGAAAAAGTCCATCTCAAAATGGTAGACAGAAGTAGATTTAGATGACTGTGCTGACATCAATACAATCATTCAGGCCTTCTGGACTCAGTGTATTCAATTCGTAGATCCAGTATGTCTCTCTAAGATTAAGCAATTTGTGCCTATCTCCACTCAGAAGTGTGGAATTGATGGCCTCAACCCCCATGATTACTAGTGAGGACGGATCTTTATTGTGCTTCAATTCGTAATGTCTGGATAAACTATGTGTTTTTAACCCATGAATTATATTACGTTGATGTTCCAGGAATCATATACATAGGGCCCTTTTGGTTCTACCAATATACTGAAGCCCACAGGGGCATGTAATGGCATAAACAATGTGAGTGGACAGACAGTTGATATGGCCTTTTATTCTATGTACTGATCCATTTGAATGGGATGTGACACTCTCAGTCTTCTTTAAATGTTTGCACGTAAGGCATCTTGAGCGATTGCACAGGAAATTGCCATTTTTTACGTTCTTACTTGTTTGTACAGCATTTTTGAATTTTTTCAGTCTACTAGGTGCCACCATTGATTTTATATTTCTGGCTTTCTGAAAAATCACCGGTATTTTGGGTGGTAGATTTTTACCTATGATTGGGTCATTGAGCAAAATATTCCCCAATGTTTATTTAATATGTTTTTAATTTTTTGAGAAGCACAGTTAAATTGTGTTATAAATTGAGGGATGCAAGTCTGTTTCTTATCCCTTGTCTGCCTCTTTCTGTTTCTGGATGTTATATTGCCTTTTGACTGGTCTAGAAGTTCTTGTCTATCCAGTTGACCCACTTGTTTAAAAGTTTCCAGGACCTTATGGTGATTGTAACCTTTGTCCACAAACTTTTTTACAAGAGCGTCCCCCTGGGCCAAGTAGTCAGAATCAAGAGAACAATTCCTCCTGATTCTGAGAAATTGTCCCCTGGGGACGTTCTCCAACCATTTATGGTAGTGGTTGCTATTAGAATGTAGGTATGCATTTGTGGATACTTTTTTGAAAAATGTTTTTGTTACAATTTCATTCTTGTTGTTCACCATTAATTCCAAATCCAAAAAATTAATATTATATTTATTTATATCAAAAGTAAACCTCAAATCCATCTTAAATGCTGTTAGAATCTCACTCAATGCCTCCTGTTCACCGTCCCAAATGAATATCAGGTCGTCTATGAAACGGCCATAGTACACCAAGCCCGCCCCCAGCCTAGCATTCCCCCACACATGAGTATCCTCCCATAGGCCCATGTATAGGTTTGCACAGCTGGGGGCAAAGCGGGTGCCTATAGCCGTTCCACAGATCTGTAGATAGTAATCGTCTCCAAATAAAAAATAATTATGTTCAAGAATGAACAGGATTGCATTTAAAATGAATTCTCTCTGAGTTTTATTGATAAGATTGTCCTTTTCCAAAAAATGTGCTATTGCTGCCACTCCCAATGTATGACCAATGCATGTGTACAAAGAGGCCACATCACATGTGGCCCAAATGTAAGTGGATTTCCAAGGTATCCCTGAGATCGAGTCTATAACATGCAGCGTGTCCCTAATATGTGATCTCAACTTGACCACCATAGGCTGTAAAAAATAGTCAACATACTGGGACACGCTGGACGTCATAAACTCCACCCCAGAGACAATAGGTCTCCCTGGTGGGTTACTTGTATCTTTGTGTATCTTTGGTATGTGGTAAAACACTGGTGTTCTAGGGTTTCGTTTGAATAAGAAATCAAATTCTGCCTGTGTGATAATTCCCTCATGTTTTGCCTCTAAGAGGAATATTTTAAGATCCTTTTGATATAAGTCCATTGGGTCTTTTTGTAGAGGTACATATGACTTCCCATCACCTAACAGCCGATTTGCTTCTGCTATGTATACACTCTTATCTTGAAGCACTATGCCGCCACCTTTATCTGCCTGTCTTATTACAATTTCACTTTCTTCGCTCAATTCTTTTAAAGCCCGTAGTTCGTTTTTATGTAAATTACTTTTTTGTAATGAAGGTATGTTTTGGCAGAGGGATTCAAAGTCTTTCAATACCAGTGTGTAAAATGTGTTGATGAACCCCCCCTTGGCTTGATAGGGGAAGAAGGTGGATTTTGGGATAAAGGGTGAATGTTTAATGTTAACTGTAGAAGATTCCACAGAGGTAATATCAGCAACAGTGGAGGAGGACAATACTGGATCTACCAAGTTTTCCACAATATCCAATGCAACATCATTTGGATGTATAGTATGCTGTGTGAAAATGTCCAAATTTTGGCCACAGTTTGTATCAATGTCATCTGTATCAAAGCCATCTGCCAAGAGTGAAGTCATGGCTTTAATGCAATCCCTCTCTTGAGAGTTGAACATCTCCTCCTTCTCTCTGCCCTTCATAGTAAAAAATCTCATTAATGTGTAATATCAGCAACAGTGGAGGAGGACAATACTGGATCTACCAAGTTTTCCACAATATCCAATGCAACATCATTTGGATGTATAGTATGCTGTGTGAAAATGTCCAAATTTTGGCCACAGTTTGTATCAATGTCATCTGTATCAAAGCCATCTGCCAAGAGTGAAGTCATGGCTTTAATGCAATCCCTCTCTTGAGAGTTGAACATCTCCTCCTTCTCTCTGCCCTTCATAGTAAAAAATATCATTATATATATTAACCACTTATTATTATTTTCCAATATTTATTAAATCTTTTAAAAAATAAATATGATGCAATACCACCATAACCATATTTCCATTATGACAGTAGAAAATGTACAGATGTAGCAAGGCTCACTGTCCTCGGCAGCAAGGTCAAAAAAGAAAAAATCTGCTGTGCCAGATACAGGGTTTCCCCGCAATCATGCTGCGGGGGGTTCATGATTCCACAAGGGACTCCCCAGTGTTCACGGTCACATGGCCGTGGGTGGCAGCGGCACCAGAGATAAAAAGGTTTGCTACATCTGTATTTTTAAAGAGATGACAAATGTACTTTCATAATGTAATGTGCTCATTTCAGAACCTACGTTAAAGAAATCCCTTTCTCACATACTGTACTGTATTTATTCCTTCATTGACCTGAATTGAAGAGGTAATTTTAGTATTCCTTGACACATAGGAAAATCCTATTTTGTCTAATGTATATCTGGTACATTAACACATTACACAAAGATTCATTTTTGCTGCCTTAGCTTGTACAGGATTTGTAGCACAAAAAAACAATAATTATTCATTTTGAGGCTGATGAATATTAATCGGCCTATGTACTAAGATTAAATAGAGAAAAAAAAGTGCTAAATGTAATACAAACCTTTAGAAAATGTGCGTCGCATGTACAGTATGAAGACTTCTTACATGACCCATAATTTGTTGTTTGAAATGATTTGTGACGCATCACAATATCTTGTTGCTAAAATCAAAATTAAAATGATTATGTACTGTATTGCTTTTTTTTTTAAACTAGTATTAGTTAACATTTATTATTAGTGTAATACTATTTATAATAGCCATACTATGAAAATAATATATTTTGGTAACTCATACAATACAATATCTGTGTTGCGTCAAAAACAATATTTGGATACATACATATCTGTAGGAATTTTATTCTACACTTATACTATTAACAGTCTTTTTAGGGTTTATGCCACGTTGAAGTTGGTGGATGACTTTGACTCGTTTTTTTGTGTGCATAAAAACATGCTTTTTTACTACAAACCATTTGCATGTGTAAATAAAGCGCAGCTAGGACACAGGTGTATACAAATGCAATTAAAATACAGCAAGGCCCCGCTTCTCGGCGTCCCACTTTTCGGCGATCCGCTGATACAGCGGTACAAAGAATAAGGCTGCCAAGTCTGCGCATGGGCATACCGGGGATGTCATAGGTCGCGTATGCGCAGAACGGGCTGTTGCCGCCGGCGCGCATGCGCAGAACGTAGGCTGCGCGCGCCAAACGGAGGTCGCGCATGCGCAGAAGGGGGAAATTGCCGGTTTGCGCATGCACACAGCTGAAAATCGCCGCTTCCGCTTTCCGCCGATTTTCACTATGCGGCGGGCCCTTAGATCGGAACCCGCCGTATGCCCGGGGCCCTCCTGTATAATTTTCTGTGTGCCAACTTTTGCATCAAAAAATTAGTTTGCTTAGTTTATAGGCCCAAAATATTATACCAATTGTTAAGCAATGATGCAAAGCTTATAATCGTAGCTACTCAATAAGATTTGTTGACAACCAAAGATCTAGAGAAACTGAGGTATTGGGCCATGAAGTAGGGGTTAATTGATTAACAGGATAAAGAATTTTGAAAAGGAAGAACTACCAATTGTTTCCTCTGTATCATTTGATATGATATTGTACTTTAGTAAGTAAAACTGTATTTAATATCTTAAATGTAGACCATCTCAGGTGCAAAATGAGTCTGTCAAGCTTGAGTCCAAAACAAATGCATTTTTATTATGCACAAACCTTGATATATTCTGTTTGTATAATTCCCTACTGTTGGATATTTGTAAATTGGTAAATAAAAGGCGACAAGAGGAGCTTTAAACTATTTCCATGTAAAATTTGTTACACATATATATTTTTGTTATATATGTTATTTATTTATTTTTTGCTGCAGTGGAAGCACTGTATGCTGGGTGATAATGGTGAAAGGCTGGGTTGCAGACCTGTCTAAGAGATGCAAATGAGCATACAGTAATATTTCCATTTGCTGTATATACAGTATATAGACAGGTCGGCAACCCTGCCTTTCAACCATTATAGCCTAGCATACAGTGCTCCCATTGCAGCAAGGGATTCTGGGAAATGACATGCAAATGAGCACACGTGTCACCTTTTGCCTGGAATATCATTCACATGGCAAAAGTTGACACATTGTGTGTTCATTTGCATTTAATTTCCCAGAATCCCTTGCTGCAGTGGGAGCACTGTATGCTAGGTGATAATGGTTGAAAGGCATGGTTGCAGACCTGTCTAAGACATGTGAATGTGCTCACAATTGATATTATTTATTGGCTATATGCTAACTCTGGAGGTTTTTTGTTGCCTTTTTCACCCACCATAACTTAAAATGTGATATATATATTAGAAAAGAAAAAAGAGAAAAAGCGCACGATCCATGTGTAAAATCCAATGATTAAGGTTTAATATCACGAACAAAGACAAATGCGCACTCACACTTTGCCAATGAATTAAAAGCGTTGTATGGGGCAAGCCCATGCGCTAGCATGTACCAGACTGCAATCAGTTTGCTCCGTCTCGCTGTGTATACAATGGGGCTCCACTGCTGCTGGTGTCACTGTCTCAGTGTCTCTTCGGCAACCCGAATGAGCAGTCTGTAATTCCCATTCAGCACGGATAATTTCGAGAGTATCTTGGGACACTTCCTCTCTGCTGTCTGGCTCCTGGCGTCTGAACTGCTCCACCACTGTAGTGCAATAACCACGTGACCCTACGCGTTTCTTCCAGCTCGGCGGATTTCATCAGGGGATGGACTGCACTTGTACTATTTATAACGCCTCAGTCCAATTGAATAAATACAAACATAATAGTTTTGATGGTTAATTAAGGTCATCTGTGCTAAATAATCTATACTGATAGTATTCAAATACAATGACAACATATATATTGCCAAATAATGAAATAAATTGAAAAAAATTATGAAAAAATAAGAAAAACCATATTATAAATGAATCTGAAAAGAGCAGAGAATATACACTGGAAGACATGCTAATTACAATGTTAACAATATGAACACCTAAACATCAAAAACTAATACAACGATATAACAATCTGTATAATGACAATAAATGTAAGTGTGGTGTATCCACAAGGTATATAGAATTATGCTAAATACAAATATGTATGCCTGTACAAATATACATACATACATAAACATATACAACATGTCTGTCCATAGATCTTCCTAATAGTACAACTGTGAAGAAGTCGAGAATAAGATCTATTCTAATATAAATGTAATGATAAATGTATTATAAGTCTTAGTAGTAATTATGTATAAAATAAATACAAATAAACGTGGAAGCTTGATAAAATTAATTATACAATACAAACGTAATATTATTATTGATGTGTAATAATGAAAAATAAATTAAATGAAACTTCCCATAGAGAAATAGATATAAAAACTAAAAATATATTCATTAATTGAATTCATATTAAAAAATGTTAATGTGAACTACATCTATTTAAAATTTGAATGAAAAATACATATGAGATTACTAACAAATGGAATGATTTAAAAGGTGAACAATGTTTAAAACATATCTATTCGGTGTATAGAGCTGTTTTACTACCAACATGAATAATGTATTTTTGTAAATTTTTAGTATTTATAATGAATCTTATACCTATATACCAATATGTGTACTGTGTGAAGAACAAATTTAGCATAGATATAACAAATACAAATGGAAGAAAAGCTAACATAAATCAAATATATCTGAAATAGATAATGTCAAACCCATCAATTAAATACATATAAACCCCAAAAAATATATTAAAAAATTGATTGATTTAGGTGTTAAGCTAAACATGTCACATTAAAATAATCCTTTGATGGATAGACTAATTGTAATATGCCAATGATTGTGAAAAAGGAAAGAAGGATAACAAACCAAGAAGTCAACACACACAAAATCAATCACTAATATTTTTATTATAATTATATTTTTTCATAATATTCATTATATATAATGTAACACACATTAAAAACACTTTAAATTTAATTTATTGGACTGTTGGTTTCTTGGTTTGTTCTCCTTCATTCATTTTTCACAATCATTGGCATATTACAATTAGTCTATCCATCCAAGGATTATTTTCATGTCAGTGTGACATGTTTAGCTTAACACCTAAATCAGACTACTGTGACTTTTTATGACTGAGTGTCGACGGGGGACATCAGGAACTGGCAGCTGTAGTGATTGAGGATTCCTTTATCCGGTTAAACACAGTTACATAAATACCGGTATTCTCCGAGTAGCGCCACTAGGGGGCGTGGGGCTCCCTTCTCTTCTACAATAATCTGTCCGATGGTTACTGAATCCGAACCTGCAAACAGAATTCAAATTTATATTAAACATAATTTGAATCTTTCAAATTGCATTATTATGGAAGTAGTATATAAATATCAATGTAAAGACATTGTAAATCCACAGATTCAGGTTTAAGTTGAATTCATCGACGGATTCTGTCAAATTCATGCTGCCGAGACCCAATGATGGATTTTGAAGAATCAGGACAGCTTTACAATAAGGTAATCCGATGGCGGATTTAATTCTGCAGATTGAATTTACCGGCAGGGCCTGTGAAAATCCGCCAATTAGATTCCGACAGGTTTGGCCATCTCAAACTGGGACACTGATGAATAGAATCCACATTATTGTGAGTCTTACATCAAATTCTTAATTTGTATTAAACTGTTATGATTATTGAAATATTTAATCCCTTGATTTTAATGAGGCTGGCATTTTCCTGAGAATAGCAAAGAAGGCTTCATGGTATACTGAACAGGAGGCTTAGATACATAGATGCTGTTTATCACCATTATTATATGTGCAGCATTTATCTCCTCCCCAATTTATCCTACTGACACTCCACAAGTTGCAAGCTGGGACAGATAGGGCAAAAATTGATCAAAGTACTTGGTACTTGGATACATACTGTAGGTACTGGATGGAAATGCCCCAGGTTTGCCTCAAAATTGCCTTAATATTTATACTCCATAAGGTCCATGCACTAAGGCAATTTTGAAGTGAACTTGGAGCAAGGTGTGTAATTTCTGGGTTGCACTAATGTATGAAGGAATTTTCTCACATGTTTGCTCCATGTGCATCAGCTTGTTTCTTGAGGAAGGTCAAAAGAAGGAGTTAAGGGAGAGTTAAATGATGCACAGATTATAATAAAATGTGCCAAATTGTGCGGTATTAGGTGATGTTAGCTTTCTTGCTTAAATATCTGCACCTTATGTAAGAAATTAGGGCAACAAGTTTGGTACATACAATGCCATTTTTAATAAAATTGGTGCAGTGTCAAAACAAGTTTTTATGTGGGATGATACATGCAGTAGGCTTGTAAGTAATTTGTAAAGTGGCATCACTATCTCTCTTTCTGCTGCTAATATCTCTCCTATACCAACTAGCATCCTGTTGACTTTCCCCATAGCTTTGTTACATTGCTTTCTTACATTTAAGTCAGCTGAAATAATTTCTCCTAGGTCCATGTCTTCTATAGTAGTTGATGGTATAATTGCAATTAATCCTGTATTCTGTTTTTAGACTGTTGTGAGCCAAATGCATTATTTTGCACTTTTGGGCATTAAATTGTAATTGTTGCACACTAGACCAATCATTCCTGTAATCTTCCAAAATCTTTAATCATTTTGTTTACCCGCTGGAGTGTTAACCCTGTTGTAGATCTTTGTGTCACGTGCAAAAAGGCATGTTTTCCCTTCCAGACCATTTAAAATGCCACTAATACAGATATAAAAGAGAACTGGTGTGAGTACAGATCCTTGAAATACTCCACTGGTCACCTTCCCCACCTCTGAATATTCTCCATTTACCACAACTCTCTGCTGCCTATCTTTTCACCAATATCTTAACCATTGAACAACCATTGAATTAAAAATATTTCTAATTTTTCTCATCTGCTTAGGCCTGTGCACATCTGATTACTGATTGGATCTATCTGCCTAGTCTGGTATAGTTCTGCATCTTCTTTTGTCCGAGACTTCTATATTTCCAAAAACATGTATTTTGATCTTTGTAATATCTGCCTCCTATTTGAGAACCAGATTTATTTTTATAAATCTCTATACGCGTAGAGTCGCTTGCGTGATGTGACGTGACATATTCAGAGGACCCCTGACCGCCTCCACTCCAGAGCTGTGTGTGCTGCTAAAGACCCTCCTTATATCAGGATAATTATCCGAGCACCGGAGCGTTCTCCAACCCAGAAGTGACGTCCCGCGATCGAGAGGTCTGACACTGAGGTAGCGGGGAGTAACTAGGCTGGTGATTCACCACGTTTTTGTGTCTTTATCCTTATGACACTGTGTAAGTGTTCATTTTTTACTGCTTCTATAAAATTGGTATTTTTATTTCTGGATTACGCTATGGCTGTCCTTATCTTTTTCTATCTGATACTGATGACATCATTTGAGTGATTCTATATTACATCTAATCGTGCCTACTGGGGGTTTACATCTACACACCAGAGACAAGCAAAGTGCCACTGATTTCTGAAATGCCTTCTTTTGATTGATACCACGTGTGTTCACATCTGAAAGAATTTCTCCGAACACGTTCCACTTTAAAAAAAAATATTTGCACAATGTTGTGTCTCTATTTGTTTTTTTATTGCATATTGAAATTCGCGCTCCCCTATCCTTTGAGAAATACATTGTTTGAAGTGGAGTCTGCAGACCATCCATTTTAAGGGTTCTGAGCAGCACTGCTATATGTACATGTATAACTTTTTATCATTATTTATCTGCACTTAATATCACTTATTTAAAGCACTTTACATATTTCCATTGTGTTTTATGAGCACCTTTAGTTGCACTATTTAGTGCTCTTTAATATTTAAGCGCCCACCCTGCACCTTTTCACATCTACCTCTGCTGCCTGTCTTTCTGCCTTAACAATTACGAGAAAGTGACTACTAACCCTCTTAGATACCTTATCTTATTCTTTCGCTGCTGTATCTGCCCCTACACCTGTTGCCTCCTCTTTTGGGATCCTATTTCACAGACCTTGTGCTTCCTATTAGTTCTAGAAACCCCCTCTTCCTCCTCCACTGCAGTATGTGAGTCTGTGATGCAGTTCTGTTCTGCTAATGCAGTAGCACTTTTCTTAAATTGCACCTGATAAGTATTAGCTAAGTTAAGGTTTACAGCAGAAAGAAGTTGACACAAAAAATGTATGCCTTTCTATAAGGTTTTCTGATACAGAAACAATATTATCAGTGATATTATATCATTTACATATGTGGGCCTTGCACAAATGTGACTCCTTCTCTGGTGCCTCTTTTTGTGCTATTTTACATTTTAAATTAACAGAGGTTTCGTAGACATCCTGCTCCTAGTTATAGTTCCTTTCTCTGTCCACCAGGTGTGCTGCTGGTTTCTGTCTGCTCTGGGGTTCCTCTGTCTCTGTCTTCTCTTGTTGCTCCTCTCCTTTGTCATAGTTTCCTATTTCCTGTTCCACCCTTGCCTTTGTTTTGTGTCCAGACTCCCATGCCCATGCTTCTGCTTCTGTCCAGTTCTGTTCTGTATTGAGTCTGGCACGTAATACAGGCCCTTGCCTATGATCTGGATTTTCCCCATTTTTTCCCTGCTCCCAAGTCTTAGTCCCTGCTCCCTAGTCTCAGTTCCTGCTCCCCTGCCCTGCTCCTGCTTTCCTGTTGTCGACCCATGCCTGGACCCGACTATCCTGCTTACTGCCTGCCACTGAACCCTGCTCGTGACCTCGATGATCCTGCTTGCTGCCTGCCACCGAACCTTGCTTGTGACAATGACTATCCTCCTTGCTGCCTGCCACCGAACCCTGCTGGTGACCTTGATGATCCTGCTTGCTGCCTGCCACCGAACCCTGCTTGTGACCCTGACGATCCTGCTTGCTGCCTGCCACCGAACCCTGCTTGCGACCCCAACAGTCCTTGCCTACTCCCCACTGTTCCGGCCACTGAGGTCGTACCCGCTCCAGAAGTCTACCCTTGACAGAAAACAAAGACCACTTCTGGACCTCGCTGGAACAGATTCATCCCCTGCCTAGTTCAGAAGACCCCTCTCGCTTGCATTGGGTTGAAGAAAAGTAGTCTCTTGTTGTTTGGAAATTGTGGATTCCTACAGTGCTTGCTTCAAGTTTTTCTGCGGGGTTTGTTATATCCTGATTTTTGTCCCTGAGAAAAGTTCCTTTTTTATTTTTTTGTGGGAATTCCAGCTGAAAATGTTTATTTTTTGTTTTCCTAAAGAAAAACTACCACTGCACCCAGATAAGGAAGATTTATTGCGTTCAAAAACGTTTCTGCCGAGGCTAGAACTGGTACTGCAGAGATCAGTGCACTTTGCTTTGAGATTTTTTGCAGTGCTTGGTTTAACCCCTTCTGACCCTCATATTCCCTTTTCCAAAGATCAGGTTGTATTTCCATGCAGTACCTGGTGTCACCAATTCAGACTCTCAGATGTGTATTTCTAAAACAGACTGTGTTACCTTGATTTTCTGCTTTTCCTGATTGGACAACTGCTGTTCACAGGGTTCCCATTTCAAAAACAAGTGTACTCCCATTGTTTTATTGCTATATGCCATGATTTCACTGTGATATTCCTATGCCTGATTCTAAAAGTTTCAAATGTAACTAAAAATTTCTCTGTCTTTAGTTTCTCACAATTTGTGATATTCCTGTACCTGATTCCAAAGTTTCAGATGTAACTGCAAGTTTCTGTCTATGGTTTTTCCTGCAATTTATATTTCTGTGAATGATGCTAAAGTCTCAAATCTAAAGGTCAGCTCTCCTATATTTGTCTCCCTGTTGTGCCTAATATTTCTGTTGTTCATTGTAATGCTTCTGCTTTAAAGACACATTTTCTCTTTACTGGTTTTCTTGGGAAGTTTGGTATCCCCATGTCTGAAGCTACAGTATGGCTCCCACTTTGAAAACAGTGTTGACCAATAAATGTAAACACAGTATCACTGTTTCTTCAGAGTTTCTCAAGGCAAAGAGAAAAAGAAGAAAGGTGGCTGTTCAATTATAGTTGAAGTTGCAGAAGGAATTAAAGCTGACCCTTCAACATCAGGAAAGCCTGCATTAGAAAGGGACAGAGATATGCTGCAGCCTAAGGTGACAAACAGAATCATCCAAGGAATAGTGGAAAAGAAAGAGGACACCTTTAACCATGGTAAAAGAGCTTTAACCCAGTCACCTCAATCCGCAGGGAATTAGATAGATTGCCTCTATGGACAACTAAAAAAGAGCAAGAGGTCAAGGCTGAACTACAGAAGTGTCTATCCATAGCAATTGCTAAATGTGTATTACAGGAGAAAGAGAACCATCATTTGAAGAGTGACCTGTTATCATGTCTAATAAATTGCAGAAGGCATATACTAATGCTTCCCAGGACCAGAGCTCCATTGATCAACTTAACACCGAGATTTAAATCTTTCAAAATAAATTTCAAGAGCTTTAAACAGAGCTGGAAGCCTCTGGGGAGGAGATTTGCTACTTAAAAACAGAGATGGAAGCTTCTCGGGTGTAGAGAAGTTCTGTGAGAGAGTCCTTTGAAGGGTTGAATAGTGGGTTTGAAACTATAAACCAAATGTGCAAGACCCTATCTGTCCAAGCCAGTGAAGGAGGTAAGAGACTCCATGAATTAGAAGAGAAGAAACAATTGACCCAGGAAAAGTTAGATGTACAGGAAGCACTGCAGAATGCAGAGAGAGTGCTGCAAGAAGAACGTGTCTCCCTGGAGCAGCGCACACAAGCAGAGAATATGAAGCAGAGCCAGCTACAAGAACTGCGTGCGAGTCTGCAGGACGCCAAGGAGAAACAGGTGAATTCTGAGGAGAAGCAGCGATTGCTACAGGAAGAAAGTATTCAGACTGCTAACAAAGTAAAAATTCTGCAAGAGCATCCCAGTGTGTCCCCAGAGAGCAGCATGATGAGCTAAAGGCCACACTGCACAAAACCAGAGCCTCGCTGGAGGATGAGCTTAGAGGCCTGTTTACTCTTTATGAGAGGGAGCAAGAGGCGGTCCATAAACTGAAGCAAGAGCTAGAGAAGCAGAGACACAGCTCCATCCCTAACAGTCAAGGAGAAAGAAACCTGGAAAAGGCAAGCTGCTGGGACCCTACCAAAGGAATTGTCAGAGCTACAAAATGTAATGAAGGATGCGTGTAAGCAAGCTCAGAGCAAGCACAGTGATGAGATGAAAGCCCTGAGAGGAAAATTGGAGGATGCACTCAAGAAACAGGAGTCTCTCGCTGAGGAGTGGAACTTGCAGCCAAACCTGGAAGTGCAAGAGGTAAAGCTGGCAGCTGAACACATATGCCAGCAACTCACAGCGCTTCAGGTGCAGATCGCTGAGCTCAAAATACAGCTCACCAAAAAGGAAGAGAGAGAGGAGGTATCCATCCGTCAAGTAGCCGACCTGACACTGCACTATGAGATCAAAATGGCCAATGCCTGCAAATTGCTGGACCACACAACCCATGAGAAGGCCCGGGTGCATGTGAAGCTGGACAAGGCCTGGGAGGAGTACCGGCAGCTGCAGGTCAGAAATAAAGAAAAGGAAATAGATTGAAGATCTGAGTCAGCTGGGAGATGTGGAATTGTGTTCAACTCCAAGCAAGCTGAACAGGCAACTGCATTGAGTGGAAAGGAAATGAAGAAGAACAGCTTCAAGAGCTAAAAACTCAAATAGCTGGTCTTAAATGCTCATTAAGTGATACCATGAAACGGCAGGAGACTGGGACAGTAAAAACAGATTCCGGACATCAGACAGAATTCAAAAGCAAGCTGGCAGAAGCTTTGCTAGTCCTGAGCAAAGGTTACAAGGAACAGGCAATTAGTGCTAAATTGGAGTCTGAAAAGATGAAGTTGGAGAAGGAGTTTCCAAAACTAAAAAGGATATGTTGGTCACAAAAAGAGACCACAGAAAGTGAACTCAATGTCCCCACTGACTTATGGAGAGCCCGATGCACCCGTTCCTGATGCCCATGTTCCTGATGTCCATGCACCTGCATTTAAGTTAAACGCACCCATCAGGAAGTTCCTTGCTTTGCCCGATGTACCAGTTACTGGTTCCTGCGCCGTCGCAGTGGTGTCAAGTATTATGTCCATCAAAAAACAACCAGAGGTGGGTCACCCTGAGTCTTCCTTAAATCAAGGCCTCTGGGAAGAGCCTGGAGGATCGTCCGGAAAACGCTTGAGAGGGGGGAGTAATGTCAGGGTCTCCTAAACATCCTGCTCCTAGCCATAGTTTCTTTCTCTGTTCACCAGGTGTGCTGCTGGTTTCTGTCTGCTCTGGGGTTCCTCTGTCTATCTCCTCTTGTTGCTCCTGTCCTTATACTTTCCTGTTTCCTGTTACTCCCTTGCTTTGTTTTGTGTAATGACTCCCATGCCAATGCTTTTGCTTCTGTCCAGTTTTGTTCTGTATTGAGTCTGGTACTTATTAAAGACCCTTGTCTATGATCTGGCTATTCTCTGTTTGTTCCCTGATCTTAGTCCCTGCTCCCTAGTCTCAGATCTTGCTCTCCTGCCCTGCTTCTGCTTTCCTGTTGCAGACCCCTGCCTGAACCCCGACTATCCTTCTTGCTGCTTGCCACCGTACCCTGCTTGTGACACCGACGATTCTGCTTGCTGCCTACCACCGAACCCTGCTTGTGACGACATTGATCCTGCTTGCTGCCCACCACCGAACCCTGCTTGTGACCCCAACAGTCCTTGCCTGCTCCCCGCTGTTCTGGCCACTGACGCCTACCCGCTCCAGGAGTCTCCCCTTGACATGCCCAGTCCATAGTGACATATCAGGAAAACTTTGACATATAACCTCAAGTATTTCTTTATTGTGTTCATTTTTGATAGGCAAAAATGATGGCGGTATAAATGTTTGCTGTGTATGCTGCACAGATTATTTGGCAAATATTCAACTTTAGTGAGGAATGAAGATAACCGTATAGAGAAGTGAAAGTATCAATTCAAAAAAGTATGAAAATGAGATACTGCTTCATAATAAATACCCTGCAGAAATACAAAGGCTAATCTTTTTCATTTTGGCATTGGCATTACAACTAACATTTTCTGAGCACACTGAATTGCTACCATATTGGGTTCTGCCTGTTCCAATTAAGATGTATTATGTTGAACAGTTGCATTAACCTTCCTCTTTCTGAAAAACTGAAATAAAATGAGTAGCTAGCTGTGAAGAGATTTGAGCACTTCAAAAGTGGTTCAGCTAGACATGAATGAAACAGGTCAAAGAATGTTCTACAATTTGTTACAATTGCATATTTGTATAATAGCACTAGAGATTTTTTTCCCCTCTAACTAAAATGCATGCAATCCTTATGTTATCCTTATGTAAGAATACTGTTAGGAAAAAATATATATTATAATGTAACAGGCAGTCCTCAATGTTTATAACATTAAAATTACATCTTTAACATGCTGCAAAAATAATCTATAAAAATCAAGTGCTTTCATAAAAATATCAAGATCTGTTGACTCCTGAATAAATATTGTGTGGCGAATCTGCTATGGTAATGAAGCTGCATTAATGTACATTTTAATAATAGTGTGCGGGAGCAGGGGGTCCCCTGAGCTGACCCGTATTGATTTCTGCCTCAGATACCCCTGCTTCCCGAGTTACAGGCCCCGGTATGGGGCATCGGAGGCCAATGTCGCCGCCATCTTTATAGCGTCCAAGACGTGACGTGGGCGCTATAAAGATGGCGGTGACACTGGCACCGATGCCCCAAACCGGGGCCTGTAACTCGAAAGCAGGGGGTCCCTGAGGCAGAAATCAATGTGGTTCAGCTCAGGAGACTCCCTGCTCCCGCACACTATTAATAAAAATACATTAAAGCAGCTTCATTACTTTAGCGACTATCCGCTAAGGCAATGAAAGGGTTAAGGCCCAAAAGCATGTTTATTGGGGACAATTGCCCCCAATAAACATAGCAATATACAACACACACACACCCCTCCCCCCATAACACATACAATACAGTTATGGGCAAAATACTATTATCCACATATGGATAATAATGCATTTGCCCATTTTAAATACATATAAATTACAATAAATACAGTAAATACATATTACACTTACCTTTTCCAGGCACCCATGATGAAGGCCGTCTTCATCCTGCCCATATCCCTCTGGTGCTGCAAAACATACAAAACAATCAAAAGAGCCAATGTATAGTCCCCTAACCCCTTAATCACCGTAGCGGTCATTAATGGCTATAGTCATTAAGGGGTTAACCCACCCTGCCCCCATTCATTTGTACAGTGATATATACATATACATATATATATATATATATATATACATATATATATACATATACATATACATATACATATACATATACATATACATATACATATACATATACATATACATATACATATATATATATATATATATATATATACATATACATATACATATACATATATATACATATATTTTTTTTTTGAGAGAAAGAGATGACCCCGCATGCACAAGACAAGTTAAGGCTAACCGACTAACCGACAAGGTAGATCTAGATACAGTAATCTGTCGGTGGTGCTATGAGGGCAGGTAAATATTGCAAGAGAGAAAAAAAGAGCCCTGAACAAAAAGCACTCTAGTTTGCCTGGCAGTACAAAATCTCATAATTTTTATTCAGGGTTGTCACAGAACAAAAACTTAAAATACAAAGCACAGAAAATTAAAATAAAGGCATGGATCCCCTGTTCGTGGCAAAACTTGTTATATCCTCCAACTATAAAGTCCCAATAGGGACAATACAATAGCCAAAATAGACAGGATAAATGCTCTACAGTACCTGACAAGGTAGAAACAGTAAAGCTGACAACAGGCCAAACAAGGTGGCTAGGCTACGTGGTCAATGCAGTGAAATAACAGTACACTTCTATCTCCCTTGAGTCTGGGGTGAATACAAAGTGACACAATGTCAATAAAACTCAATGAAAGACACACACAATGCAGTCAGAAAAGCACACCTTAGCCTGCAGCAGCAAATAAAGATACGTCACCTTAGGTCAGGTACACAGCAGAATAAGGGGAGGAAACAAGGAGCAAAAGCTCATAGCATGTAAACGTGTCCCATGAGGGGGACAAACCAGGGGATCCTGCCTACTGGACCTGCTCCTACGTGTTTCGGCCTGAGCCTTCTACTGGGAGCGGTACTGTAGGCAGGGTAACATGCGTTCTTAAAAAGGGATCTAATTGGGCCAGTGATTGTTAACACCTGGTGAAGTTAATCAATAGCGTTATATGTAAAGGGTATACAGATGGGTATGATAAACTTACATTCAGTGTCATAAGAGCGTCATAACAGGGGGGCAAATGGTAAGGGTGTATCATATCAACGCCTTCCCCAGTGAGAGAGGGCAGTGCTGGCAGATAAGTTCCACAGGTGAACAGTGAGCATGTGCTTGACGTCACAAACCTGCGTCCATAGCATGGCTGTCGCCTACACTGCTCTATCGGGAGACTGCGCAGTTTGTAATGATGTTAGAACATCTCCTTTCCTAGACCTAAGATGCTAAAGGCAAAACGGACCTCACGGTTGCAAAAGCGCATGTCCGTGACGTCATCCGTTGCCGTCCCTGGCGCCCCTCGCCGAGTCATACCGAAACTGGCAGGCATTCAACTTAATACACCTCAATACACCTCACTGCGCATGCTTGCCCGAAGATAGAAGAGAGTCACAGTCTCAGTGTTAGGCTGGTGCCGTGTTATTCCATGCGCATGCGCTGTGTGTAAACCTCAGTCCTGTGTCAGTTACAAAGAATATATTAAAGAGGTATTACAGTTAAGAAGAGATAACGTGAGGAAGCTACTATTAAAGCATATATTCTCACAGAAGAGGATAGAAAGATCAAACAGACATTAAATGTATTAATGTTGTTAACATAGCTGTGATAGAATGATATGATAGTCAAAGACTAGATGACACATATAAATATGCTACAGGGATAACAGTAACTAAGGATATATCAATAATTGTTATCATAACAAAAAAGTATATCAAAGTATATCAAAGTATATCCCTCTTCTGTGAGAATATATGCTTTAATAGTAGCTTCCTCACGTTATCTCTTCTTAACTGCTGATGAATGTAACAAACTAGTTAAAGGATTGTCTTAAATTTCATACAGATGCTAAGTTAATAGAGTTCAGACCAAGTAAGTCTTTTGGTGCAAGAGAAGGTAAGCGTAAACCCAATAATATATCACAAATAAATCACAAAAAATTATATCACCAAGAGGAGATGCTGCTGGTGTGAGGAATTTCACAATCCCTCAATAGACAACAGGAGGAGTACACAGAGCGCAAGAACTCGTCTCGTAGGTGAATGGTACAGTAGTTCACAGGAATCAGATCAACATGTATTAAAAGAAAAGAGAAAAGATCATGGTACAGTACAGTTTAATAAACAGAAAATCGTTAGAGCAGTGAGTCCAGTACACTCACATGCTCCACGATCATAAAAGGCAGTGTAACCAACTCAGGGTTAAGAGCGACGCCAGCAATACAGCACACACAGCTACACACGAATCCTCTGGGTAGGATCAGTTTCGTCCGCATCCGAACAGTGTCTGACGTCACGGGACTTCCTCGGCTCTCCTCCAATGGGAAGGGAGTTGGGAGGCTACGGAGTCAGCGTCAGCGTTGAGATTTTTACAGTGGGAGAATAGCTGGTTCACAGAAAACGGCAAGAGGCTCCACATGGCTCCACACAGCTCACGAATCACTGTGCAAATGCAATAACCCTACGTGTTTCATCTGGGTATTCGGACTTCTTCAGGGGTGTATGGATACAGACTAATCTCACAGCATTAAATAGTCTCCAAAAGGGGAGGGAAAGGGCGAGTGCATCAACATCATAGCACAAGCCATGCCACAATGCAAAAATGTATACATACAGATAGCAGCCAATGTAAAATGGACACAAATAATGTATAATGGTACAGTTACACAGAATTTATATAATAAAAATTTATATACACAAATAGACATATATAGATAATATAATAAAGATCTAGGTAGAACCTAAGTAAAGACAAAAAAGAAAATCCGCACAAGCAATATAATTTAAAATGTATAATAGAAATTGCACACAATAAGTCATTAAAAATCAACATATGAAAAAATTACATATATTAAAAATGAATATAAAAAGGAAAATGTGAATATATGCGTTAATACAATAAGCATACAGAATCAATCTAAAAACACACATATAGACATCAATGTAAAAAAGAAACCAGATCAATATCGATGTTAAAACCCCCTTGCTTAAGTGTACATAATTTGTGTATCCAGAAGGTTTCTTTTTGAGAAATCTCCTGAATATGATTGCCTCCTCTCCAATGTCAAGTGACCAAATTATGCCTAAATAACTCAGACCCTCCGGGTTTGAGCCGTGGAACTTTCTAAAATGCAAAGGAACACTGTGATTTTCCAAACCATTCACAATGTTCCTTATATGTTCCAGGACCCTCACCGGAGGGGTCTGGTTGTGCAGCCCACATATTATAGGCCGCATGGGCATTATAATAAGTAAACCACAAAGGTACTTTTACAATTAATAAAATAGTCAATACTATGTACTTCTTTGGTCACATGGGAGATAAAATGATTAGTTTTAGTCAGGCAAATTTTGCAAATTCTGCCTGACTAAAACACAATCCCCTAAAACACAATCTAATGCACCAGGAGGGGTAACTCCCAAGTATTGCTACATCTGTATGTCTGTTCAAAAATGTAAAACTGGAGAAACGTTTTAGAATGTTCAAATTTAAAAACACATAGAAAAGTACTAATCATCTGCTCTACAGTATATTTGACCATAGTATTATAAATTCTCACAAACTGTGAGAAATATACACTAGTTTGTTGCATTAAAATAATTTGGTAACTTCAGAAGTGCCCTGTTAAGTTCCCGTGTCTCACAAAGACTTCAGCTATGCATAGGGGCAAATGTCACGTATGCCAGTCAGCGCTCGCCGACTGCATGTGCGTGAAGAGTGCTTGCTGACTTTTGTGGGATCTATCACATTTTTTTGCCCCTCCTGGCAAGCGCTGATTGTGAGCACCAACTGTACATGCGCAAAGAGCGCATGCATGATCGGCACTTCCCGGCTGCTCGTGCGCATGCGCAATCGACATTTGCCGACTGTGCATGTGCGATCGGCATTTTACGGTCGTGCATGCGCAAGAGCAGCTGTCAATTGCTGATCGTGCATGCGCAGTCTGCACTCACCAGTGGGACAAAAAACTGGGAGAGAGTCTGAACAAGTCGGAAAATTAAACCATATCGACAATATACCATCATTGAATTATTGTGTTATACAATATTGACCTTTGCAGGCTATGAGTATCTGGCTCAGCAAAACAACGAATAATGACTTACTACAGAATATGTCATGAAGGACATGACAACATTGCATTCATCTAAAAAATAAATAACATTTGTAATATAAATAATATATGCATTAAATAATCCTTTAAAAACAGGAGCATGCACATGTTTTATCATAAACTGCATGGAATTCAAACTGAAAGCAATTGATATTTTCTTCTCTTGAATATGCAGTATGCACTACAATGGGGAGTATGTACAATAGAAAAGTCTTGCAGATGCAAAACTGAGGCATACTGTACCTGGAGCAACAAAAAAGAATTAGACTAAAGAATAATGTACCATAGGATACAATGGGATTTTTTTCTTGATATATGTAATTCTTCTGCTTGTTTTGCCTACTTTTGTTTCTGGAAGACTTTTGAAATGTAGCTCTCTATGGGGCCTATTCTAGTAGCTTCAATAAGCTAATAGAACATTTGAGCATTTTGGGCACTTCTCAAATGAGTTTGCAAGGGTAGCTATTAAGAAAGCTTTGATAGGATGACAAGCAACTCAGAGGTTCTGATCTCGCGATGGGATCCGCGATGTGACTCTGAAGATTTTTTTTTATTACTGCATCGGATTAAAGCTGGGCGTCTCCAGAGCTTACACGCATTAATATCAGCTCCGGAGACCCCCTGCTTCCATCCTATGTAATAAAAATACATTTACATGCAGCTTTATTACCTTAGCGGCTAACCACTAAGGTAATGAAGGCATAAATACCAGTGCACGGTTCATTGGGGGGTAGAGGGGGTGGGTGATGGGGGTAGTTGCTCCAGGGTGGATAGGCATTTTGGGTGGGTATCGTGACTTTTTTATGCATTGGTTTTTCTAAAATTTTGTAGCAAGGGAACTTCAATAAAATGTTTTCTTTAATTTCATCCTTAGTAATATAAGCTCCCATAAATGTTCTATTGTGTACAGTATGTGGAATATCTTTGCAAACATAAAAATGAAATATATTTTTCTTTTGCGTACAAATACCCCAAGTTTATGAAAATAAGCAAGGTGATTTTGTTTCAACGGTCGATATTTGTAACTTTGAGCAATGCAAACTATTTCCTTGGTGTAAATTTTGCCTCTCATCATTATGTGGAAAAAAAACCTATTCCTAATTGTGCTTATAGTAAGATCTTGTAAGCAGAGGTGTTACAGCTTCTACGTTCTGGTGGATAAAATTGATGCTAAGAGAAAAAACAGCATTGTTAGAGGTGCAAACTTTGATACAGTGTGTCCTATTATAATATGGCGCCTCTTCTAGCTCCTATAACAATTCTCCAAATCATGCAGCACTGATAATTGGCACAAAACAGCCTTTTGCATGAACTCTAAGAGTCTAAATATTACATTTCTGCTCTTAGCATAAACATTTCCATTGCTTATAGGCAAAGAAAACTTTGCGAGCCACCATGTTAAATGAAGGATGGTGCATACTGTATTTCAAACACTAATGGAATCAGAGTTAATCTACAGGTACAGTATAAGCATAAAAGGAAATCACAACTACAAATTAAGATCAAGATATTTTTTGTTATTCATTTTATTTTTAAATAAAAATGATGCTTTTAGTAAATGTACAAATAAGAGAGCAAAAAAAAAAAGAATAATAAATATGAGTTATGTTGTACTGGTGAAATAATGCAGTCTTATCACAGATTTTTATATAACTGGACAAAATACTTGATACAGTTGTTTAATAAGTGATGATTTATTCCGATAATAATGCCTCACGAAATATATGCTGCAGTGTGTCTGCACACACCAGTCCACTTACATGCTTGTATGCAGAGAGGGGTATGTCCCCTACGCCAATGCTCAATAAAAGCATAGAAAAGGTACTGTTTTAATAGTCATTGAGTAGTCAGTAGAGTGCTGTAGATGAAAGCATGACAGAGGATAATGCAGTTCAAACTCATGAGTCTGACTGTGTGTAATGATGCAATCATATAGGGGGATAGAATGAGAGATGAGGGGAGTAGGGAAAAAGTCCCACCACTGAACACCCACACTGGTGAGTGTGCACCAGTGGGACAAAATACTCCTCAAACGCCCCAAGTCCAGTACACACCTAATAGTCAAAGGCACCGGGACCGGTAAATGAATAATAGCCATAAAACTCACATTCTTGGAGCATCCAGTACCACACTTACATGCTTGTGTAGCTACATAATTAACTGAAAGCTATGGTAATTATACTTTCCCTGAAATCCCATACCCACTCCCCAAGAAGAGTCCCATTCAAACAGATTGCTGTTGTGATGTCAGCAATATTTCTTGCAGTGTCAGCAAACAAATAAACTTCTGTCTTGTCTTGACGAAACAGCTGTCTGTGGGTAGGTTTACTGGCTATGCATTTAAACCGAGGCTGTGCTGAAAAGTTGTGCAATGCAGCAATCATAAGCTTATAGGGGTCCATGTCAAAATGGATTTGAAGCAAAAGGTGGCACTGTATGCTCATTTGCATGTAATTTCTCAGAATCCCTTGCTGCAGTGGAAGCTCTGTAGGCTGGGCAATAATGGTGAAAGGCAGGGTTGCAGACCTATCTAAGATATGCAAATGAGTACACAGTAATATTTCCAAGGATGTTTTTTGTCACTTTTTTTACCCATCATAACTATATATAGCGCCTCCAGTCAGCATGGATCCTCTGTGATAGCAGGAATGGCCCATACTGACACATTTTCTTTTTCCAGCAACAAGACAGGGAATCACACTGGTTCTGGTACAACTGAATCTTTATTGCATGCAGATGACATAAACAGAACTGATGCATCATTCCATCATCTTCCCTTATTCACAGGCACTGACTAGGGTTTGAGGCCCAGATCAGGCCTGGTGGACTCCTCCTCACATCTCCCACTGAGATGGAGGGTAGATGTTGCTCACTCCCAGAAGGAGGATATACAAAGCAAGAGAGCCCAGAATTTAGGAAAGTGCCAGTACTTATAGTCTTTGGGTGGTGTTTGTAACCCTGCCCCTTAACAGAGCAGGTTGAATACTGATAGGTCATCACACACTGTGTGTGATCCAATCAATACTCATCCCTCAGGATGACACTTTCTTGCTGTTGCTAGGCCCGCCCTTGGATACATCTAATCATCCAAGGCTGCTAAAGCACACAGGGCCTAAAAGAAGGAATTAACCCTCCACTGACTGCACCTAACATGACTTACCCTGGTATGGCCCAGGAAAAAGACATAGCTGCGTGGAGGCTATGCTATATTCTCCCCCTGGTGAAAAATTCCAATGACCCCGCTTAGACTACAGTAGGTATAACACTACCTTATAGTGCAACAACCAATAATCACATAACATGGAATGCAATAACATTTGCACATACATGGCAATACAACAGTACCATTACAATAACATGGTAGGGCTACCTCAGAAGTAGTGGGCCAGATCAGGCTTCTTCACCATATTGCCCTGACCATCAGGTACTTTGATGGAATAACACCTCCTCTTCCCAGACTCTGAGATGTATTCTACCCGTCTAGGTATATGTTGCGACCCACTACCCATAACTTAAGTAGATATTGTGCTCTATAAAGATAACGATACATGTGATCTAGATGTGCTATGATAGCCTCCTCTACCCACTCCATCCTGTGCTCTTCAGCACTCCGCATGAGGTTCGCATAAGGGTACTCATATGCCATCTTGTGGAATCGGTGCACTAGTACTCTTTCTGCTCTACTGCATTTCATCAAACTTTTGTCAGTGGAGGTGCCCGGTAATACCTACAATATAGGCCCGTCCCATAAGGGTGCTTTTACCGTTTCCTCCCTAACCGAAGCTAGTACAGTCACTTGTTCTGAGGAGGTCTTCTCCGCCTGTTCCACCCGGTTCTCCCCTTGGTACAGATTTCCCCACAGTGGACACAGGCATAACATGCACGACAGACATATTATTAGATTTCCCAATACCATTTGGGGCCGTGGGACTCACCGGTGATAAGGGCCTGGGGGTCAGAAGTCTTACCCTGGGACTGGTAGCGGAAGGGGATGGTGGAACAGAACATGATAGGTTGAACAGTGGCATGGACAGAATGTGACAAAGTGGCCACACCAAAGTCTCTGGAGGGGAAATTCTGAGAAGTCTCCCCAGGACGAGAAATAGCACAGTCCACAGTCCCAGCTAAGTTCAGGAGACCCTGACCTTTAGCTTTAATGTAACGGGCTTCAGCCAGAGCGGTGGCATGAAGAGAGTCTCTTGATTCCTTCTGCTCCTGACAACGAAGGAGGAAAGGGATTACAGTGGTCTGGTCACTCACCAGAGCGGCAGCGGTGTCAGGTAAGCCCACCCGGCCGGGCAGCTTTGCAGCCTTCTCTTCTCTTGGTGGTGGAGCAGCAATTGGTGCGATATCACTGGCATCTGGGGTAGTGCCGGACGGCAATCCCTGAGGAAATTCTCCCAGCAGCCCCAGCGCGTCATTGTGTTGTTCTACAGCCTTCCCGTAAGCAACAGCTCAAGCGTGGGCCTCGTGCATCTCTTTGCAGCGTAGTGATTGCAGATCATCCGCTCTCTCGCTGGGTCCCAGTGCGGATCAACGTAGAGGATCTCCCGCAATGACCACTGGAAACTGCAGCTCCGCAGCAGACTCGGGATCGTAGGAGGTCTCGGCAGATACCTCGGGGATGTCATCAGTCTCGTCCTCCAATTCACTGACGGTGGTCACTTCCTAGATATTCTCCCTCGTGGAACAGCTTACCGGAGTGGTATGGGGGTGGTGCGTCTCCGTGGGGCTCAGACAGTTGCTACTCAGGGGAAAATGGCACACTGGACACAGTGGGGGCACAGCTCCGATGGTGGGGTGAAATCGGGAAGGTTTTGGAAAGCACTCACCCAGGCTGTAGGGTCTAGATGTGTGCCTTCGTTCCTCCTCACATGGCATACAGAGTGTAGCTCCATACTCAGCTCACATCTAAATATAGTCAGTCACGTGGGCACAGTCCGGGCACATCTCTCTACTCCTATATTTGCCGACAGACCTCAGCAGAATCCTGGGAAATGCTTGCGGTCTGTCTGGTTACAACCACGAACGCTTCCATTGGATTCTCTCTCTAATGACAGTTAGAAGAGGTGGTGCACAAGATACTCAGCAGAATCCCTTGGTTATGCTCACATCTCCCCGATAGACTCGGTTACAACCCTGAACACCTCAGTGGAACTCTCTCTCTAGAAACGGTCAATAGAGGTGGTGCACGGTTCTGCCGGTAGAGCAGGGGTTCTTTCTTGCAGTTCTCCAGTGCTCACAGGGCTGACATTGCCGCAACGTCTTTAGGAATATTTCTTGAAGTAAGGCACCTTGCATGCAGCACACAGGTCTGACAGCGGTGGCCATTTTGGGGCTCCAATGAGGAGGCAAGGGAGCACCTCCACACATGTCTGGTAAGTACTGAGGAAACGTGTTTGAGCTCCTTGCATCCGGCAGAGTAATTTGGTCATGCCCAGCTCCTCCCCCTGGGGAATATTATAGTCCAATCAGAAGTAAGGAAGGAGGAGTGGTTTCAACAGTTCGCGCTGTTTCTTGCAAACTGTAATCCAGCAAAAGCTTGCAACTGCGTGCAACTTTTCTAAAACACCATGCGGCTTCCCTGGTATCGGCAGGAACTGCCATTTTGAGGTAGAGTCCATGCGGCTCCCAGTTCTCCGGAACCGCCATTTTGTGAGCTAAAGTCCAGCAACCATGTGATTCTCCTATCGGCGACAACCACCATTTTGTGAGCTAAAAAGTACAGTTGTGTGAAAAAGAAAGTACACCCTCTTTGAATTCTATGGTTTTACTTATCAGGACATAATAACTATCATCTGTTCCTTAGCAGGTCTTAAAATTAGGTAAATACAACCTCAAATGAACAACAACACATTACATATTACACTGTGTCATGATTTATTTAACAAAAATAAAGCGAAAATGGAGAAGCCATGTTTGAAAAACTAAGTATATATATATATATTTTTTTTAAATATATATAAATATATATATATATATATATATACAGTGTTCGACAAACCTATACATTTGCTCGCCCCGGGTGAGTGGATTTAACCCCCGGGCGAGTAAATATTGGCCCAAGCAGCACACGTTTGGTACTAGGTGGCGAGTAGATTTTTTTGTGTGGCGAGTAGATTTTTTAGTGATTTGTCAACCATTGTATATATATATATATATATATATATGTACTTCTGTTTCCCCCCTCCCTCATCTAGGGCTCCTTTGGGGAAAACTGCTCTGGTTACTACTCTTAGTGTGGTGCTAGCAAGCATACCTATTGGTACCAGGAGGACTGAGTGGCTGCGGTGGTAAGGGGCATAGGACAAGTTTAAGGACAGTATTTATGGGTTGGTCTTCAGTGTTCAGTGCCTCCATCTGTGACAGGATCCCAGGCTGTGGGATGTCAGCTCCCATCACTGCACCCTTTAATCCTCCTGCCCATTAACCGGCACCCAGGCAGAGTGGTCTGATAAATAAGAAGCTTTTATTGTCACTTTCTCTCCACACTTCTCCTCTTAGTCCCCCGCAATGCAGGACTTTTGGATGGTGCAGGCTCAATCTCTTGGGGCACTCCGTCTGGATATTGTTTAAGCCAGCCGGCTAAGAATGGCATGCTTGCCCCTCAATGGGAAGGTTCATAGACCTCTTACTCCCCTTAGGGAGGATAGCCAGACATCATTCTATCCCTCACCTCACACCGTCTCCCTCTGTACAGTAAGCTGGACTTCCTCTCACTTCAGAGAACAGCTCAAGACTCCTTTGCTTCCTCAACCGTTGGAGGGTAGACCCAGACAAACTTTAGATCCTCCCCAGAAGAAACTAGAAGGGGCGGGCTCATGGACTGTACCCGCCTTCAAGGGGCTGTACACAGGCCATGAGACACCACCTTCCTTCCTCTTCTAGCAAAGAAAATGGGGGTCATTGCCCATAGATAAATCCACTACGGCCTGGAATTTATCAGGGTTAACATAGTAGTTATCCTATGTGGGGAAAAAAGGTAAGATGGGACATACCCTGCCACACACACACACAGACACACACACAGACACACACACACACACACACACACACACACACACACACACACACAGTACATTTGCAAAAACCTAGGAAATTCCACATTAAAAGCACATTCTAATGTGAAACAGGCAAAAAAATGAATTCCAATAAAATAGCTACTGTATGCTTTTTTTGTTTGATTAACCTTTTTGGTTCTGAAAGTCTGGTGGCACCCAAGTCTCACCAACCAACTGGGATTAACGACAATATGATTGCTTCAGTAGCAATTATGCCTGCGCCTATAATGATTAAAACAGAAGTGCTGTGCCATCTGCTAGAAAAACAAACAATTAGATAATGACATACCTAGTACGTCACAAGGGCCTCTGGGGTGTCAGGGCCTGTGTCGTACCAAGTACAGTACGCCATTAGGATGCTGGTTCATTTAGGGCTTTTTTCCTGCATCGGTGCTTACAGTATTCCAGTTGGAGACTGATAAATCCTTCAACCCCTTAAATTATTACCGTATTAGATATGGCTATTTTAAAGGTATTTTCTTTGTATTCATTAGAGCACTATTAAAACCAGGGTTCATTTTAGGCCAGCACAGTTTATATTATTCTGCAGTATTTCTCATGAACAATAGTTAAAATGTTTGCCAGAACATAGCTGTAAGCAACCCCAAAAGCATTTTAAAATGTGTTATGTGCTATTAAATAGAGAACTTAACTTAAAATTTGGTTCAATAGTGCTATGTCAGATTGATCAAAATGTTTTTAGCACACATTTATCATTTCAACCTTCAAAATAACCTTGTTGTACAAACCATTTTACATTATCTTTATTATTTTTCCTATACTACTTTTTAAAGGTAATACAATGTAGTAGCCTGGACACACACACACACACACACACACACACACACACACACACACACACACACACACACACACACACACACACACACACACACACACACACAAAGCTCTAACAAGTATACAGGTACTTGCTCCAGCTGAAAAAAAGGTCTGCATAGCATATTACTCAATACCAATGTCACTGCCTTGGAAGCGGGTTTTGAATCGCAGTGTCAGCTCTACTTGTGACCTTGAGAAAAACACATTATCTCTCTATGCTTCATCAAAATTAGATTGTAAGTTCCATTGGGTATGGGGGGGGGGGGTACTGTGTCTGGAAAATGCTATGTACAGCAATGTGTATGCTGTATAAGAAAAATGTGTGTGTGTGTGTGTGTGTGTGTGTGTGTGTGTGTGTGTGTGTGTGTGTGTGTGTGTGTGTGTGTATATATATATATATATATATATATATATATATATTATTATTACTACGCTATGAAGCGTGATGGATCTAGCGTATTTAACGCTCTTGATGCAAGAAAAAACTTCCATAATAAAACCAATAGATCATCCTACAAAAAAAAAATATGCTCCAAATCTCATCCTCACATTTTCTCATTTCCACCATTATTTAATCTCCTGTAAAAAAAAATGAAAATGATTACCCTCGGCAGTGACTGTCAGCTTTGCCTGTGCAGCCACATCCTGACCAGACTACTTGCAATTAATGCTCCAACCTCCCTGCTTGCCATGGCCTGCTTTCCTGCATCTTCCTTTTTTATGGAGCACATGCAGGAGGATGAAGCAGAACATGGCAGGTGGGATGTGCAAAGCAGACTTGGAAATGGCTGCTGAACAGAAATGGTAATTTCTTTAATGACATCATTGCTGTGACAGTCACATAGAGATCAGGTGGAAAAATGCACTCACACATGGCGAGTGGGTGACCACATACTTCAGCCCGTAGATGCTGATTGGAAGAAAGAATGAACCAAATGTTGATCGCAGCCTTAAATATAGCATGCTTTGTCTTTTGTAAGCAGATTGTGTCCAAGTTTGAGAAAGCTGCAATATGAGTCAGCATAAGATTGTACATGTAGTCAAATGAGGCATCCACTCCCGCTGTACGTAGTCAGAGCTGCCTTGTGAGTCGCTTTGTCACTCTTAAACCAAACCCAAACAAGCTGCCCCTTGAAACATGCTGATTGCCCTTGTCATAACATTAGAAAGTTACATTTAAAACAGCATTGAAATGTTTATACAATTAACACAATTTTGTCAGTGGCATTGCAGTCCCATTTTTAGGCATGATGTGGCACATTTATCAAATGCCGGTACAGGTTATCTCACCCGTTCCAATGTTAACTCATATTGACTTCAATGGAAGTTAATGGTGGAAAGGTGCGATAACCCCTAACAGCGGTTGATTAATGTGCACATTAGGGCATTATTAAAAAGCAATCACAATGGCCAATTACAATGAGGTTGGCCGAAAATTGCCCTTCAGGTCAATTGCAGATCAGCCATCGAGACTTGTATAATACGGCCTTAGAACTTAGAAACCAGACAAGTTGAAAATTACAATTTTATGGAAAGTACCACTCTATTATCTTTTTGTGAAATTGTTGTCCAGAGCAGAATAGCAATATCAGATATACATTATTGATAAACGAATGTACTTTTTATATGTTTTAAACATGTAATCTAGACTGCAAGCTACAAACAAGACCATTTGGGGTAAAATAAGGTTATACATTTTAAATGTTTTTAAAATAAAAATAATATCTAAGGATGTTTTGCAATATAATCCTTACAGACAAGGTCTGATCAGATTATCTTCTCTCCATTCCCTTCCACAGATTAGAAATGAATTTCTTCCTCCTTTTTTTTTATCACACACTGATTTTGTTGCTTTAGCTGTACTTTGCAAATGATCTTTTTCTTGTCTCTGTTCTTCAATTCATGTTGACCTTTATTTGTCATCACAGAAATTGTTGTTTTTTGTCAGCATAATTGTAGTGTAATTTGAGGTGTGTCGGTTGATGGATACCGTATGTTACTGTATGTTTCCACAGAGTTTTATTTGCATAAAATAGACAGAAAATGACACCAGTGTTCCTACACTTAATAGCTAGAGGTTGAATTCATGTAAGCTTGCTGACTAATAGCTGACAGTTGGTCGTTTTAACACTTTGTTGAACGTAGTTCACTAATGGCTTTCCGGTCATTTGTCTCTTTGCTGAATGATTCTTAATTGCATGCACTTTTTGTGAATTCAGATATCATCCCCCAACACAGCAATTATGATAAAGGCACAGTCAAACAGATAGCAATTTGATTTAAAAAAAACCATTTACAACCACGAAGTAGCAGGCACTAAAAATGGATTGTAATAATTGGAGACTGCTAAGATTGTTCTCATTTATCATCAGCATTGTACTTCTGGTATCTTCAAAAGAGTGTTACATTTGAATAAGAAAAATATTAAATTGAACGTGTCAGTGAACGACCCCTTACATTACTTAAAAGTAAAAAAAAAAATGGATGAAAGTTAAAAGAACAAAATGAGGGGTGGTTTACATGGCATCAAATGTAACAAAGCTACAATGCTATTACCATGACAAAAATTGGGACTTTTACAACTGTTACAGGTGACAAAATCTCCTGAGCTGCAACATTGATGCATGAAGCATTTTTAAAGTGTACTGAGTTTCTGTATTCATCAAGCTAACTGAACAGTCCTTAACATAATTCATATTGAGGTCCCTATTTATTAGGTGGTGTTATAACAAAAGATATGTTACAGCCCACATGGTTGGTCCGTACGGTGTGTTATTGCATAGTGCCACTTGGAACAGTAGATATGGTCCTGATTGTATTAGTTTTTGTTAGAATAAAGATAGGAAATACAGGAATACCCCGCATTAACGTACACAATGGGTCCAGAACATGTATGTAAAGCGAAAATGTACTTAAAGTGAAGCGCTACCTTTTTTCCACTTATCGATGCATGTACTGTACTACAATCATCATATACGTGCATAACTGATGTAAATAACGCATGTGTAACAGGCTCTATAGTCTCCCCACTTGCGCACAGCTTCGGTACAGGTAGGGAGCTGGTATTGCTGTTCAGAACGTGCTGACAGACGCATGCGCGAGCTGGGGTTTGCTTATTGGGCGAAATGTCCTTACTGGCGAGTGTACTTAAAGTGAGTGTCCTTAACCCGGGGTATGCCTGTATTTGGGTATGTTACTTGGCAACTTTAATCTCTGTATGAAATGATGAAATAGTTCAACTGGAAAGTGCAGGTTTGATCAGTTCTAATATGCTTACTAATAGTGTTTGGCCCTTATTCTGTGAGATTTGATAAGCACAGATGACGTGCTATCGCAGGAAATGTCCCGTTAAAGTCAATGGGGCTTTTCATGCGATAGTACATCATTTACACTATCACCATTTACAGAATAAGGGCAATAAAGTCTAATGGAAGAGTTTGACAATAATGAGGCTATAAATTTTGTGCTCATTCTCAAAGGCTAACACGGATTTTTCTCATAACAACATGTTTACCTGTGTTTTTAAGCCTACTGTATGTAATATTTAGAGTAGTGGAGAGAGATAGAACTCACTAATGGGCTAACTTCACTAAGTAGTATTATGGTAATTGAAATAATAATTATAGAAATAATAAAGAAGATTCTCTTTTTTTAAGCTGAACACAAATAGAGATAATAAAATATAACTATTTAATCCGTTACATAATTTATTTCTAATAAGTTTTTATGTAAACTATCCAGAAGTTCTAAAATGAAAAAGCTGCCATCAGAATAGGAGATCGACACTGGGAGAGACTTTCCAGTATAAAATTATTGCTATGGGGGATTTGTTCAACTAATTTTAACAGGAAATGATATGCCGATGGTGAAAGAAATGCTGGCAACCCCCAATGGATTAATTTAAACTGTATGTAATGTTGTTTGTGCTATGAGAATTTGGGAGTACAGTATCTTAAAGGCAGATTATTCTTTAAAGTCCCTTTAAAAATAATTCCTAAGTACATTTGTATTATTTATATTTCAATAAATATTTATAATTATACTGTACAAATACTTAAATTATTGTTTGTTTGTATTCTATATTTTGAAAGTACAGAACCTGCTGTAAGAAGTAATGTCTGCCAGTATAGGAAAAGGAACACAGCAATTAAATACAATTGGAACAATTGATACACTATTTATTCAAAACCTGCTGCAGTATTGTAGACTAACCAGACTAGGTACACTAATAGCACAATTGTTTCACTAATGTCCTTTGTGGGGTAACGCACCTGATCTAGTAATCCCTGCCATTGACTTGAATGCCAGTTAACAGAACGTATGTGTTAATTTGCAATGAACATAAATTAAACTCCCCCTATGAGACTTGGCAGTTGGGCATAGGATGAGATTGTAATAGTTTAAACATATAAAACTACCTCTATTGCCAGCATATTAAAAATGTAGACATACAATATGTTGACAGAACGGGAAAAAAAACATTTTTATTTTACCTCTGTCTTTACCCACCAAAGTATATTTAATCGTGTCTGAAAGTTTGCAATCCACACACCATCAACCGACTAATTTGCTTTCCAGTGGTTTTATTTTTTTTTTAAATTGAAAACATTATGGGGAACTACATCTTTAAAGAATACATGACAGTACTTTTACACCCCTTGCTGATGGAAGATACTGTCACATGGCATGCACCGATTCTTAGCAGGCCTGTGTTTAACCCTTTCAGTGCCACATGGGCTTTACACACACACACACATTGCAATCCCATCTGGCACTGTAGAGGTAAAACCAGAATTGTTCCATAACTGATAAAAGTAACAGTCTAAATGCACACTTTATGCTAGCTTTCCTGACAACACACTAAAAAAACACGATATTCAACTACAGTACGTATCAGAATAGACTTGTCACTTATCCAGCTTCTCTGTATTTATTGTGATTAATTTATTTACACTACATTTGTATAATTCCATGCAGAGCTGTTACTTTATGTACATTTATTGAAGAGGACACAGTCAATGTTACTATGATTTGA
The DNA here is from genome assembly GCF_040206685.1 of Ascaphus truei. Taxonomy (NCBI): domain Eukaryota; kingdom Metazoa; phylum Chordata; class Amphibia; order Anura; family Ascaphidae; genus Ascaphus; species Ascaphus truei. Next base: position 295,327,622 of record NC_134485.1, read on the forward strand.
TAGCAAAAAACTCATTTGAATTAATTTGCCAAATCTGAGAGAGAAAGATATCACATATAAATGAAAGATAACATATTACTTTGCTTCTGGGAAACTTGTCATGTATTGCCATTCTATCTTGTTTAATTTATACAAAAGAGCTAAATCATTGTTGGCTGATGGATTTGGATTATGCGTCTATCATAAACAAATTAGGAGATAATTACCGAGAGGTTAGTTGATGATTTATTTTAAGTAACTGTTTGTTGCTTTTCATTGGTTTATAAATTCCCATATACAAACAATGCATACCTTTAAATATATATTTTATGAATTTATGGCGTAGTGAATGTTCTTTGTAAGGCTAATATAACTAATGTCATTATTAATAAATATTTTTTTTTTAATTGTGCGTGTAATAGAAATTTTTAACAAACAACAAATAAAGTCAAGTCTCCTATGTTTTATTTCTATTATTTAAATTAAATTTGTAATTTTTTGCCTATAATATTTTTAGGGTTTATTGTTTTAAACCTATCTCCATGTCCTCATAAAACTTTGGTTTATCATGTTTTTTAACTGTAGTCTCAGTTCATTCTTACTGAGAATGCACTGCACACTGAGCCACACTGAGCTGCACTGAGCACGCAGGTGCCTCTTTTGTGGTCAGATTGGTTAATTATTTGTGTAGTTACAGTTCAGTGCGTGTCCAGCAGGTGGCACATTGAATATCTTTGCCTATGATACTCTGAATGCTACAGTTTCTGAAGAGAAGATAAAATGTACACGTCTCTTTGTCTAATTCTTTGCACAGTACTGTACATATCTACTGTTGCAGTTTCACACTTTATTAAAAAAACACTATGCATTTATGGAATCTGTGTCATAACTTTTGTACTGTACAGTGCGTGGCATTGGACATGGCGCTTACTCCATACCCCACAAGACCGGCTTGCAGTTATGCCTGTATGATATATTTCGCCATTCAAGTCGGGACAGATAAGAGTGCGTCTCTATCTGAGATCTATTAGTATATCATTAACAAGTACAAATTTTACAATCAAACACCAAATCAAGAAGGGTGGAGGAATTCTATTAGAAACAACAAAAGCATGAATAATTGCTTTATTAGAACACCTCTGTGTCCCGGCAAGAGGGGTGGGTGCTGGGCACTTCATGAATCGTGGATGGGTATATTCAATCATGGCAACTTTCAAACAAGAAAGAGATTGGTCAGGACCAAGAGATTGAATAATAGAGCTTCCCGAACCGGTCCCTCCAATCTGATACCACCCAAGTACCTGCTTCAACCTGATTGCCTGCCCCAATACCATTACCAGTACATTACTATCTATATATTTATGAAATACAAATTTATATTCTGTACTGTATAATATAAACAATAAACTATAAGGGACTTATTCAGTAAGCTTTGATTGAGAAGATCTCATGCAACCGCATAGATTGTGCTTTTGAAGTCAATGGTGATTTTCCTAGTTTACTGAAAAAATCCACTAAATCTGCAAATTTGTCAAACTCATTCTTCATCTCTGCTATTCACCAAGGTCCCTGGTGCACTTATGCTTACTACTTCAGTCTTTAAAGGTCTCCAAATATATACTTATTATTATTACATAATAATTTAATGTATTAATTTGTATGTTATGAGATTTTAGACTTAAAGTGTGCCAGTTCCTGTACTTTATATTGTGTGTACTTGTAAATTGATGTTAATAAGTTTGAAATTGTGGATTTGGTAGATTTCACTATACTCTATAGGGTATCAGACTCATGTGGTCAGATTATATCAATCCAAAAGAGTCAGAAAGCAAATGTTATATATAAAAAATGTTGAAGATTGCGTCACTGTATTTAATATGGAAATAATGATGGCAATGCAGACAGTGCAAAGTGGCTATAAACAGGGGAGTGAATAAGTGTTCTCAAATATGTAAAATAGTATTTTTTGCCAAATGAAGAATGTGCATGCTATTTAGTAAGCTATGCATAGTGATTATCAGTGAGTCAATTTAGATATGCATTTCCAATTTGGTTTACCTCTTGCTGTGTTAAATTGATCTGTGAAACCTAGATCAAAGGTTTCCTACTATACCTGCAGTGGAACCAATGAAAATGTATTATGTAATTAGAGAAGCCAAGGCACCATATCCTATGTACATAGAAATACTTTTTCAGTAGTAAGGCTTATATTTATTAAGATAGATTAATAGTTTTATATATATATATATATATATATATATAAAACTATTAATTAACTATATATATATATATATATATATATATATATATATATATATATATATATATATATATATATATATATATATATATGAATGTGCCCGCTCCAAGTTGTATATTCATAAAACAAATGAATTTTAATGAACAAAGACAAATGCTCACTCACAATAAAAAAAAAGTTAAAAAAGCAGTGAGTAGAAGGTAAAAGGAATTTAAACCGGACAGTAATGTGTAGTTATTTCAGGATCAGGGGGATCTCCTTGGTTGACGTATTTATAGTAGTAAATAGTCTCTAGTCTAATTAAATGATATCACGTCAAAGGTAATCACACTGAATAATCAATGGAAATCAGGGTTCAGCCCTTAGATGCTTGAAAAGACCACCAAATCAGGATCACTCGGCTCTGTCGGTTCCACAGAAATCAGTGTGACCACATACAGTATGCTGTAAATCAACCACTATGTAGCTGCATGGAAAAATTGATGAATAATACCAAATCTTCAATTTCTCACTCAAATATAAAATAGTCTGGTTCCAATGTTCCTTGGTTTCCCAGTTGGAGACTGATCATTCTCCTCTCAAGCTTCATACATCTATGAAGTAGGAGCTATAGCTGAATCTACGATAGTGGGTAAAGCCCTGTATGGTCCTGGTAACCTCAATTGCAGGGATTAGGAAAGCTCCAAATGATCAAAAACTCCAAACGCATTTTGTTAGAAATGACGTAACTTCATCAGGGTTGAGTGTAAAAATGTTAACACAGAGAGCCAAATACAGTAGGTCATATAAAAACAAAAACAGAGTTGCAAGCAAATGTTACAATTTGCAACATATACATTTGAGTTTACTATTGAAGCCCCTATTTTATAAGAGAAGGAGAAAAACTGGAAGAGCACTACTGTAGGTATCAAAAAAGTAGAAAGAAAGGTGCGTATCCCATAAAAAGATTATTTATTGGTCATGGAAAAACAGGGCAATGGAGAGCCATACCAACGTTTCATGCTTCACACCTACAAGTATCTGGTTATTCATTCATTCATTTATCCTACTGTTGGGGTCTTTAGCATTACACAGTCACATGGTCTGCCTATTTTATAAGAGAAGAGTTTCCTCAGAGGATCTTTGAGTAGTTCTATGAAGCAGCATTTCAGCATTTCAACGAGTATCAGCGTCTCAATTTATGTCAATCACTTACATATGTAGCGCTATTTACTTTCAGTGTTGGTGTGAGGAAAAGTGCTGATGAACAGAGCCCGACTGTAGAACAATCGCAGCTTCACTACACCCACAAGTCCAGTAATACTTGCAGCCCTAAAGAAGTTGACGCAGCAGGGGTCCTTAATTCTGAATGGGAATTCTTCTTAATCCTACCGGTCCACCACCAGTGTTAGAGCTGCACAGAGAGATCAGAGATGCAGTCTCTGGGTCTCCCCGCACAGCTCTAACAGCAGATCTCAATTTTAAATATTATTTTTAGTATGCAGTTTTGAAGCAGGGGGTCTCCGGAGCTGAACTACCTTTCATTCAGGTTTTCGGTCCCAACAATGGACCTTTCTCAGGGCAGTGCTGTGAAAGAATGAATATACACAACATAAATACCCTTAAACCTAGGTGCGATTAATTTAATAACACACAATCACCAAAAAACAATTAAAAAAGGACAAAGCCCGACAAACCTGTACTCCTACGATCTCTATAGTGCTGCATCGGCCATTGTGAATAGTTCCCTTGGCCAACTTGGATCGGGAGATCCAGCACATGCGCTACGAAGAAATTTTCGTATTGCCTATTAGTGTATGTGTGTCTCACTCAGCCAACATAGATCAGGAGATCCAAGGCATGCGCAATGTGTAGAACACTAGGAAATGCCTGAGTGAGCTTCACCAACCCACGCTAGTGGCTACTAGGATACAGCATAGACGTGGCAGCCATTGTAAATGCAACTGCGCATGCGTAAACATGTAGTTGATGCACATATATGTGAGATACAATGTATCTTTAAGAAATCATAGCTTGCTGCAAAAATGCAAACGTAAACAGGTGTGGGGTAGTGAACCCTAAATAATGTGACAACACCTAAAGTGTACTAATGTGATGGGGGGAAACATATATATGTACATAATGAAGATGTAGCCAGAAGTGATGTCATATAGTTAGATCATCATAGCAGGATAAATGACTGTATAAGCAATTGAAAACTGAACAGCAGGTTGTTCCTAACGATAATAAATATCCTTGGTATCAGCCTGAAGATTATTTACCATAAGTTTACTTGAATAAATATGCACACAAGTTCATACTGTGAATATTAATAGTTATCAACACCAATGGTCTAGACAACCTGACCCAATCCTGTACAGAATTGTTAAATGGCCATAATACGTATTACTTTGTCCTTAAGTCTCAAAATCAATAACATTATGAATAATGATGTGTCTGATTATCTGTAATCTTTGCTTCACCCGCGGCTGCTGTGGAAGATAGAATATTCTAGTATCAGCAAACCATTGTTATCCGTCATCAGATGAGTTAGCTGTTATACATTAATAAGTTTAACTATAAAGTCTTCTTAGAGTCCTGTTGTGCTCAGAATGTTCATCTTATCTTAGATGGGGGGAACATATATATGTACACAATAAAGATGTAGCAAGATGTGATGACATATAGGTAAATCAGCATAGCTAGATGAATAGCTGTATAAGCAATCTTATGCTGAACAGTGGGTGGTTCCTTAGGGTAATAGGTAATAGTCAGGGTGACTGCATGAGAACTAATACCCATTAGGCAACTCGCATGAGAATGCACAAAAAGTACCACTGTGAATATTAATAGATCCTACAATCAATACTCTGGAATACCAGACCCATCCTGTAAATTAATTGGTAGATGGCCTTAATGTTACTATGTACCACAGGTATAATAGATATTCAAAAACTGGAACATATCTGATTGTCTATAATCCATTACGTCATCCATGGCTTCTGTGGATACTCAGTCATCCCAGTGTCAGCAGTCTGTAACGGAGTGCTTACCACAAACAAGGCGTAACCACAGGGTTGAGGTGGGTATTTGATATAACACCAACCTCCAGCCGTGAGGGCACATCTGGAGTGTAGATTGGTTGAGGTAACCGGGTCAGGGTTTGAGAGGTCAGAATGATCAAAGGTACTTTCCGAGGTCTGGATTGGAGAGTTGCGGATTGTCGAGGTTCTTTGCCGAGGTCGGGGTTGGAGAGGTGTGGATCGTCATAGTAAACCGGTGTCAGGAGTATAGAAGAGCGGAGTCCAGAGAACATGCAAGGTCAGGCAAGACAAGACACCGATAAGATAAGGTTTTCAACAGGAGGCAAGGATTCCAGTGAACACTATGCACATATTGTAGTGCCGACGGTTATTCTAACACTAACCAGTGGCAATCGCCAAAAAGACCCAGGTACATGCTGGGTACATGCTGGGTACATGCTGGGTCATGTTTAAGGCAAGTTTAAGGCATTTCTGCATTGACGAATGGCCCACCAGATTAATAGCGGGGGTCCCTGGCAGTCCCATTCAAACTAAATGGGACTGCCAGGGTCCCCTGCAGTGCTAATCCGATGGGTCATTAGTCAATGCAGAAATGCCTTAAACTTGCATGTACCCAGCATGTAACCAGGCTAGTTTAAGGCAAGCCTTAGAATACTCGTTGTCTCGTCTGTAGGAAGTGTTATGCTCAGCCAATTTGCCAGAGGGCTGATTGAGCATAAAAAGGAGGGTTGTCCAATGAAAGGAGAGTAGACTCACCAGTATGCTTGGCTGTGGTTAGTTGGAGAGAAGTCAGCAACCTGTGATACACTCAGGCAGAGGAGCGAAGGATGTTCTGCCTGTGTGTGCGATGGCCACGCATAGCGGGTGCGCACAGCGCGGCAGTGACATCATCATGCGGGCATAGCCTGGAGGCGGGACCAGCGGGGATGGCATTTAGAACAGCGCGTGGTCCACGCGTGGCCCTAGATGGAAGGCTGCCACGCGAACTGTACTGCAGGAGGCAGATTAAGCGGGACACCCGATCGTGGTTTGGAGTAAGCGGGGCTGTGCTGAGCGTGCCACGGATCCTTTTAGTACCCCCCCTCAGGAGCGACCTCCGGCATCTCCTGGAAGGCTTGAGAGGGTATCTCATATGGAAGAGCCGGACGAGCATTGGGGCTTGTAGACGGTGCCAAGGTATCCACGAGTGTTCCTCTCATCCAAACCCTTTACAGAGCTCCCCTGGAGATCTTGGAGTCAATACAGATTGCACCTCAAACTCCACGAGGACTGTCAGACTGTCCACGAGGAGAGGTCCCGAAGACGAGAGCAAGGCAGGGGAACGAGTGTCCTGGATAGCCAGCTTGAGGAGTGAAGTGTGAAACACCGATGGAATCCTCATAGAAGAGGGGAGGCGTAAGCGGTATGCTACCGGATTGACTTTTCCCACAACAGTAAAAGGTCCAATGAAACTCTGTGCCAGTTTGAACATAGGAACTTTGAGTCAAATATTTTTCGAAGATAGCCAGACATTGTCTACCAGACTGTATTCTGGAATCCTCCGTCGATGACGGCCTGGTTGTGTCTTCTGTCTGGAAGTTGCCCTCCTAAAATTCTCTTGAATTATCTTCCAAGAGTTCTGAAACCAACGAATTGTTTTGTCTGCTGCTGGCACCCCAGATGTGGGTGAGGCGATGGGTAGTGAAGATGGTGAAACCCATAATTGTGGAAGAAGGGCGATTCCATAGTAGATTAATTGTGCAGATTATTGTGCGCGAACTCGGTCCAGGGAAGAAGGTCAATCCAGTCATCCTTGGTGTCTGAGACAAAACAGCGAATGTATTGTTCCAATGATTGGTTGCTTCGCTCTGTCTGACTGTTGGTCTGGGGGTGGTAACCCGAGGAAAAATGCAGTGAGATGCCTAAATGGTGAGAGAAGGAGTGCCAGAACTTGGAGATGAATTGTGATCCTCGATCGGAAACCATGACCTGTGGAACCCCATGGAGATGAAAAATCTCCTTCACAAAGACATCGGCCAGCTTGGAAGCGTTGGGAAGACCCTTCAATGGAATAATGTGGGTTTGCTTGGAGAAGCGGTCTACGACTACCAAGATGGTGTTCATCCCTTTAGAAATGAGCAATTCTTCAATGAAGTCCATGGACAGGTGGGTCCATGGATGGACCGGAATGGGGAGAGGTTGAACCCCAAAATGGGAACAATCTACCAGAGACTCTCACAGCCTGTCTAAGTTCGTTCAAAACTAAAGCTGTCTTACATTTTAATCTGCTCTGTAAATGTTATATACAGACATAACCCGCATTAACGTACGCAATGGGAACGGAGCATGTAAAGCGAAAATGTACTTAACGTGAAGCACTGCCTTTTTCCCACTTATCGATGCATGTACTGTACTGCAATCGTAATATACGTGCATAACTGATATAAATAACGCATGTGTACCAGGCTCTATAGTCTCCCCACTTACGCACAGCTTCGGTACAGGTAGGGAGCCGGTATTGCTGTTCAGGACGTACTGACTGGCGCATGCGTGAGCTGCCGTTTGCCTATTGAGCGAGATGTACTTATTCGCGAGTGTACTTAAAGTGAGTGTCCTTAAACCGGAGTATGCCTGTACACCTATAATATATATTATCTCTAACTGTGCAAGCAATGTCTTGTATATAATATAAACCCTGTTCACTTAATGTAACTTTATATTTGTAACGATGTATTATTTGTCATCTTAACTTTATGTTCAGGACATACTTGAAAATGAGATGTAACTTGCAATGTATTACTTCCTGGTAAAACATTTTATAAATAAAATAAATAACATTACTGTAGGTGAAAAAATGGAAATGTATTCCTGCAAAGTGATACATTTTTCCAAACTGTACATGTACACTGTATAGTATTTTAGCAAACACTATACATTATTGTTACTGAGCCATAAGGAGATTTATTTGGAACTTCTTCTAGAAATGTGGATACTGTAATAAAATATTCTAGCACCCTCAGAGTGACTGGCATCTGTTTTTGGGCAACATCTTCCTCTTACACTGAAAATTCTCAGCTTCTTTTATCTGCCTGAACTCTAAGTGAAACATTTTTTGTTATGTAAGACATGTTGCTTCACATGTTTAAATTATTTAAGATATCTAGCTTACTCATTGACATTTACAATGTTTTATGCCGGATAGGCACAGAATGAAAGACTGCACAAAGGTCAGTATGCATAAATATTCTTTGCTGTGTATTCATGTCTGTTAAGAGGAATATGTGGGTTTATATATAACAGAAGTCCAGTTGGGAACATCAGCTTATAATAATTTAGATGCAGAGGGCTTCAGTGTCTTCTGCACTCTAAAGGGAAGATCCACAGAGATCTGTTAGTGATGTAATGAGACATTAACTTCCGTAAACGGCTTGTAAAGTGCTAATGGGGAACTTCAATGCTCCCTAAAAATGTGTTAAGGGCTGTCATAATGCAAAGAAGACCTGCCAGATAACTGCAGGTAACCTTCCTATAAAGAAACTATATGTGAGTGCATATACATGTAATGGGTATTCCCCCACCCAATCGCATATATGACGTATGTAAGGGGAACCTATATGTTACCAGGTGTGGTGCAGTATACCTGTCAGGCTCACAGGAGGTCTGAGCCTCCGCTAGTGAGAGCCTGGGGTTAATCCTCTGGAATGTTTCTTGTCAGCGCCTCCACCTATGTGAGCTTCTAGGAGTGTAGAGTGGCCCTCACATAGGAACATCCATAAAGTAACCAGCCCACACCAAAGGTTATGGCTAAAAGGGTTTACTATATGGCAAATAACACAACACAACATACTTCAACAATATGACATTGACAGTGTCCCTCTATAACACTAATAGGCACAACTACCTGGTCACAACGCAGGGCTTTGTACCCCACACGTTATATCAATAGTCCCAAATGTCCCACAATACCCCAAGTGAGTGACTGTTGGTAAAGTTGGTGCACTTGATGACTGACTGTACCTGCCCAGTGCTCCAGCACCTGAGGCTGCAGATTCTTCACAAAGGATCCGCCGCTCTGCGATCTCCCCTGTGACGTCCTGCAACTCTGCCTGGCGGTGGGTGACTCCCGCATGGATTAATCCACCTTTGGAAAGTCTCTTCTGCAGAGCCTGTCTGAGCCCAGATGCAGGCCGCGATCACTGAGTGCAACTGGCACCGGTGATATCACATAGAACTGGGTACTATAGAAAGCAACCCCCCCTTGCACTGAAAGGGGCCTTCCCTGAAACTGCCAAACTAACTGCTGTGGCTGCACTGCAAGCCACACTGTCTCTTCTTGTCAGAGCCCACAGCACTGCAGCTGTGTCACTGACAAGACTCAGATGAGGGCAGGGTCCCTACCTAAGGGGCCTTCCCTATGAACTTACCCACTAACCTAGTGGGGAGTGGGGCCTACCTTGGCCTGGGATGTCTGGGGCCTAGTACAGCAGAGCACTGCAGCTGTCTACACTACCTTCCCCAATCGCTTACTGGATCCAACTTACAAAACCCTGTCTGCACAAAACATTGTTGCAACTTTGTAGCATGAGAAGCTGCCAGCTCTATTGGCTTCAATGCTAACTGTGACCAGGGTGAAAGTGCAGTCCCCAGGGGCTGCTGGGAATTGTTGTTCTTGGTACAGCTCTTTCCTATGGGCACCGCATGCGCGATTTTTACTGCGCATGTCTGAAGCTGTAATGGCCGCCGCTACTCTTAACTGAGCATGCGCAACTTCCAAGAGATCTTGCACACATGTAATGGCCAGCTCTATTCTTGCCAACCTCTGTGCATTGCACGGCACAGGCGCGAACATCCGCGCCAACCTCAACATGGCCGCCGCGATTGCTCTGCTTACGCGCAAGCCTCCGCACATGCGCGAACACATTAAACATGGTGGTGTCCTGCCGCAGCTGCCACAGGGAGCCCCCGGGAATGTGCTCGCCCCCGTAGCAGCACACACGCAAGGGGGAAAGAAACCTGCAGACAGGGGGACCAGAGGGACCCTGGCTACATACACACACACACATATATATATATATAAAAACAAGAAGCACAAGATACATAGCGTGACTGTTCAAAAAGGTTTTCTATGGTATTAGAAAATCACAGTCGACAGGAACAATATCTTTGTACGGAGCACATTTACTGTTTGATCCGTGGACCCCAGAACACCGAACGTGGTGCCAGTCCTCCATTGGGATTACAGAAGTTTGCTACTGATGAGTACTCTGTTCATGAGAAAATTATCTCCCAAATGTGCATAATCTTGCTATACTTGTGCGTGTGCTCATTTTAAACCTCAAAATTAATAATACATGTCATCACAGATATATATATATATATAGCAACTGTAAATATTCCTGTGTATTCATTTGCATGTCTTAGACAGGTCTGCAACCCTATCTTTCACCATTATCACCCAGCAAACAGCACTTCCACTGCAGCAAGGGATTCTGGGAAATGACATGCAAATGAGCACACAGTGCCACTTTTTATCTCATGCTCACATTATATATATACACCGTGGATATAATATAACCACAGAATTGTAGACCAGCAAACCCACAAAACCACCAGAATACCAAGAAGTGATCTCCTTTAATATAGACAGAAAGAGACAAGCGACTGGATACCTTTGGAGGTCACATATAGCCAACACCTAGAAGCTCTATGCAAGATCGCCAGGGATCTACAACCCACTCTCCAGGAACATACAAGACTGCAACAGGTCTTCCCTGAAACACCCTTATTATCATACAGATAATATGTATTATCATACAGATAATATCATATCATAATCTCAAGAAAATGATGGTGAAGAGTAAAGTATTCAACAGTACAACTGAATGTATGACACAACCATGACAAGACACAAGATGCAAAACCTGTGCAATGCTCTACACAGCGGGCACAATACATATATCACACAGGAATCTGGAGTACAAAATCAGAGGAAGGATCACCTGTTCCTCCAGCAATGTACCTCATCATGTGCATGAAATGCCCAGGAGGCGTCTACTAGATAGGTGAGATGGGACAGGGGCTAAACAAGTGAATGAATCTGCATGGCCACAGCATCACATGCAGAACAAGAGACAGTCCTGTCGGCGAACATTTCTCTGTCTCTGGCCATAAGATGAACGATCTGAGGTTGTCATACTCAAAGGTAATCTTAGAACACCGAAAGAGAGATGGTTGCCTGAATACAAATGTATACAACTATTTGGACACTAAGCGGTGGCCTAAACTGATACCGCAGCTTCATGAGTCACTACCCTGACACAAGAGAACTCTCTTTCCATGAGTGTTAAAGGCCATGTCTATACGTACTGCGCTATATGAATGCACAAAGCTGTCTCTTACACATACATATGCACAATGTAATTCTATCCCTATATACCAATAGGGACCACATAGTATCTACACACATTAATAATAATGCAACACCCTCTTAGGAAATTCCTTATAATTCCTAATAATTTCTAAACCTACCCACACAGTGGTATACACTCCCAACACAAACCTTGTGTAAAGTGCTGCATACACCGTGGACGCTTTATAAATTTATATTTACACACATACACACATACATAAACACACATACACACATTAACATGCAGGGACCATTTAACATCTTAAGTCATAAATCGCACAGGGGGAAGGGATAGGCTTCAGTCAGATACATTCCAAGATGCACTGTTTTTAAGTAAAGCCCTTTCTTGCTTTATTCATTGTAACACCTCCGGAAGAAGAGATCAGTGTATCTCGAAAGCTTGCACATACACACACACACACACACACACACACACACACACACACACACACACACACACACACACGTGTAATTGTTTTTTCGTTGTTTTTTTTATTACCTGGCATGTTCTTGTATTTTGTGTATATATGGCCATGAACCTGATTAGCCACCTTTGGCTAGTAGTAGTGCAAATGGCCAGTACTGTAGAGGGAGGGGGTTGCTATGGGGGGTAGGTTCCCATGGGGGAAGGAGGTTACAATGACCAGGGAGATTAAGGGGGTGGGTAACTCCTTGAATGCAATAGCGGTTGTGCCATTAGGGTATTTCTATTAATCCCTTGGCTATTTTAGTGACCATGAAGGCATACATAATACATGCCCTCATAGTCACTATGGCTTCCAAGGGGTTGATTATATTTTGTTCCATTAGGAAGGCAGATGTCAGGTATATTTTATAGTGCAATATATACCTGACATCTTCCTTAGAATATGGCTAACATGAGCCAGCATTACAGCCAGCTAGCACCTGGGTGTCATCTCGACATTGGCTGCATAATGCCCCGTTAGCCATATGCAAATGATTGGCCTTTATTGTTGTATATATTTAGCTTTGAAGCTCTCTGTTAAAGTCAGGAACCTAACGTCCATTAACTATTTAGGTAATGTGACTTTAGTTGCCTTGATTTCATGAAACTTTGTAGCTCTACCCCTAAATGCCACTGCTTTGTGCATCTTATTCATCTTGACAAAGGCCAAAACCTTGACCACTCTACAATTAACCTTCACAATGGTGATTGCCTGTTTACTACAGTATATGTAACTCTTATCTTCCCACTATATTGTTACAATATAAGAATTTCAAGCTACATACAGTGATAAAGTGGTTACAATTTCAGCTAGCTTAAATATGAAAAAATAGCTATAATGTTGGTAAATCACCCTAGATATTATCTGAATGCTGTTAAGTACAAATTTGATACCGATCAGTTTTTACATGTAACTGTATACAGTTTCATTACACTTTGAAACTTCAGAAAGTAATATACATTATTAAAAATGTTCAAACATGTTTATGGTTTTTTTTTTAATCATGTCCCTGATCAGAATCTGAAGATAAATGTGAAATATGCAGTTCTGGCAATTGCCTCTTCCCTTTCAAGTTATACTTGGCAGTTATAAACAAACCCCTGTCTTCAAACAGCTTTGTTTCAACTGAAGTGCCATGCACTAAACAAATTAAACAAAGCAACAATTATTGTGTGTTTTGATTATTTAAATCATTAGGCATGGAGTTACTATGAAGAAAATAACTGTGTCACTCTGTTGAATTTATTATCATATATCTGTAGGCACGGATTAGCACTTTGGCTCATTATTGAAATGTACATTTTTAATAAATCACTGCCTTAAAACATTACTTAATATGCTTGTTCCTAGAGCCATTTTTAACCTTTCTGTCTCAAGGACTTCACTTTCATCAGTTTCATCATTTAAAAAAGTCTTACTGTAATTATTCAAAAATGTATCTGGATTATAAATCAGTACAATTAATGAGTAACCTCAAAAATAAAACCCAATTTGTGAAATAAAACAGCACTACTGACATACAATTCTGTAAAAAAGTAGTTAATATCTATTTTTAAAAGTGTTACGCAATACTGTATCTGAAACAAAAGTGTATATATCTATGGGAAACAGTACCGTACTTGTACAAATAAAATAAAATCTAAACAAGGATGAGACATACTGTAGGTGGTTATTAATTTATATATATATATATATATATGAGAAAGCGATCACTGGCACTCCATAAACAGCAGGTATAGGTCCGGTGCTATCTCCATAAAGATAAGTAAGTAGTGAATACTTTACCACCAGTGATGATGGTAAAAATGATGGTGATGATGGTAAAAATAAAGACAGCACTCAGCAGTAAGGTCCAAAAAAACTGTATTCAGCAGTTAGTCCCACAAATCCAACGTTTCGATCTCAGGGGGTGTGTGCAAAGGACATATGGCAGTGAAAACCCTTAAATATCCTAGCCCAAGTGCCTGACACACCATCAATCATTCAATACAATCACAAAACGTGTGAAAATCCAGGTGAGTCCACTTAATTAGGGCAAATGTCAATCCGGTGAGTCAGAGGTCTCCCAGCTGAATGCGACATGAACACGGGGGATGCACAATTTATTGCGCGACCAATACAGGAGATGTAACAATAACGCCCCAGAGAAATTTTAGAATAAAGGCTGGCACAACAGTATAGATGACGTGTTTTTGTTTGGAAGGGTGATCACAGCACTTTAGTATTGTTTATAGAATATTTAAATAATAATAATTCTAATTTAAAATATACTCACAATTTTGCTCAATCACGTTTAGAATTCCTGGATCTGTTGATTTACATTGAGAATGGGGGTATTTGTACAAAGACCTTTCACAAGCCAGTAAGTTGGCTTGGTTGGAAAATATTCCTTACGCCGAGTTAAGAAGGATGAGATGTAACTGCAGTGATACAAATATATTTGAAGAACAGGCTGTGGCAATTATGGAAAAATGTAAAGCTAAAAATGACGGCAGTTCTATTGTTAATAGAGCTTTTCAAAAAGCTAAAAATCTTGATAGGCAAGAACTATTAACACACAAAAAAACCTGAAAAAGCTGTGGATTTTAAATCTAAAGATGGAACAATCTGTTTTCCATTCAAAACACAGTATAATGCCTTCGCACCTAAAATACAGAAGGTGCTTAAAAAATATTGGCATTTGGTTTTGAAAGACCCCATATTGCAAAATCATTTACCTTCCAGCCCGCAAATTATTTTCACTTAAGCAGACAATTTAAAACATAAAGTGTCCCCTAGTTGCCTTAAAAACAATAAAAATACCACAGACAGACATACCTTTTAGATGTGAAAGGGTTTCATAAATGTTTGAGATGCAACATGTGTAAAATGAACCCACATTAGAACAAACAGGTCAAAAGTTTTTCCTCTACTACAACAAAAGCTCAATTTATTATAAAGAGCTTTATTAGTTGCAATACAAGTAATGTAGTGTATTTAATCCAGTGTCCTTGAAACAAACAATATATTTGTAGAACAACTAGAAAACTAAAACTTAGGTTCGCTGAGCATATCACCAATATACAAAAAGGACTGCTTCAGCACAGTCTTTCTAAACATGTTAAAGAATGTCATGACCAAAATCCTATGGGAGTGTTATGTATAGGAATTGAAAAACTTGCTCCAAACTGGAGAGGAGGAGATATAATTAATGAAATCTCAAGATTAGAAACAAAGTGGATACACACTATGAAAACACTAATCCCTTTTGGATTAAATGCTGAAATCGTTTTGGGTGCGTTTCTAAATGAATAGTGAGAATTAACTTATTCCCCACTGATGAATTTCAACCAGTTTGCATATTCCTTATTTTAAATAAGTTACATATAATTCCCATATGGTCATGAGTTGTTATAGCTGGACTTTCTATGATTATGCTGCATTTTCTTTCCTGATTTATTTCTATATATTAAACATGCCTTTAGCCTTTATATTTTATTTGGAAATATATATTTTTTTATTTATTCTATTGTATTGTATAAACACATTAGATATATTAAAATTGTTAGGTTTTTTTATTACCTTTGTATAAATTGTGTTTGTTTATATGTCTTCATGCAGTTTTGAAGTCATGCTGTTTGGTTAATTGAGCATTATAACACACATGAATTTTCAGGTGTGCTTGTTCTCAATTGGCCAATGGCGATGTGACTAGATGTGTATTTTACTTGAGTGCAGTTAGAATATTTTATTGCTCCTAATGAAGTTCCCATGCTAGGAACAAAACGCGTAGAGGTATAAATCTTTTATTGTGCTTTTATCTTAATGCTTTTATATGCTGTATCTATTTACGGATCAAATGTTTGGCTCCAGAGAAGCCAGTTCAAAAGTCTGTGTGTTACGAATGAGCAGTTACTGCTGTGGACATTGGTACACATGCAGCAGCCATTATGGAAACACTTCACGCGGTGTATACCTTGGAATACCCATGTTTTGGCGTGTGATTTCTTCCAACTGTATCGCCTTTAGATGCGAGTGCAGGCGAGTGCAGAAGATGGCATTTGTGTTCTGGTTTTTAAAAACCTGAAATTGACACAGTAGCACCGTATTGTGCACATTACAATTCATTAATTTCATTGCACACAATCCATGAAATTCAAACAAAGCAACCGCGATTAACACATGTGCCTTGGGCGATTGGCCGCGTTAATGCCGCGTGGAGTACAGCAGCGCACAAGAAAACGGCTCCGTGATTTGTTCGAATAACGGCCGCTGCATCTGTAGTCAGTAAAGGAATTCCAACACCGGAGCGGTAACCACACTGCTGAAGCATCACCCAACCAAGCAGAGCAAAACAACACTGCAGGAGTTAAAAACTCCAGGCACCGAGGATTCCAAGCAGAGAGGGAGCCAGCTGATCTGTACACTGATTGTCTGTGAGGTGACACCCACCCACACTGCCTGATTTTATCAGCTATGTTGTAAGTTGCCAATTTGCTATTTCTATATAAAGTTGCAGTTTCATACTTCACTATTGTGACCCTTTTTTCATTCTCTTTAAGACCAAGAAAATTGGGGCTTGGTTACTACCCCGAACACCTTCCGTGACACATTGTGTATTATTTTATTAATTACTGATATTTTTTATCTGAGCCCATTATTCATTCTGTTTGTTTTATATATGTTAACCTGAGTGTGAGGTTAGGAATTCTGAGGCAGCATTTAATTATCTGTATTTAATTACTTATATTGATATCGTTGCGCATCCAAATTTATATAAAGTCATTGGTATTGAAGTTTGCACTCACGTTTTCACAGAAGGCACATGCTTGTCCCATAGAAGAAGTATAGGCATACAGTGACCAGGGGAATCCTGATAACAAAAAAAAGACAGCACACCGCAGATATAATCCAAAAAAAGTGTATTGTGAACACAAGGCAGCCAATGTTTCGGTCCTCGTAGAGGGACCTTCCTCGGGCACTCTGTCGGGAATCACTGTTGTAGGTACCTGCTGAAAGAGTCTGCTTTGACATGGTGGCAGGCTTAACATGTTTTGTCCAAATATTGAACTAAATGACCCTTACTTGAGAAGAAAAAACATATAGAAATTAATCAAATAATTTGTCATATTGGATGTAGAATAAGAGGATCCAATGCGCACTCACATCCAGATGATATAAAAAAAAAAATAAGAGAGAAAACACAATAGTGTAATTCTGTATGTATTCAATATAGATAAAGATGGTAATGCACTCACATTTAGTAAGGAAAAACAGGCATCTCAGTTAATCAGTTTAACCAAACTGTAGTAGGGAAACGTCAGGAGTCAGGATACTTCTTATATGGTCTCTGACGGCAGGATATTTCCAATTTCTCCCAGGCTCACAGGCAGCAGGATATTATGCGGATATAGAGAAATAAACACACATAGTGTAATACTGTACAGTATATATAGATATAATTTCTATAACCATATAGTGTATCAACTCACATTGTGTGCATAAGTAATACGCCTTTAGGTTGTTAAAGTAACCAACTTTTGATGTTGTCTGGAATCACAGGGAAAATCCCAGAAAAAAAAAGAGGAAAAGGATGCAGGAAAATGTAGAACAAACTTTATATAAATAAAAAGCACTTACAGAGCTGAAAACATAAAATTAACCCAAGGTAGTCCAAAACATGTAACTCCACTCTCAGTAAAACCTAGTGCTGGCCATGCACCCAGGAATACCACACTGAGGGGGTACAGAGCTTCAGACAACTCCTCAAAGTCTGTAGATAGTCAGCAGCTGACTCTAGAAGATTTCCTCAATGCGTTTCGTCTGAAAGGACTTCTTCAGGGTGATTTGTGGGGTCCTGCTATCCTTTTCCTGCTTTATACATTCAAAATGCGCCCCTTTTTTGCATTTTTATTTCCTTTATTCCTATTGGCCGAGTGCTGCGTGCCAGCACCCAGCACATGCGTTCCATTGGGAGTGATGACATCATCATGCTATGGACAGCAAGCACTGCATGTCAGTGCTGGTGCTGCGTTCCACACATAGGAAAGCAGGAAGGTAAGTAAACATATTGGGGCAGTGCTACACCAAGTGAGTAGTGGCATAGACAAAGATATAATTAATAAATAGTAATGAGCATTTAAACATAGATTATATATATATTACAGCATATCAGTATACCAGCAATATGGCTGTTATTACAACCCAGCCTACAAGTATAATAGCCTATACACATAAGGGGTTGCATAGCCCCTATGTTCTAATCTATGTTTAAATGCTCATTACTATTTATTAATTATATCTTTGTCCATGCCAATACACATTTGGGGTAGCGCTGACCCAGTGTGTTTACTTACCTTCCTGCTTTCCTATGTGTGGAACGCAGCACCAGCACTGACATGCAGTGCTTGGTGTCCATAGCATGATGATGTCATCACTCCCAATGGAACGCACATGCTGGGTGCTGGCACGCAGCGCTCAGCCAATAGGAATAGAGGGGGGAAAAATGCAAAAAAGGCACGCATTTTGAATGTATAAAGCAGGAAAAGGATAGCAGGACCCCACAAAACCCCTGAAGAAGTCCTTTCAGATGAAACGCATTGAGGAAATCTTCTAGAGCCAGCTGCTGACTATCTACAGACTTTGAGGAGTTGTCTGAAGCTCTGTACCCCCTCAGTGTGGTATTCCTGGGTGCATGGCCAGCACTAGGTTTTACTGAGAGTGGAGTTACATGTTTTGGACTACCTTGGGTTCATTTTATGTTTTCAGCTCTGTAAGTGCTTTTTATTTATATAAAGTTTGTTCTACCTTTTATTGCATCCTATTCTACACACAATGTGAGTTGATACACTATATGGTTATAGAAATTTTATCTATATATACAGTATTACACTATGTGTGTTTATTTCTCTATATCCGCATAATATCCTGCTGCCTGTGAGCCTAGGAGAAATTGGAAATATCCTGCCGTCAGAGACCATATAAGAAGTAGCCTGACTCCTGACGTTTCCCTACTACAGTTTGGTTAAACTGATTAACCGAGATGCCTGTTTTTCCTTACTAAATGTGTGTGCATTACCATCTGTATCTATATTGAATACATACAGAATTACACTATTGTGTTTTCTCTCTTATTTTTATTTTTTATATCATCTGGATGTGAGTGCGCATTGGATCCTCCTATTCTACGCCATCTCTAGTGGTCGAAGAACCCACTTATCAGTTCCCACTTACCCACCCTCTGCTGCACCCACCAGTTTCTGCCTACATCTTTAAATTGGGACTATAAGTATCCTATTTATATTCACAGTATTTCTTTGCGCTCGTTTTCTTGTTTTTATTCATATTGGATGTGAATTGGGGCTTCTTTGTTTACTCTGCATTACTAAAAAGGATTTTGGGGAAGTGCAAAAATTTAAGCAGCAAAGACAGGGATAGACAAAGTATTGATTTTTTTTTTATCTGTTTCATTATATTGGTTCTATTAAGTTTAGTAGTATATTATTCAAATGTTTTTCCAATATTTTTATTTATTAACACTAATACCCCTTATCTCACATTTGTATTACTTAATAATATCAGATTTTTTTTAAACACATGCACTTTAACATTATGCTTTTTTAAATGTTTGCACTTCAATACTTGTTATATCCAGTTTTACCAGCTTTAACACTGTCTTTTATCACTGGGTTATTGCTTCTATAAACACCTTTTATATAAGTATATAATGTAGAGATGTTATATTCCTGTTCTTAATACTGTATATTTTATTTGGTAATGTTTATATATTTAGTTGGTTTTGTAGGGTTTCTGCCACAGGATTTAAAAAACCACACCATGCAGTCCAACTGTGGTGTATTTTCCCTACTGAAACGCCCATGCTTCTGATAAGTCCTTCAATGTAGCATTTGCAAAAGGCAACTCTTTCCACTGTAAACAACAGCCATCTACAGTATAATTGGAAGCGAATTTGAATAATTTAAAGAATGTTAGCTGAATGTGTAATTTCTTAATTATGTTGACCTTTGAAACATTTTAATACAGCCTAATGGAATACAACCAGCAATGTTGTTATATCACTGCGTTATGGTTATTGTTAAAATAGCATATTGACTTTGGGTTGTCCATTACCCACATAGTGTACATCTTAAAATGCCTGATTATTCCATTGCTGTGGTTTAGTGAATAAACATTGGTTTGTTTTCATTCATGGTGCAGTAGAGCCTACTTTATGTGGTTGGCAACTGGTAGCAATATAATTTTGGGGTCTATTGAAAGCAGTCATACTTCTTTATCATTTTGGTTTGAATGTAATACAGTAAGTTGAATCTTGGATTCATTGTTAAAACTCTGTTCACTGTTATTCTTGTTACTTATTGTTCTTATATTTTGTCAGTACATTAAGAAAATGTATACTTTGCATTGCAAAATTAAGACATTTTTTTATCTGTTTTTTTAAATAGCCTATCAATTGTGAAATGGTTTATTGATATTTCTGTATTCATTTGGTACCATATACATATTTTTGTAATACAATTCTTACAATAATGATACATTATTATTAATTTCATATAAATTGCTCCAAAACAATACAAATAATGCAGTATACTATAATTTGTAAACCTCCACAAAACTGAAATGATTTATGATTATCTCAAATCTCCTGTTTCGTTTGCTATAACCTGACACTGAGACAACCAACAGAAGTTAGTTAACAGTTAACTATTGTGTCATACTGTTTAGGCTGAAGGGTTCAACCTCTCCCACCAGGAGTGCTATTTTCAAAGCGTTCTGTACAGTACAAAGCTTTCTACTCAGTATTCTTCGTGGCACGGTCTCTCATACTGTAGCTATAAGGAACTTTTCAATAGACTCTTTATTTTCATATGTTACTCTTTTCTTACTCATAGTGTTCATGCTTTCAGGAAGCTTCATACTGCATGGTTCATTGAACCTTAGCATAAAAGCGTAGTTTTTCATATTTCTAAGTAACAATGAAAAGTATAGAGAATAGATACATCTAATGTATTTTTCCTTTTATGTACCTGGAACATTTCTAATTTTGTTTCATGTTCCTTGTGTTAAGACTTCATTTGATGGAAAAATATAATCGTGAGCCAATATTGCAACTTTCTTAATGATGTAGTTATAGTTACTGTATATTTTGTTTAACCCGGTGACAGAAGGAACACCAGAAAGCAGAGTATAATTAATTGGTCCCGTAACCTTGCAGATTACACTCATGCCAAGTCCACTAGGATGGTCTCAGAGTTTGCCCCCTGGTGGGTGTCAAGCAGGGTGCTCTGCTTGGTTTTCCACTTGTCAGATTCCTTTGTACTTTCGATCACCTTTAAGTGCACATTTTATTTTTGTATACAATTGCTCAAAGACACAGTTAATTATATTATTTTGATTATTTGGTACTAGTTTTTCTCACATTGGTCGGCAAAGGTTCGACCCAATCAGTTATCATTCAGATAAAATGAACTATCTGTCCAAACTTTGCTGGTCGAATATTAGATGAGACTGTATGCAAATATGTCACTTATTTGTACAGTACATTGTTTTACACAACTTATTGCACCATAGACTGATAGAAAATTATGAATATTCAAGCCTAAACAAAGTTGTCATTTTAAGGAATGCATTTTTCCATTAAAGATACCAGAGAACAATATCTTTCATCAGAAGTTCTTGGGGCCATTAGTTTACAGCAGCAGTCCATGTTGTAAGGGGTCATTAAGTACTTTACTGGATATCAGTTATTGTTTTTCTGTGTTGACACCTTCTGGCCATTTTCAAATAACCTTTTACATCAATTTGTCACTTTTCTCTTACATTTCTGAATTCAAAAATCACATCCTGTTACAATTAAAGTAAATCATTGTTTTGTCACACACCAAATGTATTTATTGAATGTCACAATAGTACATACAGTATATAAACCATTCTAACCATTTTAAATGATTGTTTTTTGTACAATTCTGTACATCATAAACTATGGATTTAATTTGGATATGTGCATTTATTTTCGATAACATTATTTGTATCTGTTCAATGCATTATACCACCACTGTAATGACTCATATCTGTATAGATTATATTTTTTGTCCCGACATGTTTAACTGTTGCTGATTTTGTATTGGTTGCTTTGTTATAACACCTCAATCCCATTATATTGCGATCCGTTACAATGCAAATCTGCTTATAACGTGGTGTGTCTCCCAATAATTTGCTGCAGATCTCCTACCATGCCCCTACCATACCATTTTCTACCCTCTCCTGTTGACCAGGGCTTGTCATGTACCAGGTGGCAAGGAGCTTGCTGCCTGCACCCCCCACCTCTCCTCCTCGGCTCTGGCGTCAAATGACTTCGCTGGGTCATATGTCACGTCGCCATGGACACGCGACATTACGTGACCCCACATCATCATTTGACACTGGTTACCATGGCGACACGTCGCTCTCACAACAGACACACGCAGACACACACACAGACAGAGAGACACACACACACAGACACACACACACACACACACAGAGACACACACACAGAGACATACTGTCTCTTTAAGGGAGCTGGCTCTGATTTTCCTCTCTCTCCCTGTCATCTGGAAGCTCAAGGCAGAAGCAGTGAGAGGAGAGAGCTGCCAGCTGATGCCGGATCAGTCCTGCGTCGGGGTGCCACAGCGTCACCTGATCTGGGACAGCTGGGAGAGTTATCACGGCTCTCCCCCTCCAGCAGCCGTGGAACCCCTGAGGGTGCAATGTTCGTCTATTTTTTTGGGGGAATGCGTAACGCTATCCGCATATGACGCGATCACATTCTTTGGACCCTAAGCACCACGCTATTATGGGGTTCAGCTGTATATGCTTGTAATAGAACATTTTGTCCAAGAAACAAATGCTCTCCTCCACTCATTCTTCCCAACAATTTTTCCTCTATGTTGGGGTAACTGTGGCCAAATACAGTAGGCACCTTTAAGCACTTTTGGAGGTCATGCCCTATGATTGTATTATTCTGGGGTCAGAAGATTGATCAAAAATGTAACAGGACTAGATCTGCCATGGAACATGGAAACTGTGCTCATACAGAGGCCGGTGAAAGATATGGAAAGAAATATTGATCTTTTGATAACTCAAATTTTATGGCAGTTAAAGCAGTGATTGCAAGACACTGGAAGCAGACCGACCCCAACTGTCACAGTACAGTAGTTGCACACAAGTTAAACTATATAATGGTCATGGAAAAACTATCTAGCTTAATCGAAGACAGATACAACAGACACCTGACAAATCCGATCCGATAGCTTGACGATAGCACTAGGGAGGTGTAGATTGATTTAAGTACTATTTTTGGGACTATAATGCTGCATGATATTAAGCATGTTTGTCAATTAAAATTCCATGTGGAAATGATTACCCACCCATCCCCTACCTTCCCCTCCCATTTCTTTTTTTCTGTACCCCCTCCATCCTCCCCATGTATAATTTGTAAACTCAATAAAATTTAAGTTAAAAAAAAAAGTTTGTTATTTCTGAAATATTTGGCACAAGGTTTTCAACACTGCCCCATTCTAATACTCAGACCTCATCTCTTGGTACACTACCTTACATTCTCTTATCACAGATTGTCTCCTATGCCATCCCCATACTGTAGCTCTCTACCCCACAGTCTCACTTTCTCCTACCGTTTGTGATGATCATATCCTATCATATGTCTACAGAACACCACCTGCCCATCCCAAGTGATACTTTGTGTTATTCTATTCCTTTTCACTGCTAAGATTGTAAGCTCTTTGAAATAGTGACATTCAGACCTATTGTTCAATTATACATGTAACAGTGTTTCCCCACCCTACGGGAGTTTTTGCCATTACCAGGTGTGTGGTGCATACTACCTGGTGGCTTACAAGAGGCTGAGGTGTCTGCCGATGGTAGGGCAGACTGCAGAAAAGGCTTTTGGGGTACACACCCATCATTTAGCTCATGGTACTCAACTCCTCCATCTGCTGTACGTTCCAGATGTATGGAGATAATCTCCACAGTAGAATGGTTTCCTCTCTCCCCGGAAATATTACACACCAGGTACATGAAACAGGAACGGGTTTATTCTCTTCTGTTCCCAGCGCAATCACTTGGCAACTCTTCCCGATGCAGACACAATTCTTGTCCCAGACTTAAGATGGTCCCTGGACCTTCACTACGGGTCAGGGCCCCCGCAGCAGTCCTAGCTCTTCCCCAGCCCTCTAGTAGGACCAGGGGTATAGGTAAAAACTCGCTTCCTCGAAGCGAAGTTTCCCTGGGCCTGCCAGTGCACAGCAGCCCGGTTGTGACACCTTGTCTCTCTCAATGGTAGAGACCAACTAATTATAATTTAGGATGCAACCCACTTAAGCACAGCAGGGGGAGGGTACTAGTCTGAACCTAGGATTGGGCAACCTCAGACCTGATCCCACCGTCTCCCCTGTCACTCAAGGGTACTGCCTTGGGTGGGGAAAACCCATGATTGATCCCAACACCACCTGTTGTTACCAGGACTTATATGTCAGTACAGAGTAGAGTAGTTGCCACACCCAGCCATGGCTGCATACATAATTAGATGTGTTCAATAATCTGTCTGTTTCTTGCTGACTTTCACCCTGCACTGCATAACATGGCACATTTATACAATATATTAACAATTCATGTTAAAAGTTAGAAACTTGACTAAACGCCACAAGCCAAAGATTAGAAAAATACTGTGTATCACACAACACTTTTCGGATCACCTTGTTTTATAATGTCAACTGCAATGGTGCACGGCAAGATCTAACACATATGGTGACATAGCTCATATATTTTATTCTCGGATATCAACACAGTATAAACTTACTGTACAGTAGGAATTGTTAAATAGGCATGCTAGGTACTATTTTATAATTTGTGTGTTCATTATTTTTAATTGCTTGAAAATTTCACAGTAATTTGATATTATGGTGTAAGCTTAACATTACAATGATTTATTTTAACATACTTTATACATCTCAGATTTTAATTATTTAGATATAAAGGAGTGCACCTCTACAGTGAATATTTAGTGGTGGAAAACGGGCAAACTTTATTTTTAAGTGTATTGATGCATTGGCTGAGCAATTATTACAGTACCTGTATAAAAATATGTGTACTTAATATAAAACAACAAGCTTTGCAACTAAGTGGCAACATTCAAACCTGCGCTAAAGGGGATGCAAAACATGATCAAAGATTTGCAACCCAATGTCACGGGAGACCAGGTTTATCAACACCTTTTTATACCGGGATCGTTGAATGAGCAAAGCAAGGAGGTAAAATAAATTGTAATTTATTTCAGGAAAATACATACACACAATATACACAATTTACAGGGTTAACACACTTACTGGGAATAGGGCTAACGAATAAATCAATTCTTGAAACAAAATTCACAAAAATTACCTCTCCTTTACAAAGGGTAATCACAAAAGTCCTGGAACTGATTTCGGCCTGCAATGCCAGATGCAACCGCTACGTTCTTCAGAAGTGGGACTTAGAAGAATTGTTAAGTCAAAATCTTTGAAGCCGGCTCGCGTCTATTCAGCACTGAGCATCTTTGAATTTGCAGGGAATAAAACACAAAAGCGCACCGAGGGTCAAGATTTAATTAAAACATGTTAGTAGTAGTAACAATAAAAACTTACATATAAGGGTAAGTACATCCAGTATTAAGGCAGATAAAGGCGGGGCCATTGTCCTCCAAAACAGGACTGATTACTGTAGGGAGGCATTACGGCTGTTATCTGATAGTAATTCCTATCGGAAACTATCCAAAGATCCCACCAAACAATATCAGGAAGATCTTAAATTACTACTTGTAAGTGCACGACAATCTGGTGTGCTAAGTAAGGCAGAATACGAGTACCTATTTTGCGCTGCTCCCACCATCCCTATCCTTTATCACCTACCCAAGATTCACAAATCCCTTACTGATCCTCCTGGGCGACCTATTATATCGGGTATTAACTCTCTCACAGCGAACCTTTCCCAATATGTAGACACTTTTTTACAACCTCTTGTGCCAACATTACCTTCACACTTATTAGACACTACCTCGGTTCTTACTCTACTTCACGATTTTCCTTGGGTGAACACCTATTTACTAGCCACTTTAGATGTACAGGCACTTTACACATCAATACCTCACAAAGGTGGATTAGAAGCTATAGATTTCTATCTAGCACTTCACGATACACTCCCACCTATACAGCGTCACTTTATTCACGATTCCATAGAGTTCATTTTGCAACACAATTATTTTCTTTTTCAGCACGACTACTATGTACAACACTGTGGTACTGCTATGGGGACCCGCTTTGCACCTTCCTTCGCCAATCTTTACATGGGATGGTGGGAGTCGATGCATATATGGGGTATCACTGTATCTCCTCCTCAGTTAAAACTCTGGAGGAGATACATTGATGATATACTAGTTGTCTGGGATGGCGATGAGACGTCATTTAAAAACTTTGTTGATAGAATAAATAACAACAACTTTAATCTCACCTTTACTAGCAATGTCCAAAAGGACAATACTACCTTCCTGGACCTATCAATCTCCATTAAGGGAGACTCTCTTCTTACCCAAACTTTCTTTAAAGACACTAATGTAAATTCCTATTTGCATCCCAAAAGCGGACATCAAAAGAAGTGCATTGACAATATTCCGTATAGCCAATTTCTCCGCATCAGGAGGAATTGTGCAACTGTTGATAGCTATATGGAACAGTCACAAATACTGATTAAACGCTTTAGACACAAGGGCTATCAGGAGGAATTAATATCCGAATCCTACCTTAAAGCACTGAATAAAAATAGGGATTCATTACTACTAAAAAAGAAAAAGAGTAAACAAATTCATGCCAAAACCATAGGATGTAAAAACACTGACTTAGAAGTCGATAACATTCACACACTCGATTCCCCCCCTGTCAATCATAAAAAAGACAAACAAGAGACACCATATTTTGTGACACAATTTAATTCTTCCCATAACTCCATAAAAAATATTTTGACCAAACATTGGCACATTTTACATATGGATCCAATTTTAAATAAATTCCTTGCCCCGAAACCACCTGTTGTTTTTAAAAAAGCACAAATTTTAAAAACCATCCTTGCCCCTAGTCTATTAAAGGGAACAGACAAAGAACCCAAGAAAGATCTAAGGGACCAACTGGGAGTCGTGGGAAATCATAAATGCGCTAGGTGCAAGATTTGCCCAAAAATGCGAACCTGTAAGACCTTTAAATCCCACGTTACAGGGACTATTTTCAAAATTTCGAGTTTTATTGATTGTCTGTCAAAGTATGTGGTGTACATTCTGCAGTGTAGCTGCGGACTGCAGTACGTGGGCAGGACAAAGCGAAATTTGAAACTACGCATTATGGAGCATTTACGTAACATAACTAATATCCCTAAACTAGAAGGGACCTCCAAACCTCTAACTCATCTTTTGACTCACTTTAAAGAAGTACACAATTGTAGTACAGTGGGTGTACAATATATGGGTATTGAGATAATAAAAAGCAATGTGAGGGCAGGAGATAGAGATCTACAACTTGCCAAACGTGAGCAATTTTGGATCTTTACCCTACAGTCCAAATACCCAGGAGGTCTCAATGATTATATCGAACTGACACCCTTTTTGAGATAAACAGATATTAGTTGTTGCATTAAGACTAATGAGATTTTTTATCCATTATTAAAATTATTGAGATCCATTTTTAGTTCTTAATCCCTATACCCCTGGGACTTCCCCCCCCCCCCCCTCTCACTCCTTCCTCCCCTTTCCCCCCCCTCCCCTTCCCTCCCCCCCTTTTCTTTCTCCCTTTTTCATTTCTTTTTTCCTCTCTTTCTTTTTCTTTTGTTTTCTTTCTACCTCTTCTTCACCCCTTTTTTTTTTTTTTTTTCCCCTGCTAGTTTATCTCATCCTTCTCTCCCTTTCCCGCCCCCTCTCTTTTTTCTTTTTATATTATCCTTCTTTCTCTCCTCTCATTTATCTGTTTCACTCTATTTATTTAAACCCTTCACTTCTTTCCCTTCCTTTCTATCCCCCATTTACAATGTGTTTTTATGTATATATTGCATGTATCTTTGTGATTCAAGTGTGATTCTGTAATACCTTTACATGATCAATTATGGGTTATTACCTACATGGGTGGCTTTTTGCAGTGTCTTTTATCTAATTATTAATATATTGCTGATGAAATTTATTTGTTTTTATTAATATAAGGTTCAATGCATACCGTTTGCATTCACAATACCTTTTAAGCCTCGTTAGTGCATTGCATTTATTATGCATGTACTCCTATTGGCTAATTCTCTACCCTATTGGGAACCCAGTATTACTGTTTAAAAGGCCCCCACGTAGGTGTCCAAAATATCGCCTGATGAAGCACAACACTGTGTGAAACGCGTTGCGAAAGCCCTACGGTGCAGCTAGAAGTCAGCCCACAGGTGTACCTACCCCCAGCTGTCCCATCAACAACCAGAGACCCTTCGGCACGCCGGAGTGAGTTTCTCTGGGAAACCGGCATTTGAGGCGGGCTACTATTCACGGGTCCTGCGAGAAGCTGCAACCCGGAAGTAAGAACTATATGGTGCTGAGCCAGGCAGCCCCAGCACGTGGGTCTACCTTGTAAGCCTCTGCACCATCTCTTTATGCCCAGGACACCACCAGGACTGTTTCCTCTGCACCTTAATACTGGATGTACTTACCCTTATATGTAAGTTTTTATTGTTACTACTACTAACATGTTTTAATTAAATCTTGACCCTCGGTGCGCTTTTGTGTTTTATTCCCTGCTGTTGCCCACGTTTGGAGCCATCCTGCGACGGGACCTGTGGAGGAGGGGTGCCTTCACATCACATCAGCTGCAAGAGGGAAGAGTTGATCCACTACGAGATCCTGTTAGGAAGCAAGAGCGCGGTTTGACTTTCTTATCTTTGAATTTGCCTCTGATGGCTTGGTGCTTGGAATTTGCGCTCCTCATTGGCTGCAAGGTTTCTTATAGGTTTCAGCGTTCCATTCACAAACCTATAGCCTATCAGAGCGTGGGAATTCTCCTGCCAGCCAATCACCGATTTGCTGGTATTGTAAAGCCGTGTAGGTACTTTTTCTCATTCAGCAAAGGGGCATACGCCAACCTGGCACCTCTGCCTCTTTGCATACTGAGCACACCTGCTGTCCAGGCTACACAGAGTCTGGGATCTTGAAAATGATGGCCGGATAGCCCTGTGTTAGCCCAGAATGCGGGTACTCAAGCAGAACTGCAGTACCCCTCCTGTTCTAACACCTTGGCATCCCTGAGGCTTTCAAGTATGGACTCCGCACAGACCCATAGGCACCAAGCTTGGTAGCCATCTGGTCTCTCGGAATCCATGACTTGGAAATCCCACAGTTCATTTACAGGTTATCAGTAAATATACCTATAAAATATAACTCTTTAATAAAATATACTGTGTCCTGTCTTTTGTGTGATAAAATTATATAAGTCCCTGTTCTGGGGTCAGGGATGGAGTAAGAGTTTATGTTGCCTACACTCACTAGCCTCATTCTTGGCAAACTTTAGAAATTACTTTTAAAATCACTCTCAGCTTTATCACTTAGCTGGAGCACCCCCTGAACCCCTATACCAGTTCAGGGTACCTGTGCAAGTACAGCTCAACCCCCTTATAACACTGTGCTTGGGGTCCGAAGAATCACATCGCGTTATAAGCGGATAGCGTTAGAAATAATGTACAATTGTATGCATTGTATAATAAAGTATTTAAGATACCAATAATCGTGTTGTAAAGTATTCATAAATAAGAAAATTGGGAGCCACGCTTGCATCGCGTTATAAGCGGATTCGCTTTGTAACGGATCGCGTTATAACGGGGTTGAGCTGGATATGGGAAACTCTCATACTAGGGACCCCTCTTTATACTAGGGACCCGTGAATGATTGCAGGTGTACATTAACCCCTTTATGCCCGTTTACCTTGTCTGGAAGATGCTGCAGCAGGAATCCTGGTGTTGAGTCGTAATAACATTTTCAGAGTCAGAGTTTGCCCGGAGCAATGTGCTTGGCTGCATCCGAGAATCTCACTCGATTCCCGGATCCAACTCCTGGGGTATCACAGAACTCCGGAACCCTGATACATAGACACATTCTGTAAAGACTTTCTCCGGCAAACCCACCCTGACACTTCAAGTCTAGAAATCTTCTGGTCCCAGTACTCCAGGAAAGGATAATCGCGAATAAATCTTTAATGTTGCGTATTTGCACACAGTCACAGTAATGCATTTCAGACCTCTGGGTCAAAGAGCTGACGCTCAAGGACCTCAACACATGGATTAGGGGTAACCAAGTTGGCTGAACCTTTATTAGTGAGCCTAGTTAACCCTTTCACCGTCACACCCAAAAACAGTCCAGAGACTAAGACCTTAAAATAAATATACCCCAAACCCCTCCTCCTTGCATTATGGAAACCGCCAAACCTCAGACAGAGGTTAGTCAACAGAAAACTTCCTAGCAAACTCAAGGATGTTGAGAATGGCACAGGCCATATAACATCACACTCTGCAAACATTACAAACATATGCCAAGATCCAACAGCCTGTCACAAACATAGAACTTTCAATGTTAAAGGTTCATATTGCTGCACATCCAGGAATATGGTAAATATGATTGAATGCAGCAAAGGTGACCAAGGATGCTATATTTGTGAAATCAGCCAAAAACATCAAACCAGAATGAACCTACACAGACACACAAAAACACACCATGAAGACGGAAGATATTGTACTCCAGTGGAAGACCACTTCTCACAGCCAAATAATTCCATAAATTATTAAAAAATCTAAATCCTCAATGGAATGTTTAAAAGCACTCAAGAACGTAAAACATTTGAACTCAAAAGGATAATGCTTGATGACACCAAAACAGAGGACCTAAAACAGATATGAGGTTTCTTACACACTATCAGAATTGTTTGTAAAGTTTCTCCCTGACGCGGTTAATTTTACATTTTAACACCTTCTATCCCCATGCACTCCCACCCCCCTTCAAACTGCTGATGTTTGTATGGTACATATTCTCCAAATTCTCACTATCCCTTGCATCCATTTATTTTCCAGTCTGATTATTTACCCTTCCCTCTGCTATTAATTCTCTATATCATCTGCATTAGAATGCTATCTTTGATTTTACATCTGTTAAACTCATGTGATATTTTGTAAATTAATATTGCTTGTTCTGAGGAAAAGAGTAAAACCCTCTAATGCTTGTCCTAAAATATCATATTTTAGTCCTAATAAAAAAGGCATAATCTAATACTGAAGTACTCATTTATTTTGCACTATCACAACTGGACTAACATGGCTACTTTTGCTTAATTCTTCTCAGGGCCGCTGCCAACTTTCACAGGGCCCAGGACTACAGTTTCAATTGGGTCCTCCCCCTGTGTGCCTGCATCCTTGCAAGCCCCCACACTTCCTCTCTCTTACCCTCCTCTGTTCATCTCCCTCTCCTCATGTAACGAGTGCTCACCTCAAAAAAGATGGGACCGCAAGGCTGAGGTGGGGATTGATAAACGCCTGACCCGGAGCTGTGCAGTTTCATAGCTGTGTAGCTGGATCAGGGTAGGAGAAGTCGAGTAGTAGGTATACTCGCCGTGGTGAGGAGTTGGGGATAGGAGGATAGAAGAGGTCACGTACCCGGCATCGAGGTAGAATAGTGGATGAATCCATGGTCCAGGTTCAGATGAAACTGCAAGGCAGAACAGACAGATCATAGCAAGGCAGGACTAGAAATAACTTGTGCTTGCGACCAGCACAACGTCACAAGAAACAAATTGCAGAGGCAAAGACTGAACATATAAAGGGTGAAACAGCCAATAGGTGAACTGCTGGTCAGCAGAGGTTGAAAGTGAAACCAGAATGTTGATTAGTAGGTGTGCAGAGTAGTGGTGTACCGAGTACCCAGAATTACCCGGTACCCGGCATACCCGGCACATTTTCATCTACCCGGACATTACCAGGACCCGGCAACTGAGAAGTGGGCCGATGCCGGGTAATATATGCTATATGACTCCTGAGGAAGCAGGGTGCAGCGAAATGCGTAGTTTCAGAGTCAAGGAGGTGTCATGTTAGAAGAGGAACTTCTGTTTGCTTCATGGAGGTTCCTGAGTGGACACTGTTAGAGGGAACACCAGCAGAGAGTCAATAGCTGGTTACACCAGTGTCACACAACAGAGGCGATGAGATTGTCGTTTGCACCACCACTCATTTTATTTGTAACACTGCCTTAAAGAATAGCCATTTACAAACTACCACTGATTGTGATGTGCCTAATGTTGTTTAGCAGTATGTGAGTACAACCATTGAAGGTTACTGCAGATTTTTGTATGTGAGAGTCCCGACGATATTAATCTATTCTGTCTCCATCTTTCCTCTCTCATACATGCCTGGTGCCATCCTTCGCGCCCTCCTTTTTCCCCTGGAAGAATTCTCTATTATGAATAGCAGATAAGAAAAGTGATACTTCTAAAACTAACAAATATTACATTTTATCTAAGCTCAAGGCTAACAAACAACAGATCTGTGAGTGAATACCTGTAGCATGATGACTAAAGAAATAGGTAGAAATACAGTAAAGATGATTCTTGTACATTTTATGGTATATTAAATGGCTGCATGTAAAGTACTAAAACAGCATGTTCTTCAAACCTGTCCCCATGTGATATTCAGGATATATATATATATATATAATAAGACTCTTTGACACCAAAACCAAAGGACTTAATGCGGACATGGGTTTTCTCACACCCTATCAAAATTGCTTGTAATTATCCTGCTTGCCTCTATTCTTATCCACACTTTCTCTCCCCACCAGTATCCCTCCCCCTCCCCACCTTTCTTTGACACTGTCCCCTGGCTTCAAACACTTAACACCCTACCTTATCTACAGTAAATATCTGTTGTTTTTTTTTTCCTCTCTCCACACTGTTTTAGCCATAGATTCCTTTGTATATCAGTATTGCCTGACCTGAAGAAGAGAGGAGAACTCTCGAAAGCTTGTCCTATGACATAAATTGTTAGTCCAATAAAAAAGGTATCACTGAATACTGAAGAACTCATTAATTCTGCACTATCGCAACTGGACTAACACGGCTATTTTCTGCTTTATATCTATATATATATATATATATATAGATATATATAGATATATATAGATATATAGCAACTGTAAATATTACTGTATGTTCATTTGCATGTCTTAGACAGGTCTGCAACCCTGTCTTTTCCCATTGGCACCCAGCATACAGCGCTTCCACTGCAGCAAAGGATTCTGGGAAATGACATGCAAATGAGCATTCAGTGCCACCTTTTGTCTCAAGCTCGTATTACACAAGCCAATCCTCAAGCCAATGCATGCTGTTTTAAACACAGCTTTTAGACAGAGGCTGGGATGAGATGAGATGAGATGAGATGCAAAGCCATTAGACCCACTCACATACATGTTTCAACCTTCATGGGTATCATCAGTGTGAGGTTGGTCTTAATGGCAAAGCAGGTTTGAGACTTGACTAGGTAATCACCACTGTCATTAAGGTTAAGGTGGGTAAAATAAGTGACAAAAACCCTCCACAGTAAAGCATAAAGCAACTGTAAATATTACTGTATGTTCATTTGCATGTCTTAGACAGGTCTGCAACCCTGTCTTTTCCCATTGGCACCAGCATACAGCGCTTCCACTGCAGCAAAGGATTCTGGGAAATTACATGCAAATGAGCACTCAGTGCCACCTTTTGTCTCAAGCTCGTATTACACAAGCCAATCCTCAAGCCAATGCATGCTGTTTTAAACACAGCTTTTAGACAGAGGCTGGGATGAGATGCAAAGCCATTAGACCCACTCACATACATGTTTCAACCTTGATGGGTATCATCAGTGTGAGCTTGGTCTTATATATATATATATATATATATATATATATATATTGATATATATATAGATATATATATCTATATATATAGATATATATATCTATCTATATATATAAATAATGTTTTTCCTTTAAGTGAGAAACAAAATAAAAAGTAATAACAGTGAAAAGCCGATGGGCAAAAATTGACTCATAAATGAGAAGGTGGCATTCATCTCAACCCTCTTATTGGAAACCTAAATCTCAGTAAATTTGTAGCCTTAGGATACAATGGGCTTAAAGGATTTCTGTCTCTGAAGAAAAATTAGAAGGCCATTGAGGTAAGGTAAATGGAAAAGGTTGTTTGGGCAAATGTGGACTATTAAATGTTAAGCATCATCAGGGGGTATCTAAGTCATTAATGAGAGTGGCAAGTGGGAGATTGTTCCAAACAGTGGAAGAGTTATGGATAGCTGCATGAAGGTGGCAGAATGCCACAGGGTGGTTCTGTCAAAAAGAAAATTATATTTTTTTAGTTATTGTTTCAAAGCAACACAAGTGACTTTTATATCTATACTTTCCCAAAAACAAATACAGTTGTTTTATTAAAGTTAGAAATGCCATGAAAGTAGTAATACAGGGCCTCATGCAGAGAGCATAGAATTTTAAAAATGGCGAATTTCATAAAAAGTAGCTTTTTTGGAGAGTTTTATTCTCCATATGCAGAAAAGTGCGAATTCTGCTATGTTTAACATGGATGCGTCTGGCGAGTTTAAATTGGCGAGATGCGCGCTTCAGAAACGTGTAAAAACAAATTCGCGCCTTTTTTTTCCCCTTTACTATAGGCGGCGAGCGCCATCTTGCCATATTTTCGTGGCGCGGCAAAAATGCGAGAATCGCGCCTTTTTTTGGCGCGAACAGCCGCTACTTGCCGTTCGCACCTCTCTGCATTCGGAGAGTTTTAAAAATGGCGCGATTGAGGTTCTCGCCAGCCGCGAGGCGAGTTTTAAACATAGAAATAAAAAAAAGGCGCGTTTTTCGCAACTCGCCATTTTATGCCGTTTTCTGAGGGAAATTGAACAAAAAATGGCGAGTTTTGCAATAACGATGCTCTCTGCATGAGGCCCACAGTCACATGATTAACCCAGCTACATATTTTTCTTTTGGGTGGGGGTGGGGTTGGTAAGGGGCATCTTTGCAGATACAATTACAGTATATTCCTTTTCTATTGGAAATGAATTGCTGTTGGTAGGTATAATGTGCCAAAAATAGTCTATGTGACAACTGGTTATCTACTGTACCACAGAAAAGAGCCTATATAAATCCCCCAAAAAGCTTGTATGAGTTTAATTCATATGCTATTAGTATCCTAACCCCTGAGCAGGTCCTGTTTATGTTTTATTAGTATTAAAATAATCATGCTTTTCTTAAGTTCTAGTTCCAGAGGTTATTTTAACCTTTGTACTGTACTCTGGTCAGAGCTCCATTGTGTCCTGTTTATGCTTATACTGTACCTCCTGAATATAGCATCAGATTTAAAAAAAGAGAGAGAGTTGGGAAGGGCAAGAAAATATCTATTATTTGTGTTCATGTTTAGTCGTGATTGAAAAGAACATACAGGTATATTGTGAAGATATTTTCATAATTATCACTGTAGAAGACCTGTATTATTGAGGGTTTTTTTTTACTTCTGTAGCCAGGTCCCCCTCGCGCACTCGCCCCCTCCTTTGTCCCCCTCGCGCACTCACCCCTCCTTCCCCGTTGCGCGCGTGGTTGCGGCCGGTTGCTAGGGAAGCGGTCGGGCGGTTGCCGGGGACGCGAGCGGCGAGCAGGCCGGTTGCCGGGGACGCGATCGGGCCGTCGCTAAGGCCGCGATCGCGTTGCCACCGGCCCGGCGGCTAGCAGAGCAGGGCACCGCCATGACAGTGAGCTCGCGCATGCGCAGGAGGCTGCTAGCGCGGGAGGCCCCAGATAGCTCGCGCATGCGCGAGAATAGGCTGCCAGCCCCCAGGGTGCTTAGGGGCAGAGACACCTGACGCCAGGGAGCCAATCAGAAGGCTGGATTCCCCTGCTCCCAGTTAGATACATTTCGCGGGGTTTTGCAGCTACGCACTCACTCAGGATCCGGACCAGCTAGGGGTAAGAGGTGGGTGCAGGGGTCAGTGACCCTCTGCATAGGCCAGCAGCCCCCAAGGTCCCAGTTAGGTCCTGAGTCACCTAATAGCTTGTGGAGCTTAGGGACAGGCCCTAGAGAGGGACACTGCCCCATTATTTGATCAAGTAGTCAGGGACACAGAGCGGAAGCCGTGCGGCCCTGCGAGGTGGGTTCTGGGCTCAGAACACCACCAAAGACTCTAACACCAGGAGAGACATTGTTCGCGCTGGACTTTCAACCCACGCGGTGTGGAGGACGACGTCGGATCGTGCGGATTGATATCGCGGTACCCGTGGCTGGAGCCCGGGCAGGTAACCGGCAACTCACGTGCACCAACCAGGCCTATCACCAAACATAGTGGCTGCGCAGTCACACACACATATGCACAGTGGTATTTGACTCTGGGAGTACGAGACATTTGGGTGGGGGTTACTGGACATAGGGTGGGGTCACATTGTGGGTGGTAGCGTCCGCCGGGACGCCTATAGGTGGTAGCGTCCGCCGTGACGCCTAGAGGTGGTAGCGTCCGCCGTGACGCCTAGAGGTGGTAGCGTCCGCCGTGACGCCTAGTGTGGTTAGTGTCCGCCGTGACACCCAGTGAGGTTAGCGCCCGCCGTGGCGCATGTTGATTTGTGTTGATATATGTGGTTATACAGTAAAGTCAGTCCTGTTTTACCTTCATTCGCTTTGTGTGGTTGTTTCCTGTGAGGGCCTCCTCCCACTCCGTTGGGATCCCTCCCAGGTGGAGGCGTTGCACCTAGAGATGTATGTACCCCAGGTTCCCCAAGGCGGAAGCTCAGCCCTCCTGTGAGCCAACAGGTAATGCACCACACCTGAGTAACTTTGCATGTTCCTGCACTTCCACAGTATTATCTGCGAGTGGGTGGGGGAATACCCGTTACATTTGGAGGCGCTGCTGAGATCGAGTCCTGGTGTGCCCTGTTCAAATTTTTTTCTAAATTGCCCGATTCATATTTTTATCATGTCCGTGCCGTCACCGCAGGATGTCCATGCCTGGGCCTTAGCGCACCAAGTATCCCCAAGACGTGCGGTTGCAGTGACCGGGGTAGCAATGGATACAGAATTATCTACAGTGCGCACACAAGTAAGAAGTTGCCCGGGGTTGGCCACCGCCCGGGTGATAGACTATAAACTGGATATTGCTGCCCAGGGGATCACCTGTCTCCTGTACACCATGAGTGACATATGCTTAGAAACGGCCCCCCAGGTATTAAACCTACCCGAGCCCTCTGCAGAGGACTGCCGCATGATCTACGCTGACTCTCAATCTCCTGAAGAAGCGTCCACTAGTACTGGATTACACCCGAGCCAACGAGTGACCAGTACGCCTCACCGAGTGGACCCCCCTAGGGTCTCTTTCACCCCAAGCGGATTAGGAGGTACCGCCAGCTGGGCACGGAGCCCGCTCATCCCACCCAACCTTGATCAACGGTCTGGCGGGACCCCAACCATGCCTAGCATAGGAACGGGGAGCCGTAGTCAGGCCCTTAGTGGGAATCTTGACGTGAACACGATAGTCTCCCAACTAGCAGAAGCTGTAACCATTTCGACGCAAGCACAGAACTACCGGAAACTCAAGGCCTTCTCTGGGATTCTGCCGACGCCCACCGGAGAAGAGGGGATCGAGGCATGGAGGGACCATACGCTTCAAATCATAGAGGAGTGGTCGTGTTCTGAAGCCAGCAAGAGACAAAGACTGGTCGAGTGCCTCCGAGGCCCCGCCGCTCGGTTAGTGCGAGCGCACCGGAGCGTGGAAGGAGAAGTTACTGCCCAGGAACTAGTGGAAATGCTAATTAAATCCTTTGCCAGAAAAGACGACGAAGATGAGCTACTGGCTCAATTCAAAGCCCTCCGACAACGTGAAGGACAAGATTTATCTGCCTTCGTTTGTGACCTACAGCTGTCCCTGGGCACCCTCCTGGACAAGCATATAATTTCCGCGGCCGAAGCAGACCGATACCGGTTCAGACAGCTACTCAAGGGGTCGTTGCCTGATCACAACATAGCTATAATGATGCGGGCCGCCCCGATCGCAGCAGTATCCCCTAAGTACGGGGAACTAATGGACTACATAAGAGACCATGAAGTGCAGCGCCATTTCCATGAATCAAAGAAATCCAAAACTACCCCCAAGAATGACCCTGTGGCCCCCTCGGCCCCAAAGAGTAAGAAACCTTCCACACCAGAGGAGGAAACGACCCCCAAGTCGTCTGTTCGGGAAAGTCGTAGTTCTGAGCGGTCCTCATCCACGTATAAGAGTCGTCCGGACCGCCGTGAGGTATCTTGCTACAACTGCGGGAAGAAGGGCCACATCTCGTACTATTGTCCGGAGAAGGAGGACCAACCGGAAGAAAAACCTCCCGACCGAAGAAGCACAGCCCGATCGATGGTATGCCGAGCCCAGACCGTCGGGCCTGAGGTGACCACCCCTCAGGGAACCACGGATTCTCCGGCTGACGCTGGCCCCAGTGAGGACGCCTCCCCCGGTGAAGCTTGCAGTCAAGTGGGCCCCGCGGCCATCGTGCCCGTGGTAATAGAAGGGATATACGCCTCGGCCCTATTGGACACCGGGTCACAAGTGACCATAATATATTGCAAGTTCTATGACCAGCACCTTCAACACTGCCCGCTGAGGCCGGCCGAACATATGAAGGTTAGGGGCTTGAGTAATGAAGACTACCCCATCGATGGGATTGCAAGGGTCCAGCTGGACATACTCCAACTGAACACCGGCAAGAAGCACCCTATGCAGGTAGCGGCCATGGTATGCCCGGAGCCCCACGACCATTGTAAATACCCCATCATCTTGGGAACCAATGCGGACATAGTGCAAGCTATAATTCGAGCTTACTTGAAAGAGACCAACGAGCTGCCGCTGGCCGATTCGCTCCTAGACCCCGTCTTACGAGAGGAGTGCCATCGGGTGTATGCCTTGGAGCGTCATGGGGACCTCTACAATCGTCAACGAGGACTGACGACCATATTACCAGGGGGAGTGCAAAAGATGGCCGTCTGGTGTTGTTATCCTGACCGAGACCAGAACGACCAACTGTTCTCGCTGGAGAGTGAGCCTGAAGAAGAAGAGGTTCAGCGAGGTTATAGAGTACTACCCGAAGTAAGGGAATGGACAGCTAAGATCCCTATTCGAAGCCACGTGTATGTGCAGAATCTCTCCCCTTTTCCGATGGAGTTTGATGTCGACCAGAAGTTGGGATGCATATATCCGGTCAGCCGGGTGGGAGCCACGCCTCAGGTGAAGGCGGCGACCGCGCAGGAGCGGATACTCGATCTGGACTTCAATTTCGGTGAGTCGACGCTGTCCACAGAGTGGAAGGAGCGGTTGACCACCCAGTTGCTGCAACGACGACATGTGTTCTCCACGAGCGAGATGGATGTGGGGTGCAGCCGCAGTGCCCAACATACCATTTGGATGAGTGATGCCACTCCATTCCGGGAACGTTCTCGTCGCCTTGCCCCTCGGGATGTGGACGATGTGAGGAACGCCATACAAGACATGGAAACCGCTGGGATTGTGACGGAATCACGAGGACCTTACGCGTCGCCCATAGTGGTGGTGCGGAAAAAGAACGGGTCCGTACGACTGTGTATCGACTACCGAACCCTGAACAATCGCACGATTCCGGATCAGTACAACCTTCCGCGCATTGAAGAGATCCTGAATGCGCTGAATGGGAGTCACTGGTTTAGCGTTCTTGATCTCCGATCAGGATACTATCAGGTGCCCATGACACCGGAAGACCAGGAAAAAACAGCTTTCGTCTGCCCCCTGGGATTCTATCAATTCACCCGTATGCCCCAAGGTATATGTGGGCGCCTGCTACGTTCCAAAGACTGATGGAAAAGACTATCGGAGACATGATTCCCCGGGAGTGTCTGGTTTACCTGGATGACATTATTGTCTTCGGGAGGACCTTAGAAGAACACGAGGAGAGGCTGCTGAAGGTGATAGATCGTCTTGGTCAAGAAGGGTTGAAGCTATCACTCGACAAGTGTAGGTTTTGTCACACCTCGGTGACCTACGTGGGACACATCGTGTCTGCCCAGGGGATTGCTACTGATCCAGCCAAGGTAGAAGCTGTGGTGAACTGGCCACGTCCCGATAATGTCACGGAACTGCGGTCCTTCCTCGGTTTCTGCGGGTACTACCGTCGGTTCGTGGAGGGGTACTCTAGTCGAGCTAAACCCCTGAACAATTTGCTAAAGATATACCCTGAAGATATTGGGAGAAAGGCCACGTCGGCCCGGCAACCGTTTGGCGATAAGTGGACGCCTGAGTGTGAACGGGCCTTCCTGAACTTGAAGAAAAGTCTGACAGAAGCACCAGTGCTGGCCTATGCTGATCCAGAACAACCGTATGTCCTGCATGTGGATGCCAGCCTCAATGGGCTGGGTGCTGTCCTGCATCAGAAGCACCCCGAAGGTCTTCGGCCTGTAGCCTACGTCAGCCGCAGTCTGACACCCAGTGAGCAGAGATACCCCGTCCACAAGTTGGAGTTTCTGGCTCTCAAGTGGGCGATCACCGAGAAGCTCCACGACTACTTGTACGGTGTCACCTTCGAGGTAAGGACGGATAACAATCCCCTCACGTACATCAATACGTCGGCCAAATTAGATGCAGCCGGCCACAGATGGCAGGCCGCCCTCAGTAACTACCGCTTCTCCTTGAAGTATAAGCCGGGGCCATTGAATATTGGGGCGGACGCCCTCTCCCGAAGGCCAGGACTACTCGCTACCCCCGATGACGAGGAATGGGAAGAACTTCCCGGCCCCGGAGTGCGGGCTATGTGTAAAACTGCAGCCATAGTTAATGACCAAGTGGCCTTCTCCGAGTTACGAGTGGCCGACTCCTTGGGATGCCAGTCGCAGGCTGTCCCCGCCGCCTACTACGACCCAAAAGGGATGCACCTCACGCATGACAAGGTGTTCCGGTGGAAAGATCTGGTAGACTACCAAATTCGAGATCCGGTTGCTAGTATCATCAGGCACGCCGTTGAAAAGAGGAACTCAGCCCTTCTGAAACGTGCGCCCAATGACTTGGTGGCCTTGCTCATGCGAGAATGGGACAAATTTGAAATCGACAATGATTTGCTCTATCGGGTGGTGCAATACCACAACCACCCGGATAGGAGACAACTAGTCCTACCTAAGAACTTACAATACCTGGTGTTGAAGTCCCTACACGATGAACACGGGCATCTCGGTGTAGAGAAGACTTTTGGGCTAG
This sequence comes from Ascaphus truei, assembly GCF_040206685.1. Lineage (NCBI taxonomy): Eukaryota > Metazoa > Chordata > Amphibia > Anura > Ascaphidae > Ascaphus > Ascaphus truei. The sequence continues at coordinate 295,369,103 of NC_134485.1, forward strand.
TCCGAGACCGGTTCTTCTGGCCCAAGATGCGGGAAGCGGTGGAACAACACTGCCGCCGTTGTGTCCGGTGTGTTCAACGCAAGACGTTGCCTACCAGAGCAGCTCCTATGGCCCATCTGAAGAGTTCTGGTCCAATGGACTTGGTGTGTATGGACTTTTTATGTATCGAACCTGATAGCCGAGGTATCGGTAACGTGCTGGTCATCACGGACCATTACACCCGATATGCCCAGGCCTTCCCCACAAAAGACCAGAAGGCTATCACGGTCGCGAAAGTGCTATGGGAAAAGTTCTTCGTCCATTACGGTCTTCCAAACCGACTCCACTCTGACCAAGGGCGAGATTTTGAGAGTACTCTAATCCGAGAATTACTTAAAATGCTGAATGTCGCCAAATCCCGGACGACGCCGTACCACCCCGAAGGAGATGCCTTGCCCGAACGATTCAACAGAACCCTGCTGGACATGCTTGGAACTCTGAAGGGAACGCAGAAAACAGAATGGAGTCGTCACGTAGAAACGTTGGTACACGCGTACAACTGTACTCGCCATGAGTCCACTGGGTTCTCCCCGTACTTCCTCATGTTTGGGCGGGAGGCAAGACTTCCCGTGGATGTGCGTCTTCGAGTCTCAACGGATGGGATACACAATGCTACCCATTTCAAGTATGTGCAAAGGCTAAAGGACAGTTTGCAGCGAGCTTACCAACAGGCTGAGAAGTCTACAGCTAAACTGAATGCTGGCAATAAGAGACGATACGACAACAAAGTCAAGTATCGAGAGTTACGTCCGGGGGACGCTGTGTTACTTCGTAATCTGGGAGTCCCCGGAAAACATAAACTGGCAGACCGATGGAGAGATGGCGTATATGAGGTAGAGTCACAGATGCCCGGCCTCCCGGTCTATCGCATCAAAGACACAGACGGCCGGGTAAAGGTTTGGCATCGTAATCACCTTCTCCCTATCCCCCAAGTGGGAGACGAAGAAGAAGAAATACAGGCCACACCACTCAACGGTGAGTCCGATCTATCAGAGGTGGGTCAAGAGACTGTAAATAACGAGACCCACTCTGAAACTCCTGAAGACCCTATGGAGGGACCCTCTCAAAGGGACTATTCCACCGAAGGGGCATCTCCCGGAGGAGCTACGGGTAAGGGGCCCCGTAGGCCAATGCCTACTAAGGTGGCACCAACAGGCCAGCCTTTGGATCCACAGAGCCCGTGCTTTGTGCCTAACAGAGACTGTTCAGAGACATTTCTCCCCTCAAGGGAAGAGGCTGAGCCTCAGGACTGTACTTATTACTCTCCAGAGGGAGTTGCTGAAGAACAACTCCGTAGGAGCCAAAGGGCTAGGTACCCTCCAACTCGGGTAACCTATGATCAAATAGGGGCACCCCATTATGAGGCTCAGCAGTGGTCTCGGAGCAAAATCCAATCCGTGATTGTGATGCTCACAGAATTGTGTAACCTTGTTTAAAGTTAATGCAATGTGCTAAGTTGTATTCGTACCAGATGCATTTTTATTATATAACGTTGTGTATAGTAGTAAGTAATGTGGTCCAAGCGGGGACGTTGGAGTTTCACCAGGGGGAGGATGTAGCCAGGTCCCCCTCGCGCACTCGCCCCCTCCTTTGTCCCCCTCGCGCACTCACCCCTCCTTCCCCGTTGCGCGCGTGGTTGCGGCCGGTTGCTAGGGAAGCGGTCGGGCGGTTGCCGGGGACGCGAGCGGCGAGCAGGCCGGTTGCCGGGGACGCGATCGGGCCGTCGCTAAGGCCGCGATCGCGTTGCCACCGGCCCGGCGGCTAGCAGAGCAGGGCGCCGCCATGACAGTGAGCTCGCGCATGCGCAGGAGGCTGCTAGCGCGGGAGGCCCCAGATAGCTTGCGCATGCGCGAGAATAGGCTGCCAGCCCCCAGGGTGCTTAGGGGCAGAGACACCTGACGCCAGGGAGCCAATCAGAAGGCCGGATTCCCCTGCTCCCAGTTAGATACATTTCGCGGGGTTTTGCAGCTACGCACTCACTCAGGATCCGGACCAGCTAGGGGTAAGAGGTGGGTGCAGGGGTCAGTGACCCTCTGCATAGGCCAGCAGCCCCCAAGGTCCCAGTTAGGTCCTGAGTCACCTAATAGCTTGTGGAGCTTAGGGACAGGCCCTAGAGAGGGACACTGCCCCATTATTTGATCAAGTAGTCAGGGACACAGAGCGGAAGCCGTGCGGCCCTGCGAGGTGGGTTCTGGGCTCAGAACACCACCAAAGACTCTAACACCAGGAGAGACATTGTTCGCGCTGGACTTTCAACCCACGCGGTGTGGAGGACGACGTCGGATCGTGCGGATTGATATCGCGGTACCCGTGGCTGGAGCCCGGGCAGGTAACCGGCAACTCACGTGCACCAACCAGGCCTATCACCAAACATAGTGGCTGCGCAGTCACACACACATATGCACAGTGGTATTTGACTCTGGGAGTACGAGACATTTGGGTGGGGGTTACTGGACATAGGGTGGGGTCACATTGTGGGTGGTAGCGTCCGCCGGGACGCCTATAGGTGGTAGCGTCCGCCGTGACGCCTAGAGGTGGTAGCGTCCGCCGTGACGCCTAGAGGTGGTAGCGTCCGCCGTGACGCCTAGTGTGGTTAGTGTCCGCCGTGACACCCAGTGAGGTTAGCGCCCGCCGTGGCGCATGTTGATTTGTGTTGATATATGTGGTTATACAGTAAAGTCAGTCCTGTTTTACCTTCATTCGCTTTGTGTGGTTGTTTCCTGTGAGGGCCTCCTCCCACTCCGTTGGGATCCCTCCCAGGTGGAGGCGTTGCACCTAGAGATGTATGTACCCCAGGTTCCCCAAGGCGGAAGCTCAGCCCTCCTGTGAGCCAACAGGTAATGCACCACACCTGAGTAACTTTGCATGTTCCTGCACTTCCACAGTATTATCTGCGAGTGGGTGGGGGAATACCCGTTACACTTCTATTTTTGCATAGATCATGTTTAGTAAGTATATTGATCTACAAAATATAATGATAATGTATAACATTCTTATGATTCTGTTTTGCAATCTTAAATTATGTCTTAAATAGTGAATGAAAGGGACATTTTCTTTCTGGATAGAGAATTTGAATAGAAAGGCTTGCAGGTTTTCCCAAACAATCATTGTTGCATTACTGTATTATTATACAGTTGTAATGCTTTGTATGGATATCAAGTTTGAGCCTGACACATGTCTTGAGGTGATATGAATAATGCTACAATAACATGTAACTAAAATCAATGCCTTACAAGAGCCATCACTTTTGTTTTGTAATATATAAACTAAATGCAGTGCAAAGCAATGCAAAGCATATTTTAGGTCCTAATTATTTGCCAAGGGACATTTATTTTGTATTTAACTGCATTTAGCTTGGTACTGATATATAGACAATGTCAAAAAATATATTTCAGAGCTCCAAAATGACCATATTCAGATCTGGATGTTACTATTATAATCCTCTGAGAGTATGTTCAAGTGCTTTGAACTTTTTTTACTAAATCTACACTTATAAAGCTACCTGGGAATGAAGAACTGAGGGAGAGCAAAGTAGTGCTGGGTAAATTCTCAAGTGCTAGGTTTATTTTGACACTTGCAGTTTAGATTGCAGATTTAAAGTGGACTGCCTGAAAATATTAAACATCAAACATATTAAGGACACTTAACTCAGCTTGAACAGTAGGAGGCTTGGAGGATTAACGTGTACAGAGAAAAGCCAAAGATGCAGCAAGCACTCCCTTGACGTTAAGATATATCATCACTCAAAATAATTTCCACCTAATATAAAAGCATAGCATTGAGAGCTGAAATTCTGTGGAAGATTTGTACTACTGTGAAGCCCTTTTATTAAACGCAAACTAATTTATGCAAGCTAAGAAATGTTGTAATGTGAAACCATTTAGGTTTCAGTTACCAGATGAAAAGTGCAAAATGTATGTAAGAGAAGATATGATAAAAACATAATTAAAAGTAAACAAATAACCTTCTGCTGTTTTTTCTTTCTAATAATACAAGCAATAACATAATGTTGCCATGGTGATTTTCAATTACATGTTACTATACAAGTAAAATAGACTCTAATGCACTCATCCAGAAAGTAATTCTCCAGCAATCAGAGTATAATGTAAATTATTTTGTTTCAATGAGAGCATACCCTTTTTTCTTTTGTCTATACTACTGTATACTCAGGAGATACACAATTTGCCAAACCAATTTTGTTGAATATGTAAGTATAACATAGGATATACGTATAGCACAAGAAAAACATAGCAAAATAATTGTGGCAGTTGAAATACATTTTTTTCTTGCTGCCCACAAATAGAGGTTATAACCTGTAAAAGACTAATCCTCAAATACATGTTTCTTCCCAGTAACCAGCAGGTTCTTCCATACTGGTGGGGACAGAAAAGGATTGTTCTGCAGTGCATTGCTAGTTCTCTAGCAGTGAACAATGTATAATATATTTCTCCCAGGAGCCTGTGTACAAAGATGAGTGAACAAAGTGTTCACTAGTACTATCCTCAAAAAGATACTTGATGAGCAACTGCTCAAAAGCATAGTTGGTTTATCACCTTCAAGTCTTACTGCTGGAAGGCCATGCTGTGCATTGCATACCTCTCAACCACTGAAAGTGGTAAAACAGTAAAGTTAATATTCCCAAGTTTGTCTCTTTGCCTATTTCTTTTTAATACATGGATTTTTAGTGTATTTTGTTTCATTTGTTGAAAGTTGTTTAACTTTTTTTTAAATTTATTTTTTAACCACTACCGTGCATTGCTATGTGTGTATAAAAGCAGTGTTAGTCAAAAATATTCATATTATACAGGCTACAAAGCAAAAGTTTGTGTGATACTTCATATAGAATATATAAAAGATCAGTTTTTAAGCCACATCTCAGACTTGGTCTTTTTATCAGTAGGACACTTATGGAATTCAGATTCCATGAAGTAAATTAGAAATAAACTGCCAGAATTTCTCAATGGATTTCCTGTAATGTTTTATTGAACTGACTGCTTCTATACAGTATGTGTCAAGTGGAAACTGGTAAGTCTTTGGGTAAATACGTTACTTGAATAGTATAGCTTTAAGACACATGCTTATAGAACCACTTAGTGGAAAGCAACATTGACACCTATACCAGGGTATTATATATAATCAGGATCACCAAATGGGGGGAGAGCTAGGACAAATGTTCCTGGCCTGGTGACTCTGTGGGCCCCATCTGGTTTGTCAATGTTGGATGTTTGGAACAACCGAAAGTCAGGTCCAACTTCTGCATCGGGCCACTGGGCCTCTGTGTGCCACAGGGCCCCAGATCTCCTTAACTGAATGGCCTTCTAATATCCCCTCCCAGCAAATGCATCCAGCTCCCCTCCACCCTGAGACCATAGGCCAACCTTTCCCCCCCAAGATAAAATGAATGAAGGGGAGATTAAGAGAGGTGTGAGAGCGAGTGAGAGACACGCAGGAGTGATAGATGGGGGAGTAAGAAAGGGGTGTGTGTGAGAAAGAGGGGGAAAGACGGGGAGGGGCACAGAGAGGGGGTGGAGAGAGAGAGTGGAGTGTGTGAGAGAGAGAAGGAATATTAGAGAGAGCGGGAATGTAAGAGTGAGAAGAGGGAGAGAAACAGAGGGAATATAAAATATGTTATATCTGTTATGCAGGCTTCTAAAAACCTTTTTTCTACGGAATTGGCTAAGCATAAAAAAAACAGCAAATTGGCAGCTAAATGCTTGCGTTTTATTGGTAACATATTAAAGGAGGGAAAGTTTTGAAGAGGCAATATCCCTTACTCCCATTATCACTAGTACCACTGATCCGAATATCCAAATCTACATTGTCTTAAAGAGACCTAACGGTATCAAATCAGAAACTTAGCTAAATCGTATGGTATCTTCTGAAACCTACAGCTGTAGCATATATCACCATTGACGAGAAGTAATGCACCCAATAAAGCCTTTAAAAAATGCATACTTTATCTGTTGTTTTTAATAACCCCACTGTTAAATAGCATGCCAGCATTAATGCAACTCACCGCATTAAAGGGGGTAATCATGTCTGTATGTGACCACTATTATATTTTCTGTTGCTTAACATCTGCTTGCTGAAAAGATAATCTGTTCACACCATACATCTGGTATTGGTTCACTGTAATGATCTAAATATTATAAAAGTGTTTTTGTTGTCATGTCTATATACTCTACACAAAATGACATGTTAACAAGACCATTTTTTTCATTGTCAGTTTATTTTCCAATCTTCTGTAATATTACAGGGGTGTTTTTATAGATGCTTGACATTAGATTTTAGATTTCTTTCTGTTCAAATTGAACCAAAGAAAGAACAAAGTTTGTGCTTTATTCACCAGCCAGACAATGCGATTATGGTGTGTCAAAGTGACAGGAACATGATAGATACGAGATTTTAAGTCATTTCTATGTTTTATTTAGTAACATAAAAACTATTCCATCAGTAAACATATATTTACTACACATACAATATTTTGGATATTATTGCAATGTTACTATATAGTTTCATAGAGTGAGAGGTAATAGGGGAAGATGACTCATGAGAGAGGGAAACCGAAATAATACACAGTTGAAAACAGGCAAAGATCAAATTTCCACTTGTTGCTATGCATTTTTAGTATACGGTAGTCCCAGAATTTTTTTTTGTGTGAAATGTTTTGTAGGGCTTAAATGGATTCTTTCATATTACCAGTGACATTCATAGACTCCAGTGGTATTTGGTTATATTTTGAGTTGAAAAGAAAGGTCAGGATTGTGTTGTTTTAACAGAATTGTACTGCCTTGATGTTTTGCTTCAGAGAATGTCCTATATAATTGGTAAATTTATCAAAGGGTATTGCCAATTTCCTGGCATCAAAAAATTGATCAACAATTGTGTTTTGCTTATTGCTTAGCAATTGTAGCCCCGGTAAGAAATGGGGACTATATATATTTCTTCTACTGGTGTAAGTCCTGCTAAGGGCAGGCCACCAGTAGTTATCATGGGTTTCCCCTGCTTCAAGCCCTGCCTTGATTGATGGAGGTAGGCCCCCTGCCTCTGTGTGGAAGGCAGAGACACAGGGGAGGGGCCTGATGACATCAGGAGGGGTGGGGCTGACATAAATTTAGTCCTGCCTGTTCCTGTAAGTGACAAGCAGTTCTGTCCTGGGAGCAGAGAGTGCTGGAGTAACTGACCTGAGAGTTCATGATTAGAGTGACACCTGTGCTTGGAGGAGAAGCAAAAGACCAGACTGTTTAGAGCTGTTAACACTATAGGTGGTGGACCAATGCCCCTCACCCTGCTCAGGGGGTGAGGGGGGGATCTTGCCTCACCCAGAGGGTATACCCTTGGGGTGGGTGTCAGGGGTATTGAAGCCCCATACAGCCCATCCTGCAGGGTACAGCCTGGAGGAGAAAGAGAGGAGGACAAGACCTTGTACATTGTACATGCTGCTATGAACTGCTGCTGTGTGCTGTTACAAGGACAATAAAGAGACTGAATGAGACTGCCAGGGACCCTCGCTGTGTTAATACGATGGGCCATTAGTCCGTCTGCAGAAATGTCACAAAAATGTTGCACTATTACTGGGAGATTGCCCCAGATTTTAAAAGGCAAGTGTTTGGATACTCGTTGCTGCATCTCTAGCACTACATGGAGACTGCAGTGGATATATTCGTTAAAATAGACCCTTTATTCTCATGACTTCAAAAATGGTGTAAACAAGAAAAGAAAATAGAGCAAAAGTATTGAATTTGATTTTTCAAAAAATAACATTTCCTAAAATACACTGGATGTTTTACTTTGATACATTTTTCCAGTATTGCTTCAGTTTTGACTTTGATATATAGCTTGAACACCATGGTTAATACTAACTGCTCTTTCATTTAAACACATAAAATTAGAAACCTTGCCATACTTGTAACAACTTCACATTTTGACATATCATACTAATAAGGAAATACCACATGTTAATGAAAGGATTCATTGGACCAGTCAATTCATTCTTTACTTGATAAAAGCTAACATATCTTAAGATTTAGTGCAAGTGACACATTTGGGGTTATTTATTAAACTGTGGGAGTGCAGATCGCAATGAAACTCCTGTTGACTTTAATGGCAGTTACGTGCAATAGTGCCCTGACCGGCACTATCACAGTTTAATGAACAACCCCCTATTGTTTCCTCATCTGGACACTTACAGTGTTTTTTAAACACGTGATAACTTCAAGGCAAAAATAGAACAAGAACTTGATGTGTTATTTCCTCACAACAACAGTTACCAGTGAATTGTCTGGTAATGCCACAATCAACAGCATGAGGTTAGCAATTCATTCTCATTAAGCAGAAAAATGGGATTTGAAATAGAAGACTTTGAAGATATGATCTTGTATTAACAGACCTAAACCTATTTTCTTTTCCAGCTCTTCTATTTTATAAGACATTAGCAGTTGCAATGTAATGGAATTTCACAAGAAAAAATTATTCACATTGCAATACTTTACCTGTTAAAGCTCCCTTTATAAACATATCTGAGGTGCAATATTTGTTGACTCAACATGGAACAGTGGTATATTGTGTATTTAATATAGGTAAAAAGAGATGTCATCTTCCATTGAGTAGTACTGTATTGCCCAAGGATTTTTCACCTACAGGCTTCCCGAACTGCATCTCTTTCCCGTCACCCTTTGTGTAAAATAGAAAGCAGTCGCATGAAATTCCTGGCTCACTTTAATATATTTATAAAATTTATATATACGAAAATATACCCCATGTTACTTAGATTATTTTTTTTTTAATTAAGAGATCATCTAAGTTTAATCTTAAATCAAGGAGAATATGCATTTGTTTAAAAAAATGTGTCTTCTTACAGAGTTGTCATAGTGATACTAAACTGGAGTGGTGTGAAATGCTATAGATGTAACAACTATATATATATATATATTTTTTTTTAATCATGATGATTGTACTCCCATACTTTTGATCTATGTATTATAGTTTTAATTGTCAATATGTACCTCTGATTATGCAGATACGCTATAGACTGTAATGCCTTTTAGTTGATCAACATAAGAATTCTTTGTAGATGTACACTTGTTGACGATGAAGTATTTATCTACAAACATGCTGTAGACTTTAATTTCATCTACTAGCAGCTCTCATACTCTCCACTAAAAGTTATTACAACCTGCAAGGAATCTGCATTTATTCAGTACTAATATTGCTACTAGAACGTTGAACTACCAAAAAAGACTAAATTGAATAGATGTTCTTGATACTGGGATGCAAAGATGAAAAAAGCAATGACTATGAAGGAAGGAAAAGATACAGTATCCCATAAGTAGTTTATTATTTAATGATCCACAGAGGTTAGAGATGTGAACATCAGCTTAACAATACTAAATCAGATTTCTCTGGAGTCCTATTTTACAGTTAAACCAGACAAATGTAACTGCAAAGATTGCAGTATGTGACCTGCAATTTCACTCTTTCTATTAAAAGGGTAACTGTATTCCAGATCGCCATCAATTATTTCATCTTTAAAAATTATCAAGAATTGGTAGCTAATGCTCTATGCACTGAGCTGTGTGACTGAATTGCAGTTTGGTTAAACTGCAGTTGGATTACTATAAGAGTGGAATTCAAACCAAAAGGAAAGTGGTGTGCTGTGTGTATTACTAGGATTGGTGACTGAATTATTTCTACTGGTGTGTATATGAGATTGGATAGTGTGCATTGGTTTAATGTATATACATTTTCTTGGTATTGTGAGTTTTCAGCACCCTTTTGTACTGCTGCAACTTTTTTCCTGCCCGATGTGGGAATTTGCAGTGGGTGTGTGCGAGTTAATTGCATTCCTAATGTACCTGATTGGTGTATGTCTGTTATTTAAATAAAGGTTTGTACTCAATCCATGAGCCTTCGGGCACTGAGCTGTATGACAGTTTCAGTTTTGTTCAAGAGCAGTTGGATTACTGTAAGTGTGGGGTTAGAACCAGAAGTATTTGAAACAAAGATGGTTGGAAACAAGTTGGTTAATTTAGTTCTCCAATCTGTTAGCACAAAATACTTCATAGTTCTGTAGCCCCCTTCACCTGTGTCAGGGCGTCAACATGTGCTGCTAATACCTGCACGGCAAACAGGAGGCCTGATCATCCGCCCCGTGGAGCCTGGGGTGTGTATATCAGTATCTACTAACAGTGCCTCCACCTGGGAAGGATCCTCACACAGTAGGACAGCCCCTCCCAAGACAATATGACCAGTAATACACACACAAAGTATAGGTAACAGTATTTACTGGAAGGTACTAAATAATAACGATGAACACACACAATATACATGTACAGTATAGCTTATACCAACCCGCCCGTGGTGTATTCCCACAGTACTTGGGTGCAGGGGCACCAGTGTCCCAGTGTCCAGGCCATGAAGGCTATCCCTTCCCCAAGTGTGAGACAGCGCTGCCCCACAATGTGTTGGTGCACTTGTGGAAAATACCTGACCGGAGCTCCAGCCCCGGTGGTCGCTCAAGTAAACGGTCAGTCTGTTCCACCGAAGATTCGCCTCCGCATGGGGTGGCCTCCAGCTGGAGTGTTCCACTTTTAGATACTCTCTGAGATGAGGGCCTTGTTTGGTCCCAGATGCAGGCTACGCACACCGTGTGCGTCCATCACCGGTACAAAGGTACAAGCACTAACAGGCTAAGGGGAGCGTCCCTATCTAAGGGACCTTCCCTATAGTACCACAAGATAGAGATGGTCGGGGCCTAGCTGGGACCTCAAGGGGGATATTCTGGCCTAGTCCAATGGAGCACTTCTCCCTGGACCTTACCTATCCCCTTGCTGTCATGCTTCCGACTGACGTGCTTCCCTGAGCACGCCAAAAGTATCTATCTCCTTGCAGGGGATTCTGGGCACCCTACTGGCTGCTGTGGGCCCTGTGATGTAGCAGCCCCTGTGTCTGCTGGGAAATGTAGTCCCCGCAGAGCCCTTCTCTGTAATGGCCGCTGCTTGCATTTCACTGCGCATGTGCAATCCTCCTAATGGCCGCAGGGTGCTCTGCTTTGCATTCGCCACATGCGCAAGCCTTTCTATCATGCGCATCCGCCGTGGGTCTTCGGTGACCTGCTCGCCAGCACCAACCTCCCACTGTCCCCACAGCCACCGGAGGGGAGGGGGAAGCGCTGAGGAACCGGGGGACCAGAGGAGACCTGTTTATAGTTGCAATATTGTGTAGGGTTGAGAATTCTGCTCAATTTGTGCAAAATCTTGCCACATGTATGTGCACTTGGTGCAGCTGTTCCAGGGAGCATACCACTTTGGGAAATATAAGTATGTGTTCTCTTTGAAGTCTCAGATTGTCGATTTGAAGAGGCAACTTGCCACATTGAGGGGTTAATACTATGCTCGTAGAAAAAGTAACACCACTCCCATCACCTGGCATAGGATGTCTGGGCAATAATCAATCCACTCCCCTTCTATGCATGGTGACCAGTGATGTCACTAGTAGGTGTATATATAGTGAAGCTAGAAGATTCTAAATTCCGGTCCCTGGATGAGTCAGATGAGGGATCTCACTGTACATGTAGTATTCATGTATGTGTAGAGCTATATGCTTAAGAATGTCTTATCACCTTTATTATTTTATAGTTAGGGAACGTGCCCCTCTTAGTTATAGCCCATAGTAATGGTCAAAGTTTATTTGCCTGCCGTGAAAGAGGAGGATGCTTGGTACTCCAGGGGAATCCTTTTAAATAAAGGGTTCCGGAGCACTGTGGGATTGGTATATATTGAGCCCCTTCCGATACCTTGGGTTAACCAGGGTACTCCTCTCAGAGTGACGGGATATGTATCCCTGATGGAAGTATTTCTACCACGGGTCCTGGTGGGAAGTAGGCAAATCCAAATGCAGGGACAGTAAATACCATGCAGATTAAATGTTAAGGGTACCAAGTCCAGAACCTCCCTATGATAGTTGTGAGAGGTATCAGGGAAGAATCCCAAGTACAACTATATTATTTGTCACTTATTATTATCTCAAGAAAAATGTCCTTGCATGTGGATTCAAATCAATGGAACAAATAAAGCCCTTGTTTATACCAATAAAATTCCTGGCACCTGTCATTACTACCTCTAAGCATACATGCCCAGCCAGCCCAGATGCCAACACACTGAAAAGGTAAATAGAGACACTGAGAACCACTATAAATAAAACACCCTTATGTAGCACTCTTTTTGAGCCTGGTAAAGAGTGGTTACATGCGGATCAGTCTCAATAAGGAAGATTAATTATTTTGTTTCTATTGTTTAAAATCTGTCCGATTAATTCAGAATCTGAATCTGCAAACGGAATCCGAATACCTCAAATGGAATCCAAATTCGTCAAACGGAATTATTATGGGAGGAGGAATATATACAGTACTGTGCGTAAGGGTGCAGCAGCCCCAGTTGTTATCTATTGTGTTGTAGACAAGGTGTGGATTGGTTGGGTGGCTAATGCTGCAGTTGCTACTGTAGTACTATAGGTCATACATGTATACATTATTTACTTAATAAAATCTGTAGCTTAATAATTTAACATTAACCTGAAACTAAATGGACTGACCAATGTCTGTGTATCCACACTCCCTGGGCTGTAGGGCTGTGGGTCAGTGTCCGGCCAAACTTCTTTAGTGGTCTCTGCTCCAGAACTAATTATTCATTGTTGAAGGGAGATCCAACGTTGAGATTCAATTCTGAGCTCAACGAATTGATTGAGTTTGGAAAGATCTTATGCGTTGTTAATCAAAAAGAATTTCATTATCTGAGTTGTCCACATCCCATGATTCCGGTATTCCACCACCTCCCGAAGATCCATAAGTCACTGCGGGACCCTCTGGGTCGTCCAATAGTGGCGAGTATTGGATCTTTGGGAGATGGGTTATCGCGGTATGTGGACAACTACTTGCAACCATTGGTATCTTGTTTACCATCATACATTAAAGATTCTACAGATCTTATGGTCGATCTACAGGATGTGGTCTGGAAGTCACAATATAGGTGGGTAACACTTGATGTTGTTTCTTTATATTCAATTATTAATCACGATCACGGCCTTTTGGCCATAAATCACTTCTTGGATTTATCTGAACTTTCAACCTCACTTTGCACATTTCTACATGACTCGGTTAAGTTTTTGTTAACACACAATTATTTTTTATTTGATTCACTATTTTATTTACAGAATTTAGGCACTGCAATGGGCACAAGCTTTGCACCATCATACGCAAATTTATTTATGGGTTTTTGGGAAGCACAGCACATTTATCACAGTAATAATTTATTCCGTTCTAATATTATTTACTTCAAAAGATTTATAGATGATTTAATAATGATATGGGAGGGTGATGAAGCATCCCTCACGGCTTTTGTTGATTCTATAAATAAGAATGATTATAACATTCGGTTCACATATGAGAATAATATTAATCACATTCACTACCTAGACCTCCTCCTGTACATCGATCATGACTCTACAATACAAACGGATATTTTCCGTAAAGCGAACTCTAGAAATACTTTACTATGCGCTCAGAGTTGCCATCCCCGTCCACTAATAAAAAGCATCCCCAAAGCACAGTTCATCAGATTGAGGAGACTGTGCTCAGATCAGGATAGCTTCCTAGAACAATCAGAAATATTGTCTAAAAGATTTGCGGCAAGAGGCTACAGCAGTACTGATATTAACTCTGCTTTTGAAATAGCCAACTCCATTGACAGAAAGACCCTTATAAAGCGAAAAAAAGCACAATCCAATAGGGTCAAACAATCGTCCTTTTCCAAGGACAATGAAGTAAGCCCTTTGTTTATCACAACCTATAACCGTCAATCACGTTTAATATGTGACATTTTTAGAAAACATTGGCAAACATTGTCCTTGGACAAGGACATAAAAGAATTTTTAAAAAATGGGCCACGTTTCGTATTTCGGAAAGGAAAGACAATTGCCTCCCATTTATCACCCAGTCTGTTTAGGTCCCAGGTAGGAAATTTGAAAAATATTCCGAAAGGATTTTTCTCCTGTGGAAACTGTACTATGTGCAAATACTCCAAATCCACCAAAATGATAAAATTTAACACGAATAAATACTATTTGACTAGTTTTTTAAATTGTAACTCCAGTCACGTAGTGTATGTCTTGTCATGTGGGTGTGATAAAAAATATGTCGGGCGAACAATAAGATCTGTAAAGCTATGAATTGCAGAACATGTTCGCCTGATTAAGAAAAGAGATCAAACACATCCGGTGTCTCGACATTTTTCTATGTGCCCTAAGGGGGGTATTGAAAACTTTACATTTTCTGTTATAGAACATATCCCTTGTCATATTCGGGGGGGGGACAGAGAAAATGTACTTAACAGGCGAGAAATGTACTGGATTTACACCTTGGGCACCCTTCATCCATTGGGTATTAACCAGGATTGGGAGCTAAAACATTTCCTGGTGGAATAAATCATTCCCAGAGGGGTGTCCAGGTGTAACTTCATTAACATACCATCTTAAGAATTACTATGGTGTAATAACTAACAAGATTAGAGAATATCATGTTTCATATTGAGGTTTAAAGATTTTGCATGACAAATGATTAATCTCTTGCCTATAACAGTAACATGTGTCTCTTACAGTCCACACAGGTATCCCTTAGGGATTACATATTCATGACATTGATTTGTAGAGTTAATACCAAGCAGAATACTGATTGAGAGTGTATACATTTAAACCCATCCTCCATCTTTTCGAAACTGCTAGCTTAATATATCAATGAATGTACTATCAGCCTTTGTTTTTAAATCATTGTTTTTATTTTTCGGTTTTAACATTTGTAATTGTGACATATATTGTGTTTACCACAGGGGGCGTCTGCTGTATAGCTAACAATGACAACTCGCAACTTAATGCTTATTACTAGCCACATTGCAAGGAATACCAACAAAATCTGTGAACAATTCAATTCATTTAACCAAACTAACTTCTCAATTTACTTGACCAGATTTCAAATCTGGTAACCAGTCACTCTTTGGATTGGATCTTAACCCCCTTTTCCAACAGAAAGCAAACCTCTGGTATATTGCCTGACATTTTTAGTGTTTATTTTATTTAGTTTTTAGTGTTTAGTTTATATACTTGACAAACCACCCACAAATCTACTTGTCAAACCAAAAAATATACACGCCCCCTAGTGTCGCCCCTAGCCCCACCCCCACTTTAAAAAAAATGTCATTAAACCAGCATAAAAATAGAAATATTGTGGGAACCAGGGGTGGGGGGGGAGGGGGCTCCCACTCTACATAAAGGGAACTCTTAATTCAGGTTTTATGAGCCTCCGCATTCCATAAGCATCAATTTTGTATGCATGTTTCTAAAACATAGAGCTAACTAGCCAATTAGGTACTGTGTTTGTTTAATGCTGCTAGCCTAGCACACTGAAAATAAAATAGTAGATAGTAATGAGTTATTACTCACTGTACCAGATAGTAGGTAGGCTAAACTGATTACTATTATTGATAACCTGGAGTCAAAGGAGCAGTGCTGAAGTGCAGTGTCAGCATGATCGAAATTAGTATAGGATCAGGGTGACACGAATATTATTATGCTCCTTAATAGATCTGTATATGTTTGCAGCACTGAAGCACTTCTCCAGAACCCATGTCAGTAGCCTGTTTGCACAAATAGTTAATATTATTGCCGGTCAGCTGTTCCACAATCGCAACCAGAGCAGTGAATCGTGGAGGCAGCCAGATGGGACAGGCGGTAATTAATCTTCCTGCATGTGCAGACTAGCTGAGAAAACACTTTTAGGTGTAATCGCTGTCGTAGTGCTAGCAGAGGGGCAAAGTGTCCCCTGATGTCTGCTATATACTCGTGTTAGGGCAACCGGCTGAATAGTTTCACGGCTGTGTGCAGAGAAATGTAGCGGCTATGCGCAATGACTAATGGGCAGGAGAGAACTCTGGTTCCTGATACCACAGTATACTGGTTAAATATTAAAAGTATTCATCTGGCACAAAGCTAAATGTAGTAGTGTAAAGTGTGTAATGAAAAGCTTAATCCGCAGACATTAAATAATATCCAATGAACCCACTAGCGCTCTGATTAGAAAAACCCCAGTGGACTAATATGAATGACTGTGTGATGTCATCATCGGACCTATGCACCGTATTGCTCCTCTCCTTTTCTTCCCCCAGGCCTGGCACCCTCTTACCCTGATCCTCACCCCTGGTCCTACTGTCACCCTCTCCCTTCTCCTCTCCTCCCTAGGTTCGGGCCACCGAAAAGGCTGGCAGAGGTCACAGTTCTCGTCCATCAGGAAAGGTGAAAACAAAAGTGGTGAAAGTGCGCTACTATAAATCAACCTGAATAATAATCACACAAAACACAAGTGAGATGGTGATAAAACAAATGGTGAATGCAATCAAATTACATAATCCTAATCGTAAAAAGGGTCTGCAGCTGTTGAAGCAGGGGTGGTTCAAACACAACCTAAACTAAAACAGAGAAAAACACAAAAAACAGCGCACAACGCTGATAGTGCATGAAATAAAATATTATTGAATAAATACAATTCACGGTAGGTAGTCTGCGTACATCAAAGAGAAGTTAAACCAGCAAATCAAGGGATATCGTTATCCAAGCGCCAACCAGCAGGTTCAGTATGTCGTAGGCTGCGCGTCCCGGTTCTTCTACGTCTCAGGTCCCAGCAGTAGCAGAGAGGAACAGGATGTCCTTTGATCACAGAAATCTTAGAATTGTGGTGTCTTGCCATTTTAAATTATTATGTATTATCTTGTGATTAAAGTCTAATGCTGTTTGTACGGCTGAGTGTTATACATGTTGTTAGTGGTGCTGACTCTTCCCCGCTCCTCCTATGATTGGCCAGAGGACCCGAGTGACGGTCCAATTGGGAGTGAGCGAGGGGTATTTCAATGCCACTAACTTAATTGGCAACTAATCCCTGATGAAGAAACCATTTTCGGTTTCGAAACGCGTTGGAAAGACACCACTATTCTAAGATCTCTGTGATCAAAGGACATCCCGTTCCTCTCTGCTACTGCTGGGACCCGAGACCTAGAAGAACCGGGACGCGCAGCCTACAACATACTGGGTCGCAGCGTGGTAACGTCATTGACGGCCGGACTGTGTAACGCCGGGAGGCTTATCCGCAGAGCACCCTAGCTACTACACTATCTTCACGAACGGGCTCTTACCGATCCACCAGTAGCACAACTGTACTTCTTGGGATACTCTGACTAGCAGCCATTCCACGGACATTTCTTGGGTAGTATCCTTCGGTATGAGTGTGACAACCCTGGACCTACCTTACCTGTGGGCACACCAGTTGACACCTTGCTGGAGAGACCTGGTCCTGCTGGTTGGCGCTTGGGTAACGATATCCCTTGAATTGCTGGTTTAACTTCTCTTTGATGTACGCAGACTACCTACCTTGTATTATTCAATAATATTTTATTTAATGTACTATGCGCGTTATGCGCTGTTTTTTGCGTTTTTCTCTTGTCCAGCAGGAGCCAGTGTCTGCATATCCGTTCGAGTGGGCGTTTGGGGTCTGTGCACCGCGCTCAAATCCCCCCTACTGGGTCATGCTGCAGGCATTGTAACTTGACACAACGTGACGTCAGATGCCACGAAGCGTCCCATCCCCATGGAAACGCGACATCATTTGACACTGTGCAGCCATTTTGATAGGAGCTGGAGGGGAAGACAAAACTTGATGAAGAATGCCGGGAGAATGCTGTACCATGCCGCTGCATCCGGCACTGATAAGAGACACACCAGCAAGCCAAATGCAGTCGCCCATGGTGAGCATTTGTAGAGCACTATATATATATATACTGCACCGACACACTTTATTCGAGCAAATACCCAGTATGTACCTGGCAGATACCTGGAATGCGCCGCTCCTCACCTCTGACAAGCCCCGTTGCGTTTGCCTTCCCAGCCTGGGTTCATGCCTGGCTGACGGGCGGCTGATCTGTTAAATGATAATGATTAGGATTTAATAGGCTGCAATGCTTCGTGTGTCTTCCAGATGGCATAAATTCATGAATTATAATGCAGTATATATATATATACTGTGCAGTATTGCAGCCAGCGGGAATAAAATGCTTCAATCCCTGCCGGGAAATACCTCAATGCACTCGGGCAGAAAACAGTCACAAACCTCAATACACCCGGGTATACCCGAATTCGTGGGACTAGCCGAGCTCGAATAAAGTGTGTCGCCAGTGTATATATATATATATATATATATATATATATATATATATATATATATATATAATAAGGATAAGGACGCAAACATGACATTCATCTGGAAGCTCAGACTGAGCACAGTCCTGTATCAGTACCCACTCCTCACCATTCTCATGAATTCCATTACATTCCAATGTATCCCAGTGTCTGAAATGGAGACTATACCGGAGATCCTCAAACTAAACAGTTAATGTTGGGCTGACCAATTGCAATCTAAATATGTAGCTGGATTTAATGTTTGCGTGGCCGTGAGTGTGTGCGTTCCCATGACTGCACTGAATGTGGCTTGGAAGGATTAATGCTGTGGGAGGTCCCTGTGACAGTGCTCATCTCAAATCTGGAAGCGGACCTGCAGGGCTGAGGTAGGGATGCAAATAAACTGACCAGAGCCCAGGGACAGAGTCCTGTAAGAGTATCCGTAGTCGGTATGGAAGGCGAGGTCAGGGCTGGTGGCAGAGTTGCAAAGTTCAGGAGACAGGCTGAGGTCAGGGCAGGCAGAAGGCAGTGAAGTCAGGGTCACGGTCTGGGGTCAGAAACAGGGAATCAAAACAGGCAAGAGGGTAAAGCATAACTGCAAGGACCAACAGGAGCTGCAAACGGTAGAACTTTGCTCGGCGATTCCCTATATTAACTGCAGCCTTATAAAGCAGACTGCCAGAACACAAAATGGCCACAGTGAGCATAAAGGGCAGGAGAGATAGAAAACCTGAACCATAGTGAAAACCCATCATGGATCAAGCAGAATCCTTACAGTCCCATTGAAAAGAATGGACACCCGCAGCACCCTCGTGGAAGCATGAAAGCCCCATAAAGTCAATAGGACTTTTAATGCAATAGCACTTAATCTGCGCTAACATACTTTACAGAATAAGTGCTATTGTCTCCAATTGAAGACCTATCTCTATTCTTCCTCTATTATCCAAAGTCATGAAAATGTGTTAATTTCCAACTAATCAACTTCTATAGGAAGTCGATATTTTTCAGTAAATTCCAATCTGGCTACCAACCAGATCACTCCACAGTAACGACCTTCTTAAAAAATGTGCAATATGATCCAATGGTGTATGACTTTTGATACAGTTGACAATGTTATTATGTTAAACAAGCTTCAGTGCTCTGGCATTGGACCACATGCTCTAAACTGATTTATCTCTTATTTATGAGTAACATCCTAATATGTGTCTATCTCAAGTTATAACTCTAACCACTTGAAAATTACGTATGGGTTCCCTCAAGGCTCATTTCCCGGCGTCTAACTTTTTCTGTCTTAATAAATTACTTGCCCAGAGTTTGTAAAACAACTTCTCGGCACATGTATGCTGATGATACTATCCTATATGCATGCAGTTCTAATCTCTTTGCCCTTGAAAATGTATTGCAATCTGATTTTTCAAAGGTTGAAACTGGATCAACCAAAACAAACTGTTTGAGACGGAAGCTATATTCTTAAAGCTTTCATGACAGAGCTACAGATTAGAATCAGCTCTAATACTAATCTTGCCTCAGTTACTATCTTTAAATATTTGAGTATCTGTCTTGACTCCAATGTAACATTTGGTTTGCATATTGATAAACTGACATTCAAAATCTATCCCAAACCGGGTGTACTTTATAGAAATAAATTGTGCCTATGCTCATTGGTCAGAAAGCGCATTGCACCTCAGATGCTAATGGCAACTATTGACTGTGGAGATATAGTGTATAGTGCAGTACTCCAAATTCAGCTAAGTAAACTTGACATTCTTTACAACTCAATATACCGCTTGTGTGCATGCGCCGATCAAACATATGCGGTCGCCAAGTCTAGATTGCATATGCGCGCGAGGGGCAGCCTAGCACCGATGAAGCATGTGCAGCCAGCACCGATAAAAACTGAGACAGTGTCCCAAAAAGTTGGGACAAAGGTCTAAAACATGTGACTGTCCCACCTAAACTAAGATGTCTGGTCACCCTACCAAGAGAGCAAAGTCTCTATCTTTGATGATGACACTAAACTATGTAAGGTACTGTAGTAAAATTGAAGCATGATTTCATTTATCTACTGAAGGACGGATAAACTTGAATAGGTAAATGGAAGATGAGGTTTAATAATAATAGCATGTTCTTGTATAACGCTGCTAGTTTTACAAAGCGCTTTACAGAGACATTGTAAATATTCTCTACTGCTACGTAGAAAACTTCTCTCGTACTTGGATCGATCACCCCCGGAGGCCTTTCTCCCACTCTTAAAGTGCTGGACAGGAAAATACGAGCAGCTCGGAGGAGAAGTAATTGAGTCAGACACCAGTGAGCGTTGTCAAAAACCTCTCCTGTTTATTAATGGTTACAGTCAGGTTATATAGGCGAGCGAGCGTAGAAAAAACACGTATACGTGAGAAACTTACTTCCCTTTATGTTTATCTAGAAAGTGACAGATGGAAAGTTACGATTTGGGAACCTAGAAGTTGCCCAGTCTTGGGGCAGTCTAGGGCGCGTCATAATTCTTGCTGTTAAGACAGTTCATAAATTTAGGCTAAGCATGGTTGGCTATCACTTCCTATTTCTACATTGTGAAATATGTTTGAACATAAATAGTTCAGTAGTTCAGCCACCATTAAGTGGGTAAAAGGTCAGTTTAACATCTGACTAAAAAGCATAATGGCATAATGGCAGTGTTAGTATAAAATGGTTATATAGCAGTCAAAATGGAGTCCCCCCTTGATACACACATTATCAGACATATTGCAGGCACAGGTCCCTGCCCCGTGGAGCTTACACTCTATTTTTTGGTGCCTAAGGCACTAGGCCCAAGGTCACTAGGAGCCGACACCGGGGATTGAACCAGGTTCCCCTGCTTCAAACTCAGTGGCTTTACTCACTGAGCCGCTCCTTCTCGATAATAAAGATACAATGTAAGGTTATACATTTGGAAAGCAGGAATAAGCAGGCTAATTACAAATTAAATTTGACAAAATTGGGTCAATCCTTCATGGATAAAGATTTAGAAGTGCTTGTAGACAGGAGGCTTTGCAATAGTGCGTAACATCAGGCAGTAGCTGCAAAGGCAAATAAGATCTTATCTTGCATAAAATGGGGTATGGCATAATGTCGCTATTATGTAAAGTAATTGCAAGACCACACTTTGAATATGGAGTACAATTTTGGGCACCACCCTATAAAAAAGACATTATATAACAAGGAAAAGTACAGAGAAGAGCCACCAAATTAATAAATTGAATGAAAAATCAGACGTTGTTTACATTAGAATAGAGGTGTCAATGAGGGGACATGTTAACTATTTTTAAATGTATTCAGGGTCAATACAGGAAACTTTCAAAAGAACTATTCATCCCAAGGGCAGTACAAACAGCACGGGGTCACCCCTTAAGATTGTAGGAAAGGGAATTTAACCAACATGTAAAAGGGTCTTTACAGTAAGGGCAGTTAAAATGTGGAATTCATTACCCATGGAGACTCTAATGGCAGATACAATAGATATTTTCAAGAAAGGGTTGGACATCTTTTGAGAAATAAGATATACAGGGATATACCAAATAAGTAAACATGAGAAGGATGTTGATCCAAGGAGCAATGGAATTGCCTTTATTAGAGACAGGAAGGAATGATTTATTATGTTATGCGACATCATTACATAAAGTTTCACTGTTTTTTTTTTTGTTTGCCTTCCTCTGGATCAATAAACTGTAAAAACAAATATATGATAAGTATATGTCATGTAAATTTAACATAAGTTGAATTTAATTGACATGTCTTTTTTCAACATTTCTATGTAATATACAGTACATAGTAATATATATTGAAGTATTTATTGAAGTTCTAAAGGGTTAATGTTAATATTGCTGTATTAATATAGGTTAGCTGAATAAGACAACAGCAAAACAAATAATTTCTAATATTCTAGTATTTTGTAAAGTCTGCTGTATTCCACGCGGCATTCACTCGTTTATCTTCCATGAAGGCTGTCAATCACACGCATGTTTACCGTTGTTGATTTTCCGTGATTACTGTGATTGTGATTTGTTTGGGTGCAGTTCTGTGTGTCTCCGCCAAATGGCAAAAGTGAATCCCTTTGCACAGGGCAACCAGTGAGCTGTGTGTAGTCAATTTGCAGGTGTTTAAAAACGAAATAAAACGAGGTTTCAATTTGACATACAAACATGCGCAGAATGTGATGACACACATATGCGTTTCTACAAGGTTCCAATTTGACATACACGCATGTGCGGATTATATATTTTACATTCGGAAGGAGAGCAAAGTTGTATTTTTGTATTATTTGTTTTAACTTTATTATCCTCTACAAATAAAACATTTAATTCGTTAAAAATTATTTTTGTTGTGTGTGTTCATATTTTAAATCTTCTACAGTTCGAGAATTGTTGTATGACTAAAAGTTAAAGTGCCTCAGAAAGAACTTCTTTCCCATGTACTGTATACAGTATGAACTCATATTTTTAATCTTCAAATTACAATTACACACACACTTGAAGTACTGTACGGGAATAAAAGTCAGGTTGAATTGCAATTAGATTTTTTAAGACAACTACCCGCGATCGCCCACTTGAGTTTCTCGACGGTTTTGCAGACAGCGCTAAATTGCAATTTTCTACACTCAATCAAAACACTAGTAAACTCGAGTCTTAACGTGGGAAAATTTCAAGAAATCTCAAACCAACACGGGGTGTGCAAAGGAATACAACCTGTGAAATGATCGGATAACGGCCGCTGCATCTTTATGAATATAATTAACAAATTATAAAAACTTTGGGAATGTGTTGAAAATTATCACACTATCACATTCCAACTGTGAGTTACCTAAACATAATGTGCATGCAAGCACAAAATACAATAAAATTACACAGCACATAAGAAAATTTGAAAGCTATTTTATCATTGCGATATTAACATGGCTGCATAACCAATAGAAATAAAAATAAATTTAATGATGTTTAAAACATGACAGAGAGTTCACGGGCAACATCCCGTAGCACAACTTTTGACATAAAAATATATGGTGACGTGGATCTGGGTTTGAGTTTACAGGGGTTGTGTGTGTAGACTTTTATGGGTAATCAATCGTTTGGAGGTCTGTGACTCCTCCCTGTTTCCAAGCTGTGAATGACCAGTTTATTAAGACTTCTTCCTCATATTAGAGAGGCAAAGAGAATGTTTACAGAGATAGTGTTAGGACTTGCAGAAAAAGAGGACAGACCTTGATGTGGTCGGCAAGCTTACACATGCTTTGGCCAAATAATTTCACTAAGTGACCCTCAATTAAGAGAAAACAAAACAATAAGTATTTAACTATATGATTTGTCTTATTGAATTTCACATTGTGATTCTTTGCTTTTTGTTTATACATTGTCACATATCCAGTAGCACTCCTTTGGACATAAAAATATATGGTGAAGTGGGTCTGGGTTTGATCTTAGAGGGGTTGTGTGTGTAGATGTTTAAAACATTAATGCTTTTACACGTTATCAATTGCATCTCTTATTGTCATTCCTAATGTTAGAATACTTTCACTAAATATACTGCATTTTTTTGGTCTCACCTATTTTAACAGAAATTGCTAAGTGCTATACCAAAAAGATATATTAGAATACCATTTATTTTGTAAGCTACATGTTTATACGTTATGATTAACCTAACTTTAATTTACTGTAGTTTAATGTTAGGTTAAATAGGCCAACGGAACTTAGTGCATCTGGGCCATAGAGTCAGCCCCATCAGCTCCAGTTAAGTACTAAATAGCGTTCAAATCTTCCCAAGCAAAGATTGTTGGTTTTGGTTCCTAGCCCTTAAGGTAGGGCAGTACCATGTTAACTCCATCTCTTAATTCAGTTTCCATTCATTCCAATTTAATTTTTATTTCTAATGTCTTTATCTGATGACATCAACATTTTATGTGTCTGTATTCTTATGACACTGTGTAAGTGTTCATTTTATTGCTTCTATAAATATATTTTTATACTGGATTACGCTATGGATGCTCTTTCTCTCTTTACCCTGATTGGTGAAATTCCATGAGTGACATCGCATACTACCATATCTGATTAAAGTTCCAGTATCACACACCAGAGTCAAGCTCATTGCCACTGATCTCTGAAATGCCTTATTTTGATTGACACCACGTGAGTCTCCATTCGACCTAGTGTTTAATACACTTCACCATTCTATACTTCATTTGCACTATGTTTTATTTATCTTTCATTACATATTGAACATGTGCTCCCCTATGCTTTGAGGAAATCAACGTTTGAAGTGGATTCAACAGACCATCCATTTAAAGGGTTTAGAGCTGCAATCCTTATTTTTTATTTCACTTTCTAGTCACATAGTTACCTAGTTACATAGTTACATAGTAGATGATGTTGAAAAGTTCAACCTATGCTAAATTTAGACAACAGATACTTTATTCTATATCTATACTTACTTATTGATCCAGAGGAAGGCAAACAAAAAACCCCATTAAGGGGAAAAATTAATTCCTTCCTGACTCCAAGAATTGGCAATCGGATTAATCCCTGGATCAACATCCTTCCAATGTATACTTATTTGGTATATCCCTGTATACCTTTCCCATCTAAAAAGATGCCCAACCTTTTTTTGAATAAATCTATTGTTTCTGCCATCACAGTCTCCATGGGTAATGAATTCCACATTTTAACTGCCCTTACTGTAAAGAACCCTTTCCTTTGTTGCTGGTGAAATTTCCTTTCCTCCAACCTTAAGGGATGGCCCCGAGTCCTTTGTACTGCCCGTGGAATGAATAGTTCTTTTGAAAGCTCCTTGTATTGTCCCAGAATATATTTGTATATAGTTATCATATCCCCTCTTAGATGCCTCTTTTCTAATGTAAATAAATCTAATTTAGCTAGCCTCTCCTCATAAGTTAGAATGTCCATCCCCTTTATTAATTTGGTGGCTCTTCTCTGCACTCTCTCTAGTTCCATAATGTATTTTCTTAGGATTGGTGCCCAAAATTGTACTCCATATTCGAGGTGTGGTCTTACTAATGCTTTGTAAAGGGGCATAATTATGTTTACTTCCCTTCCATCTATTGCCCGTTTTATGCAAGATAAGATCATGTTTGCCTTTGCAGCTACTGCATGACATTGGGCACTATTGCTAAGCCTGCTGTATACAAGCACTCCTAAATCCTTCTCCATCAAGGATTCCCCCAATATATCTCCATTTAATTTGTAAGTCGCCTTTTTATTGTTGCATCCCAAATGCATAACCTTACATTTATCTGTATTAAATCTCATTTGCCATAAACCTCATTAGTCACTATATGATCACTCACTATTGCACTTTATTTAAAGATTTTATGATATGTACACTTATTGACGGCACCATCATATGCCCTTTATCACTGTGCCGACCACTTACACCTTGTTGCATTTTGTTTTTTGATCTGTGTACTGTCAGGTTACTATGATTAGTATCACCAATTGTTAGTATTAAATTAGGCTGATTATATAGCTACATTTTATTATTTTTAGAATTAAGCTCAAAAAATTAATTCAGTGTTAGTTCAATTTATTTTATAGTTGTTTATCTTAAGACAATTTTTTCAAGTTGGTTCGATTTGAGTGAAATACATATTATTGTACTTTTTATACAGTATTATGCCATGGAGCTGGCACTTCTTTTCTTCTTTTAGTGCATCTGGGCCATAGAATCAGCCCCTTCAGCTCCAGTTAAGTAAATATATCTCAAATCTTCCCAAGCGATGGAAATATAGCTTCAACGCAAATTAAGTAGGGGTCTATAACCCAGAAAAAATGAGATTGACAGATTTTAGAAAGGAATTTGTTATGCTTTTTTATGTCATGCTACAGTAATGTATGTACAGAGTAGCATACATGTGAAGCTTTATATAACTAAAAATAATATAAATTGGATGTCATTATGTAAAACAAAAAACAATTGTATGATTATATGGTTTGCCTAACATTAACAACTACTTATCATCAGAAATTACTGAGAAACTTGTTTACTATGTATCTATCATATTACATATTACATAGTACTGTAGATGACATTGAAAAAAGACACATGCCCATGTTAACCTATGCTACATTTAGATGACAGATACTGTATCCTATATTTGTAGTTAAAGTATTTTGATTCAGAGGAAGGCAAACAAAAACCCCAGTGAAACATTATCCATTGATGTCTCATAAGGTATCAATATTGATACCACAGATTTATATTAAAGTGGTTAAAAATAGTTTAGAATTAAAGCCATTGCTTGGCTAGTGAGTGTGGCTGAGTTTATATGTTCAGAGATAAAAAGGAGAAACTGCATTAAGACATGAAATAGGTGACTAGAGAGCACTAAATTTCATCATAGCTCATTTGACAGTATTTTATATGATAGCCAACCTCACAGATACATTTCTTCCTTTTGAGAAACCTAAATCAAAGAATAAACTCAAGTTTTGATAATATAATGAAAATGAAAGAGCACACATTACAACCATTATTAAAAATATGAGACACTTAATTATGGTAATCTGAAAAAAATAAACTTTCATAATTATTTCAGATTTAATATTCTGACATACTTCAGTCAACTGACTGTTATGCTCTATGTTAAACCCCTATTTCTGTATGCCTATAATGCTTGAAATATAAATGAGACCAGACTTAAAATATTAATGTTTTTAGCTTGAAAAAATGGTTAGTAAGGTAAAATATGTGGTATTTAAAAAAACAAAATCAATATTTATGGTGCAAGTCATCAATGGACTACTAAAAATAATTTTCCCTCGTCTGATAAAAATATGAATAAATACCTAAAGTATTCTAATTTTATGTCAAACACATTTCATGTTATCAACTCCCAATTTTTATCGGTAGTGGCCGAATGCCAAAAATACCATATATTTTTTTATCACCCACTCCAGGCTAGTGTTGAGCTGGCTTTAGCCCTAATATATTGGTCATTACATTCATTGGAAAGATAACTGAAAACAACATGGTATAGGTGAAAAATAATAACTACACCACATTAACTGTAAATACATAAAGTGGTCAGCTAGTCATGGGTTGGCTAGCTGACAACTAAGGGCTATAAATGGGATTAATATTACAATTAAAATAAAGTACCCACAATACCAAGCAAATTGTTAACACCTACTGTACCACTACCTCCCAGGGTGGCCTAACCACACTTGCTAGGGCAACTATCCCCAACACCCACCCACTCAACAAACACAACCCCTCCCCTCTTGAGTAAAAAACACAAACATGTTACATTAATATTTATTTATTAACACATTATAATTAAACATATAAAATTGAAACATTTATTTTCACTGTGGCTATATTGGACCGCTCAATGGGAGCCTAGATAGCCACACTGGCAATCAATGTTAACCTGTAAGAAAATATGGGTACTTACCATATCCTAAATGAAGATCCTCATGACCTTCATGGCTGTGACACCTGGTAAATAATCCCAAAAGGGCCAGTGCCCAAAAATAAAAAAGTGATATCAAATAATCCATGGCTGATGGCCATAAATAAAAACAAATGTAAAAACTATAAAAAATTATCCAAGGCCTGATGGCCTAGCCCTCATCCCCTTCCCCCCCCCCCCCCCCGACAAAAATAAATTTAAAATAATCCAAGGTTGAATGGCTTAAAAAAAAAAAACATTAAAATAGCCATTACAAGTAATCAAATTCCTGATCGCTAATGTGTAATCCAAGGACATGCATGGCTTGACTTGACCCAAAGCCCTTGATCCTCTTGCTTAAAGAGTCTTCATCTGTAGGGATTTCTTATTTTTCTTTTCTTATTAAAAACCACCTTCTTGTCTCTTCTGTGATCTCCACAACCGGATGTGGCCTCTTCATTGTCTTGTTTTCTGCAAAGCCCCAGGACAAGTGTAGTGGCTTGGGCCATCACAGAAAACTTGTCATTGGGCCACAGCCCCAATCAGGTTGCTTCCATAGGTTTTCCTCCCTTTTGGTGACATTTCAGATTTTGTCAACCAAGAGGTTAATGTAATTTCTAATGTAGGGTTCTGTAAAAATTGATAGTAAACCTATGAGCCGTGCAATCACAATGCAGTAAAAAATGTGCTATGAACAATGCTGCTTATTATCACATCACGACTAGTCTTGATCACTTAGATCATAAAATTGCAGTAATAAGACCAGACTTTTTTTTTTTTTTACGGCGTTTGAGGACTCTAGGTCTTAGAGTTTTATAGAAAGATAAAATCGCACTTACAGTAGGGTACATGCAACAAATTCCGTTACAGGCTACCACACCCATTCCAGGGTTAACTCATATTGACCTGAATGAGTTCGATAACCCCTAATGGCACTTGATGCATGTTCCCCTTAGAGGTTTATTCTATAACTGTTGAAGCAGCCGATCAGGCTGGTTTATGCTGAAAAAGAAACTATTAGCTTTGTGGAAGAAACAAGCTTCACCCTTGTTTTAAGATAAAAGTCTGCTATAGAAATTGTTTATTGCATAGCTACAGCAAGAGATACATATGCAGAGCCAGACCGAAGTTTGGTTAATAGAGACACTGAATTGTATCCTTATACTTATATAGATATACTGTTGCAAGCAAACAAGGCATGATCTCGTTGATCGTATAGTTACACAAATTAGCATATTTGTTTGCAGAGATGAGCTAAAAGATAGATATAACAGTAGAACATGTGTTCTATTTCCAAGAGCAGAAACCTGCCTCAAAGTTTCCTGTTTAAGTTTTAAAGAGTGAGAAATAAAAGATAACAGTGAACCAAAAAAGAAAGATAGCTTATAGTTAGATAAGTAAAACAGCAATTAAGCAATTTCTGAGGATAGAAGTAAAAGGGGACATAAGAATTTTTTTTTGTAGCACATACACAGTTCATACTAATCATGCTTTTACCCATAATACATTGCTAAAGCAGAGCAAGAGTCTTAAGATTTATTCTGAAATTTCCCCTTTTGAGGCTTACAGCCTCAATGAAACTTCAGACCTGTATTTTCATTAACATCTCAATCTCGTCCCTTTGTTTTCTTAACCTAGACTCATACTTTTCTTTAAACTGATACTCTGAGCTATGATTTTGTTTCTTGTGGGGTAGTTTCAATCAAGGAAGGTGGGTGCACATACACCATCCTAACCTACACAGCAAATATAGGGCAAGAGTCCAAATAAATATGGTCAAAACACCCAGAAGGAGTTGTTCAATCCAGAATGACCAGGAAGAAAATATGCCTGAAAACCAAGAGGTAATGCTCCATTCTTTTCCTGCATGGAGTTACAGTAGGCAGCCGCGTCCCTGATGTGCTTATCATTAATAGAACTATTATTGTATGGTATATAGGTACAACATTCTTTCCCTATAAGAATATAAGTCCCTCCTTTTTCCACCAACATACAATATAGTCCAATGAAAGAGTTACTGTTTGTATCGCAACCATTTCAGTAATCATTTGTTCCAAAGAGTCCACATTATCATTGCTGATTTGTTCCATTATATTGGCAAGAGCCCAGGGCTAAGTTGGAAGCATAGTTCATTTTTCATGAGAACATAGGCGATTGCCACTCCAAATTGGTGAGAATGGCAAACACTGGCATCCATTGTTCCAGGTCCCATGGAGGATATTGTGGTCTGTGTATGCGTTCCATGATGGTGTGATCTTTTTCTTTAGATTTACTTGTATTTCTTGGATCAAAGATTGTATTGGTGTTGCACCTGAAGTTCCTCTACCCTTTCCTCTGGGAGGTACTGGGTTTCTTTATCCGTGGACCAAGAAGATGTCTTCTCACGTGTTGTAGGTGTTGAAGACTTTTTGCAGTGGGAGACGTTTATCCAGGTTCTCGGCCTTGGCATTTAACTGCATTGCTGGTTGTGAGGAGGACATGATATGGACCTTTCCAGCGTGGTGCCAATGCGTCGTTTCTTTTGTGAACGTTCGTATGGACTCAATCACCGGGTTACAGATTGTGACAATCTTCTCGAGCTTGTGGTGGCAAGCCTTTGAAAACATGTGAATGAAAGGCTTGGACATATTTCAGCAATGATTTACAATAGGAGACAGTTACATCATCTACCATAGTTAGGCTCTTTCACTGGGGAACAGGGGGGGGTGCTTGGGAGCCTCAAAGACCATCTCGTAATAATTTCATGAAAGTCGGTCAAATACAACAACATCAATAACTGTGGTTTCCACTGCAGTATACATGGCTTATTTCATGTTTCTAATTGTCACAGAGCATAGGCCAAGGCAGTACAGTATGTCCCACACTGCTTTTCCTAACAAAGGACTAGGAAGCTCCACAGACAGTATATAGTAAAGCCTTGCAACATCACCCTTCCTATCACAAAACTTTAATAAGGATTCCAAACATGCATTTCTGCTTTCCAGCCTCATACAAGTGTTAAAAGCTTCTCATCGCCATCTATGAAATGAAAATAGTTAATAACCTCGTCAACTAACAACTACAGTATCGAAATATTATTTAATCGCTCTTTTCTCCCCACCTCCTTTCCTCTCCTGGACAGCCCAATTGGTGCAACAACTAGGACAAGAAAAGGCTAATCCCTAATCTCTCAGCTCCATATTCTAATATTAGAATATAGTTGTAACCATCAGTTCTCCCTTTAATATTCTTGAACAGATGATGCAATCCACTGTATTAAGCATTGTGGCAAAAGTTCTTAGTTATCCAAAACTAACATTACAAATGCCTTCAAACACTTTCCTATTCATCCCTCATTTTGACATCTTCATGGAATTAAATCCTACTACTTTGCAATGTAAGCATATATGCCTGTTTAATATCTGCATGTTAATTACCAGATTATAATTATTTTGGGTGTCTGATCGGCTCCCATTGATGGGACAGCAGCTGCATTATTGTTACTGCTGCACTCACAGTTGCTCTCGCAAAGGCTGGCCACACCATATGTATGTGAGCGCTATTAGACTTCATTTATGATTGTGACTAATGATGGTGACAGAATTTCTACAATTAAAAAATAAAAATTAACAGTTATCCTGCAGGCACAAACTTTTTTTTTCCACTAAATAAATTAGGAAAAGATTGTAACACTAAACACTTGTTTGCAATGGAAACACTGGATGTTTAAACAACTATTTTATGAAATAATTCTATTCACATTTTGGAAAGCGGTGCCAATTACCTACATTTCACCCATTAAGCCGCTACCAATAATTGATCTTTGTCCTACCATTTAAATGTCCCATTTAATGCCATACTGTACCAACAATCTTTTCTGTTCTAATCCACATGTTTGCTAGGTGAATTTGTGCAAATATATATTACATATGTTCTGTCTGTTTCGGTATACCAGAAACTGCTAAAAAAAGATTGGTAAAAGCAGTTTTGTAATGTGCATCTAATCTTATAATTACTTTAAAAAAATACAAATTACAGTGAGTCATTATAAAATAGCTGTGCTTAAGATAAGATCTTGTAACAATTGTTATAAGTGTAATGTCTAAAATTCAACACTATCCTATTGTGAATGTTGATCAAACATTATTTGTGTAGCTTTGAAAAAACAAAATAAATCTGAAATAAAAAAGCACAAATATACCTAATTTAGAAAATATACCTGTATAGTAGGTTACATTTAATATAGCTTATTCTTTAAACATGTATCACATGTACTGTATAGTATTTATATGGGTCATGTACAGTAATTATACAAATTTGCATACTTACCCTTTGGTGCACCCTTTCTAATGGTCTACAGTATCATTCAGGTGCAAGAGTTCAGAGTACAGAATGTTATTATTGACTTTATATAAATATATATTTATTTAGTTACTATATTTCAAATCTCAACTGAAAGTCACTTTGTGAAGTCCTAGGTCATGGGAATTAGGTATTTTGTCTGTTCAGTCATCCTTTCTATAAAATGCCAAAGACTAATGTCACTTGTTCTTGGTTGATGCTCCTTGGAGAGCTTCATGTTACTGAAATGACACTAAACAGTAATTGCATACGTAGGACAATACTAAGGTCAACTAACTCCACTGTGGCTATTTGTACTGTGGTATTAAACCAATGTCCTATAGAATGCCTTCAGTAAATAAACTATATTGGACAGTAGGTTCAAAAACACATTTATCTTCTGAAACCGTTTTGTTAAAACAACAAATCTTAATTTAAGTTAAATCATTATTATACAGTTTCATGTTTAATAAACACAATCTCAACTTTCTAAAATATGTTGTCAAGTAAAATGTTTATTTTTTTATAGTGTTGTCAGTGCATGCACTGTCTCTGCTAAAAATATAGTCTGCAAAAAATCTGTGCTTTAATTAAAAGTGCACAAATATATGCAAAATGATTCCATGATCCACATATCCAATTAACTTTTAAAAGATAAATTAACTGAAATAGTATAAATATACATAGATTTTATTTAGAAATGTGCAGGCATGTTTTTGCAGTTGTCTCTGAATACTGTATATATATATGTCCTGTAAATTTCTTGCATTGATAATTTGTCATTTATATTGTGTATGCAGCCTACAATAAACTGAAGAAGAAATTAGTCAAGCTTACATGAGAATTGCTGTATGTACACTATGTATGAGTTAGGCCTGAAAGAGGGCTCACCCTAGAAGTCTAGAAAAAGTGTTGAGTGGAGGTGGGAGGGTGGTGGACACAGAACGACAAATGGATGAAGGTAAGGGAAATTAGACTATTTAAAGCAATTGTGGGAGGGTCCTATACTCCCCTTCCTCCTAAACATACAAACAATCACAGACAAATACTTAGAAATGTGTGAGCGGTTTATGGTAGACTGAGGAGAATATAAGGCAAGCTAAGAATGTGAATTGACTTTGGCCTCTTCATACATGCAGGTTACAGAAAGAGAGCCAAAAAAGGGACCAATCTTTGAACTCAAAAAGTAAAAATGTCAGCACTCTGGAGAAGAAAGGACCCTAGTGGAAGAACCCTCTGGAGATCCATGGCTTGATGATTAGATGACATAAATCAAGGATGACTTCTGACACTAGGTTCTCTTACCGTGCACCCCATAACTGGAACAGTCTACCGGAGACTCTCACTTCCGTCACCAGTCTAAGGGCCTCATTCAGAGAGGGTTGATAAAAATTATTGCCAGGGCATTTAAAATGCTGTTTTTTTGGGTGTTGCTATCACGGTATTCAGAAAGGTTCGATTACCAGTGATAGCAAAATTCCAAAAACGGGCGAGTTGCTGCCAGCGAGAGCCTCGAGCCTCTGAAAAGGCCTAAACCGGCGATTCATTTCTGCTGCAGAGAGAGCGGCTCTGAGAGAGCCGCCTCTCCCAGCGGAAATGTCACCCGAAAATTATTTATTTTAATATACATTTCTTTCATTGTGTAGAGGTGCAGGGGGTCTCCGGAGCTGAACCACATTGGTTTTATGTCCGGGGACTCCCTGCTTCCCGAGATACAGGCACCTTTATGGGGTGCCGGTATCTCCTATGCAAGGAAATGTCCCGGTCACGTGACGTGGGACATTTCAGTGCAGAGGGATACCGGCACCCCATAAAGGTGCCTGTATCTCAGGAAGCAGGGTGTCCCCGGACATAAAACCAACGTGGTTCAGCTCCGGAGACCCCCTGCACATCTACACTATTAAAGAAATGTATATTAATAAATATTTTAATAAACATCAATACACGCCCCCCCTCTGCCCAAACCCATACAGTACAGTAATGGGCAAAATAACTATTATCCAGATATGGATAATAGATTATTTGCCCATTATTAAACACTGCATTAGCATACAAAAATAAAGTAAATAAATACAGTTATACTTACCACAATAGCAGGTCCCTCTGTCCTCCGTAGCAAGAAAGCATGTATACATAATAAAGACATTCTAATGGCCCCTAACCCCTTAATCACCTTAGCGGTTACTAACCGCTATAGTCATTAAGGGGTTAACCCACCCTGACCCGATACAAACCCGGGAGGCCTAAGCACCCACCCCTGACTGACTATACCCACCCTGTACCCATTGAGTAGTATAGTGGTACATCATACCCATATAATAATAATATGGGCATGATAAGCCTCTATAGCACTCAATGGGCACCCTAATTACAATACATTAATACACAAGACACACAATAATAAAACCTAACTAAACTCCAAAAAAACACACTTCACTAAATAAAAACAGTAGCCAGCTAATCCAATGAATGCAAGCAGTAACAAAATCAACAATGAATTAATTAAACCATTACCCAATCAAACCGATTAATTCCTAAACCTACTCAAAATGAATAGTAACACTAACCAATCCAAACAATGAATTACTCCAACATTAATGAATTTAAACAGTGAAATAGAAAGAAAGAAATTCTAACAATCTCTGAAGTAACAATAAAACATATTAGCTAACATAATCTAACATTAAGTAAAAGCGAACACCAATCGCAAACCTTTTGTTACATTAAGCATGAACAAACAAACAGTCACATCCACATAATAAACTGCAATGAAAAAAAGCAACAGCAATAACAAGCAAGAAATGCCCCCCAAATATTGGCATAATAATGTATTAATCTGTACCCTAAAGAGGTACAGATTAATATATTATCAGTCAATGTGCCTTCCCCCAAAAAATTAAAAAACACATCCAAAGAATAAACCTGTAAAAAGAGACATTTACAAACATTGAATATATTACTTACATTAGAAGCGGTGGCCCTCCGACTCCTGGGGTAACAGGAAGCTCACGTACCTTGAAGCCCTCCAACAGCATCCGATGCCATCCGCCATCTTAAAGGCAAATTAAGCACAGCCATTCTGATTGGCTGGCATCATTCCCTTTAACATCACGTCACTAAATCCAAGATGGCTGCTGTGTCACAAGGTATTTCAGCCAATCAGAGTGTGGAATTGGCTCCCACGATCTGATTGGCTGAAATACCATGTGACGCCGGCTTCGTGACGTCATCTTAAAGGCAAATAAAGCACAGCCATTCTGATTGGCTGGTATCATTCCCTTTAAGTGACGTCATGTCAAAAAAAAAATTAAAGTCGGAACATGGTTTTAACAGCCAATCAGGTGGCTGTTAACCATTTG
The DNA here is from genome assembly GCF_040206685.1 of Ascaphus truei. Taxonomy (NCBI): domain Eukaryota; kingdom Metazoa; phylum Chordata; class Amphibia; order Anura; family Ascaphidae; genus Ascaphus; species Ascaphus truei. The sequence goes on from NC_134485.1 coordinate 295,404,527, forward strand.
GAGGCTAAATGTGATGTCACTAGCCCTATTTAAGGCTGTGGCGCCTCATTTGAGCCCAAGAAGACGATGAGACAACATCGGTTGGGATCTACCATGGGGCTTTTTGGATTACAACAAGAAGATAGAAGATTAAGAAGATCAAGAAATTGTTACAGATGAAGATAGAAGAAGGTGATTAAAGAAAGAAAAAAGAAGATTTGGGTACCTGATCTGGACCTTCATGGCAGATGGCATCGGATGCTGTTGGAGGGCTTCAAGGTACGTGAGCTTCCTGTTACCCGGGAGTCGGAGGGCCACCGCTTCTAATGGTAAGTAATATATTGAATGTTTGTAAATGTCTCTTTTTACAGGTTTATTCATTGGATGTGTGTTTTGATTTTTTGGGGGAGGCACATTGACTGATAATATATTAATCTGTACCACTTTAGGGAACAGATTAATACATAATTATGACAATATTTGGGGGGCATTTCTCGCTTGGTATTGCTGTTGCTTTTTTCATTTCAGTTTATTATGTGGATGTGATTGTTTGTTTTTTTCCAGCTTAATGCTAATAAAAGGTTTGCGATTGGTGTTCGCTTGTAGTTAATGTTGTATTATGTTAGCTAATGTGTTTTATGGTTACTTCAGAGATTGTTTGAATTTATTTATTTATCTTTTAATGTTTACATTCATTAATTTTGTAGTAATTAATGGTTATGATTGGTTAGTGTTACTATTCATTTTGAGTTGGTTTAGGAATTAATTGTTTTGATTGGTTAATGGTTTAATTAATTCATTGTTGATGTTGTTATTGCTTGTATTGATTGTATTAGCTGGCCACTGTTTTTATTTAGTGAAGTGTGTTTTTTTGGAGTTTACTTATGTTTTATTATTGTGTGTCTTGTGTATTACTGTATTGTAATTAGGGTGCCCATTGAGTGCTATAGAGGCTTATCATGCCCATATTATTATTATATGGGTATGATGTACCACTTTACTACTCAATGGGTACAGGGTGGGTATAGTCAGTCAGGGATGGGTGCCTAGGCTTCACGGATGGGTGAAGGGGGTATTAGCCCTAAGGATGGGTGTCTAGACCTTGCGGGTAGGTAGCGGTTGGGTTAACCCCTTTATTACCTTAGCTGTATTAACCGCTAAGGTAATGAAGAGGTTAAGTTCCCCCACAACCCCCCCGCAAGGCCTAAACAGCCACAAAGGGCCAAATTCCCCCTTCACCCACCCTCGCTAGCCACTGTAAGACTGGCATGGGTGTTTAACCCCTTCATTGCCTTAGCAGTTAGCCGCTAGGGTAATGAAGTTGCTGTAAATGTATTTTTCCTGCCTCGGATGCATGCCGTGGGCCTCCAGTGCTGGTATTAATGGTATCAGCTCCGGAGACCCCGGCATCAATCCCAGGCTGGAAAAGGGCCTGATTTTTTCTAAGTCCCGACACATCGCAGCTCATCGAGGCCATCTCCCCACCAATTTACCCAAATGTTGTGGTATATTGGATTTGGGGAGAAGAACGCATTTTAGGGCTGAGATGGGCTGCGATAGGCAGCGACAGCCAACTCGTGGGTATCTGAATAGCGCAAGTTTATGATCCTTCAGAAAATGGTCGATAAGCGGCTGATCGCCGCTCAATTGGCGATTTTCTTTTGGTGATAAAATTTTGCGTCGATACAGGCCGTTATCGAGCACTTATCGAGGCTTTCTGAATATGAGTAGCCATTTTGGTCGATAAGTGCTTGATAAGGGCCTTATCGAGGCTTTCTGAATAAGGCCCTAAGTTCTTTCAAAACTAAAGCTGTCTTACATTTTAATCTGGTCTGTAACTGTTATATACGCCTATAGTTTTATTATCTTTAACTGTTCATACAATGTCTTGTTTATAATGTACTGTTTAACCCTTTTCACTCATTGTAACTATATATTTGTAGTAATTTATTTGTCATTATGCCCAGGACATACTTGAAAACGACATGGTAACTCTCAATGTATTACTTCCTGGTAAAACATTTTATAAATAAATAAATGTATATATGATTCTAAACAGATGATGCTCCATATCTGCTGGGTTTCTTGATCATGCGGGTGGAAATTTATTTCTGGAGACTTATGAGTCTGCACCAATTCTGAAAAAGAGATCTGAAAAAGAAAGAGGGTTATGGCCAATATGGAGCAGATGTTTCCTTACAAAATATTCAAATAATCGTTTGAAGTTTGAGGGCTTTCTGAGTTTTGCTGAGCCAGCTGAGTATGCAGGAGAATGATCACTTTGATTGAACACCATCCCCTTTCAGTCAGATAGCAAGACACCTTGTGACAGGCGATCATTTTTTGAAGGAGTGAAGTGAAGTTGATAGTAGTCGTGATTTTTGATGGCATCTGATTTGTAAGGGAGGCAGCCAATTTGGTAGATCTGGTAAAACTCTGCTAGTCTAAGGAATCTCAAGAATGCCAAATCAATTGCTAATGTTATAACTAGATTGGTTCCTGGTTCGAAATGGCAAGTAGCTAGGGGGTCATGGAATTTACAGAATAGTGTACCCTGATAATCAATGCAACAATTTTGAACTGACAGAGAAGATTTATGAATACCTCTCAATAGTTACTGTATCTTGATAGATGGATTTTCATGATAGAAGACTTGTCATGATACGTTGCAAGATGATGCTGATTGCTTGAGAAATAAAGCTTGCTGGTACTGGGTCATAATCTGAAGAACATGAAGCAGTAGAGAGAAGAGGCCCAAATTACTTCTATGAAAAACAGATGGATACAGATATAAATGAGCAAAAGTTCCTGAATTTGGCTGAAGCAGTGCAGTATGCTTCCCTGGTACAGAATTAGGAGCAATAGTTTTCCAAATAAACGGATGGGCTTTAAAAGAGAATAACTTTAATGCATGATAAGGTTGCTGAAGGCTTGAAGCAGAGATTCAGATTGGCAGAAGGCTGATGTTGGAAAAAATCCTGCAATTGAAAGGCGTTATATTTGGTACTGCTGGGGATGAATGTACTGTACAATGGATATGGAATTTAAGGTGTAGGGATAGCCATATCAGTCTCCACATGAACAACATAATTGATGGGAAGTTATGAACTGTATTGCTTTGTTGTTCATCTCAGTGGTGGCTTTCTTTGCTGTACAAAATTGCACTGTTTCATGTGTTCAGAGATGGCCCCACATAACGACTGTGGTCACAATAGGATACATTTAAAATAGAATATAATTTTCATGGTAAAATTAGTCAGTCTGGCATTCTGCAGCATTCCAGGAGTTTGAATAATGGTGGCATAGCCAAACATTGAATAAGTATCTATAATGGCTTGCAGAAATTAGAGTGTATGATACAGAGGTAATAGTGAGCAGCAATTTTAGAAAGCGAACCCACAGATAAGTCTAACCTAAGTATGTATGGGGATAGACTGGAGAGAGTCTGGAGTAGATATGAGGAGAGAGAGAACATGTGAGATAGAGGAGCATCCATGAGGGATGATTTGCATGGACAAATTGACATAGCCTAAAAGAGACTAAAGCTCTTGCCTTGAGCGCAAATAACTTGAGGAAGATAACTTTAGCAGGTTTTGAATGCAATGGAGTTTGTACAAGGTACACTTGCTTCCATAGCTATGGAACCCAAAAAGATCCTCTTGCATTTTAAAGAAGTACTAAGGTCACATGTTCTGTTGACAGTGGAACTGAAAGGTCATGGAAAAGTTTTGGAGGGTCTATGAGAAGAAAAGTATTGTACATATTTCCAGAGAGCATGAGAGTAATTGAGTAGAGCCAAAATAATTTTTCTGTAAACAGGGCGAATAATTGGGGGCTTTTTTTTCAAGTGAACGTTAGACAAATTGCAAAGTAGAAGGATTCACAGCACTTTATTCTATGAAGTTAACAAAATGAGGGATGGATATGAAAGAGTTTGAAGTTGTTTGTTATGTCATTTTTGGATAACTAGGAACTTTTGCCAATATGCTTAATACAGTGAATTGCATCATCTGTTCAAGAATATTAAAGGGAGAACTCTGTCATGAATTGATGGTTGGAACTATATTCTAATATTAGAATATGGAACTGAGAGATTGGGGATTAGCCTTTTCTTGCCCTAGTTGCAACACCAATTGGGCTCCCCAGGAGAGGAAAGGAGGTGGGGAGAAAGCAGCAATTAAATAATATTTAGATAGTTCTTCATTGATGGTTTTATTAACTATTTTTGTTTCATGAGTTTATTAACTATTTTTGTTTCACAGATGGCAGTGAGAAGTTTAAAATACTCATAAAAAGGCTGGAATTCTGAAATGTATGTATGGTATCCTTGGAAAAGTTTTGTGATAAGAAGGGTGATGTTCCAAGGCTTTGCTAAATGCTGACTGGGAAGCTTCCTAGTCCTTTTTTTGTAAAAGTTGTGTGGGACATACTGCCTTGGCCTGCGCTCTGTGGCAATTAAAACAGACATTAAGTAAGCCATACAGTATATACTGCATTGGAATCCTCGAATATTGAAGTTATAGATTTTTTTAGAATTTCCCATGTAGTCGATGGCTCTACCCAATCTGTAAACTTGAGTGTGGTTGCTGGAAGGTTTTTATATATATATAGCAAGTGAAACATGTGTTCTTTTTTTTGTAGTGGTGGCGTGAGGATTGCTTCTAATATTCAATTCAGCGATGAGTTTGGGAACAATTCAATTACAAATGGTTAATAGAGGACTATGAGAGGGAGTAACGTGAACATTGGAACATAGTGTAGGACAAGACTGGAGGAGGAACTGGATATAAGATCTGCCATGGTAGCTCTGAGGAGGTCCAGTTAAGGAAAATTGCAGGTGACAGACAAAAAGCAGTGACAGAGATGACATCTCACAATCTAAGGCCCTAATAGATAGATCAGCCAACTGATCATGCTATGACTTCACATTTGATTTTTTATTTTAAAGGAGGAAGTAAACTAGGTAAGCATTAAGGGAGGAATAATAAAGTGAAATAAACTGGAATTTAATTCTTAAAGGAGAGAGGAAAAACTGGGTATGGAATTGGAGAAAGTAAACAAGCTATGAACAAACAGCAGTAATCTACGGTAGGTAAAGAGCTTCTAACATTTACTAACAAATCAAACCTCTTAAAAAATCAAGACACAAAAAAAACACAGGGGGGGTAAGCTGGGGGGTAGAGGGCTGCTTTAGATGCTGACAAGAGAATAGATCAGCTGACTGCAGAAGTAAGGTGGGCACTATGACCTGGAGCACTGTAGAGAAACAGCTATGGACCACAAAGAGCCTCAGGGAACCCAGTGTTATAGGGAAGTAGCATCCAAACATATGGTGAATTGGGGCACAAAGCAGCTGTGGCCACCAAGAGAGGAGGTACATGAGTCCTTCAAGTGAGGAGGAGAGGGAGGGTGGCAGTAAGAGTTACTAAAACACAATGAGGGGTGATTAAGATAGTTGCTGAGTCCATAAAACTGCCTCAGATCAACTTTCTAGGGGCACAAAGCAGCTGGTGGCCACAAAGAGAGGAGGTACATGAGTCCTTCAAGTGAGGAAGAAAAGGAATGTGGCAATAAGAGTTACTAAAACACAATGAGGGGTGACTAAGAAAAGTTACTGAGACCATAAAACTGCCTCAGATCTTCTTTCTAATGAAGAAAACTGCAAAAAAAAAAAAAACTTCCAATACTTTGTCTTAGAACAACACATTTCATCCAGTATGATTCCGGTAGAAATAAACAGGAAATGCAGGAGATGGGTTCACAATGCAACTGTCCCATTCTGACTACTGTTACTGTACTTAGATAGAGGAAATACTTATTGCTAACATGTACATGTAGCCAGGTTACCTGATGGCCACAATTCTTCCATGTACTGACAGTAAGCCCTGGTACAATCAGGTTGCCAGTAGTTGATATGGGGTTTTTCCCCTCTGAGGAGCTGCACTTGAGTGACAGCGGGAGGTGGTGACATCCAGCCTGGGCATGACCAATCATGAGACAGACCTGGTGCCCTCCTCCTAACTTTACTTAAGAGCAGTACTGCCCCAAATTCGGTAGTGCCTCTACCCACTTAAGAGGGGCATGTCACACAGCCAAGAGCTTGACAATTGGGCTTTCTCTGGTCCTCTTCGCTCCGGGGGAGAGTGAGTGTGTACCACACCTCTGCCTCTGGTAGAGGGGCAGGGAAGAATTAGTACTGCTGCGGGAGCCCTTGGCCTTTAGTGAAGGTCAAGGGCCATCTTTCAGTGGTAGCTGAAAGACTGCATCAGGCAGAACTCTGCCTTGTTACTGTGCTGTAGAGTGAGGACAATAAACCATTCCTGTTATACCTCCTGTCTGGTGTGTGACCTTACTGGGGTGAGAGGTAATCGTTCTACACATATTCATAACATTATAGATCATCATTTTAAAATAATTGTCTTTTAAACCCTACGAGTCCTTATTATTAATACCAGGTAGGTATTAGAAGGATCTTTTCTTCCATATGTGGTGGGTGCCTTTTGTTCAAGAGTATTCCCAAACTCTTAAATGTTGAAGTACTGAATTGGGGTAGAAAAGCACAGACAACACCACTCTATTGTGCAGATAACATATTTAAAAAGTATAAAAGGGATAAATATAGCCACTCACATATAAAGTGCTACAAAATAAGCACAAATAAACAGCATTTAATATCCTAGGGATTCTCCTCCTTAACTGCCACTGCTCTCTCAGGTTGTCATCTCCCTGCATTGTTATGTAAACAGTGTATGTTGCTTGAGCTGTAGCGTTCTCTTCCAGGTTATGTTGATTGACCCTTGTTGTTATAAAGATGCTTGGTAGTGTTCATTGGGTCCTTAGGAACATGCCTCTCTGTGCCAGGACACCCACAAGGCATTTTGCAAATCCTTTGCTTGCTCTTTCAGGGGCTACAGTTCAGATATTGGTTATACCGTACACTTGCCAGAAAGATGCTCACCTCGCTTCTACATATAGTGGATACAGGGCTTGAGATGAAAGAATGTGAATAAAATGATCATAGGTCAGCATGAAAATTATACTAGGAATTAATATGAACTTAGAGATGAGTGATGGTCTAAAACTTCATTGTAAGCCTGAGAGAGAAAATGTCCTATCCTTTGCACCTGCCAATTATTTGCAGTCAGATTCTCAATGAGCTGGCATTCGTTTTAAGCACACTTGCAAAACTATATAACACTCAATAACTAATAAAATCACATATACATTTACTATCTGATGAAGAAAAAAAAATCTATTGTACTCCAATTAGTTACGTAAAGGTCTTTCCTCACATACTTCTGTAGCTATTCCAGTATTCTAAGTATCGGAATTGTGTGCTCTATTATATGCTTGCCTAAATCTCTCTCATATACAGAATTTCCAATTACTTCTGTAATTTGCTGCGGTGTAAAAATGTTTTTACCCATTTGGTCGATGGTACGTGAAACAACATTGAGCTTTAAGCAAGGAAAGTGTATAGTATACATATTGTCATGCTTTTTTGCACAGTATACCCTTTTCTTAGCTACAGTTTAAACTATGGTAATTCAATCCTGTCATTACACTTATTTGGGAAACCCTGCATTTCTCCCTGTTGCAATTTTTTTCTGTTTTGGTTAAGCATATTTAGTTAAAGGCATTCAATTACTTTCCTGTTTTCATGTCTATTAGTGGAGTGCACTGTCTGTAACCTACTGGCACATGCGATAGCGCATGGTAATTTGCAATAAATTTAACTACAAAATCTGAAACCTAATCTTTCTCCTGATAATACCTACTGTATGCATGTTTTGTTTCTTCTTGGATATGAAGATAATTGATTGCAGGCAATTTTACACGGGTTAGAAAAAAATAATACAATTTCACAGAAAAAATAAATACATTTATAAAACTAGTAAACAAACGAGTAAATAAAAAACAACAATGCATGCAAGAAACTCTGTGGTACATCTCCATTAGAAAGGTTTTTTGCACAAATAAATAAATCTTGTCAAAGACAATTATAAACATGTTTAACCATTTGGTGCAGAGGCTATTTGTAACCTCCAGTGGTGAATTACTATTATTTATTTATTTATTTTTTGTAATGGAATACTATTTTATGTATAATTAAATAAAGTAAAGTAAATATGAACTTCTGTTTCTTTCTTATTTTATGCATCAACTGCATCCATTATATGTGAAAATGTTAACCATTTTATATCCTACGTTAGTAGCTTAAAATAATTTGTATAAATTTTGTTTACCAGTGTATGAGTTACAAATAGGATATATAAAACTACCTTCCCAGAATTCTCTATCTTATAAAGATACACTAAAATAAGATACAAATGAAGCCGGGTCTCCCTTTCCCTCCTTACCTTCGATGCGGGAGCGGAGAAGGGGGTTGCTACGACTGCAGGGGCTGTGGTCAGAGAAAGGGAGCTCCGTTGCTCCAGGATGAATGCCAGTGCAGGGTGCCACCATATTGGATCCAGCGCATGCACAGACGACACCTCACGCATGCGCAGTGTCCCAAGGCCGCAGTCTCCATTTCAAGGAGGTGCGAATGCTCAGTGGCATGAAAGTAGCGGCGGCCGTCTTATGCTATGCTCCGCAGGGGAACTACACTTCCCAGGAGCCTTAGAGAGTCAGCCCCATGTGATGCACAGTGACTAATAGAGTTCCCCGGATCCCCTGAGAGGATATTGCTACATTTGGCATGTTGGACCGTGTGCTGGAGTTGGATCCAGGAGGCAGAAGGGTAAGGTAGGGTCTGGGTGTCAGTGGCTCCCAGACTAGGCCTAGATAACCCCTCAGGCCCCAGTTAGACCCTAACTATGCATCGTTTGTGGCTGCTACAGGTAAAGGCCCCCAGATAGGGACATTTCCCCAGAAGCTTAGCAGTGATAGGCATCAGTGACAGGAGGCCACGCGGTGACTTGCGGCCGGTGGTTTGGGACCAGACCACCCACTATAATATATCCATATAGGCGAGACCCTCCAGTGGGAGTTCACTCCATGCAGAGGCGGACGCCTTCACGTACCGGCGACATCGCTGGATCAGGAGGATGCCTTTTGTTATTCAGTGTACCGGGAACTGGAGTGCCCGAGGAGGTAACAGTGCACCAACAGTCATCATGGGTAGCTCCACTCCCTACACTTTTGTTTGTTTCCTTACATTGGGGAAAGGACATAAGGGATATTGGTGCTAAGCACCCTATGTACTTTGGAGACACTCATCTGGTGTATAATAAATGACAAAAAAACAGCGCAAAACCGCAATAGTGAAGTATATCAAATGTAATGTGGTAGAATAAAAGGTGAGTATTCTGCGTACATTTAGTAGATAAAACAAGCGCATTGAGTGTAAATTACTCAACAGGTTGCCACACGATAGCACTGCGGCAGGTGAAGTCAGCCCTCTGGTAGCCCTCGACTGGAATCGTGATGTCAGCTCCGCATCCCAAACAGATGGAGCGCTGCACACTCCGTCTTTCCCTTAACCCAGATCTCATCAATGGGGGCATCCCTCTCAGAGACAGACTCACCTGGTGTATTTGGGTTGTGTGTGCTATATACTGTGGGGTTCAGGTTGCATATTACTGCACCGACACACTTTATTCGAGCAAATACCCGGTATGTACCTGGCACATACCTGGAATGCGCCACTCCTCACCTCTGACAAGCCCCGTTGCATTTGCCTTCCCAGCCTGGGTTCATGCCTGGCTGATGGGCGGCTGATCTGTTAAATGATAATGATTAGGATTTAATAGGCTGCAATGCTTCGTGTGTCTACCAGATGGCATAAATTCATGAATTGTAATGCAGTATATATATATATACAGGGCAGTATTGCAGCCAGCGGGAATAAAATGCTTCAATCCCTGCCTGGAAAATAACTCAATGCACTCGGGCAGAAAACAGTCACAAACCTCAATACACCCGGGTTTACCCGAATTCGTGGGACTAGCCAAGCTCGAATAAAGTGTGTCGCCAGTGTATATGTTCAGTAAAACCCGTTATTACATACCCGTGTATGTGATTACTACTAGTATTGGTTCCTGTGAGGTGCTTATCCCGCTACTCTGGGATCCCTCGCAGATGGAGGCGCTGCACCGAGGCGAACAAGGGATAACCCCAGGCTCCCAGTGGCGGAGGCTCAGGCCTTCTGGTAGCCAAACAGGTAATGGCAGTACTGGTAGTTCCTTTAGTTACGAGGAAAAAGGGCCACACAAGAAAAAAAAGCACATCTTAAAGGAGCAATCCAAGTGGGAGGTTTTTTATATATTTATTCTATATCTTTTTTTTTTATACTGTAGGTTTGTAGCATTGGGTCCCCAGAACTGAATACCATTCATTTTAGCTCCAGGGACCCCCAGAGATACTTATCTCCAAATGGGGTGCTGGTATCTTCGGCAAGTTTAATGGCCCCACGTCACTTGGACTAATAGGAAGACACACAGGATGATGTTCCATCAAATGATGCAGCACACATCTCCAACGCAATGTCACATGGCATCTCATTGGCATGGCAATGCAATGTCATGACGTAATTTGACACCGCGATGTCACGTTGCCATGACAATGAGACACTGTGTGATGTTGCAGCTTCATTTGACACTGCAGAATGAAGGCAGATGCAGCAGCAGTTAAGGAACTACCCATCAGTCCCGATAGGCCCAAGAGCACGGCCCCTATGTATAGGGGTGAAAAAAAATTCCGGCTCCAAATTTTTCACCCTAGGCCTGGACCTCTGGGGTCTAATGAGTAATCTGCCACTTGAGATAAGTGGGTAAAAAAAGTGCCACAATCTCTTCACTGTACAGTGTTCAGTCAATTAGAAATACCACTTGTGGTTACATTTTCATGTCTCGGATAGGTCTGCAACCCCGTCACTCCCATTTCGCTTAGCATATATACATATATTTCATTACATATTGACCTACTACTTTGCAGTAAACCTACTCATAGACAGATGTTTCAACTTTTTGGGTTTCATCAGTGTGAGAATGCTTTACTGGAACTTCCCCATCTGAGCACCACAAGTAAAGGGCTTTCCCGGGCAAGGGAAATCCAATGGAGACCTGGAAGATCATGGGGATAGAAGAAATAAATAATGATGAGTAGAGGCTCCACGGATTTTATAAATACAATAACTTATTGAAGTCAAATAAAGTGTCCAACATTTCGGCTGTCAGAGCAGCCTTTGTCAAGGAGTGGCAGGGAGAGGGAGATAACACCCCACAAATTGAAAGGAATCCCACAAGAGAAAGGTGGGAGTCCTCCCCCTTAAAACCTCACAAGTGACAGGCAGCTCCAGAGAGGAGCCCACCCACCTACATTTCCCCTCTGTTGCATTTTGTAACAGAAAAGGAAACCAAAGATACACTGTTTCAGTCTTTGGGGTTGTTACCCCCCTATGAGCTTCCGAAGGCATAGAGGGGCTTCCTTCCTTTCTGACCTACTGTAGGTGCTACAGTAGCTCGTGACTGCATCTTAGCGTTGCATCAGACTGGTGTGACTCTACATTTTTCTGCACTGATTAAAAGTGGTTCCAAGTATATTTAATTGATGAACCATAGTTAAATGTGTGAAAAATAAAAAAAATATTTTTCATTTAATATTTGTTGTTTTAATGGAAATAGAAATACAACAAAATATTTATTATACACTGAATCAAATACACACTAAATATGATATATTTTGCTAGTCTTAAGAAGCATACTTATAATGTAATCCTCTTTTTGTATGTGAGCTTGGGATGGCTGACTACATTTATCATTTTGTTTATTACTAGACCAAAGGTTAACAAAGTTCATTGCTTCTTTTCATCAGTGTTGGATAAAAGTAACATCACATACCCTGGGCAATAAAAAGCAAAACCCAAGGGGAACAAATGAAAAAAAGTGTTCAAGTCAAATATTGATTTTTATCCATCTAAAGAATATATTTTAAAACTAAAGCTAAAAATTGAGATACTGTTGAGCATGTTTGCAGAAGCCTTTCCTAAGTGAGATATTTCTTGAAATAACTAAGACAATAGGATTTGAATGTGATGGTTTCATGTGCCACAATTTTAAAGTTATAATAATGTTATTAAAGGAGGCTATCTAGATATGGCTTATGATGTTTATTTATTTATTTTCTTAAAAATGTTGAACCTTTAACATTAAAGACAGCATTTGAAGAAAAAGAACAGAATGTGTTACAGTTTGATTACTGTTTTTAAATATTTTTTGGGCAATGGAACAGCAGGTTCAGTGTATACATTTCAAAAGTAAAGGAGGTTATTCTTTGAAGAAGCCATTTTAGAAAATTGTTGCGTCAATCAGCAATAGTAGCAAAAATATAGAAATAATGTTTTGAGCACTATTTAACATTTTGTAAAAAAAAGTACTATATATATTATATTATATAGTACTTATATATAAGTACGCTAGAGTGCTTGTATTGGGATATCTTTCTTCTATATGTTTACATTTATCTACCATCCCTAGCACCATCAGTAGTGTAAAACTTTTTTAACACGATTTACTGACTTTAGCACTGTATATTGGGGTCTGTTGCAGGCTGTTCTTTGTGTTCTCCATATATATACAGTATATGTGTTCTCTCTCTCTCTCTCTCTCTATATATATATATATATACGCCCCTGAGGAAGGTCCTATACAGGACCGAAATGTTGGATTTTTGTGCCTGTTTTTCTTTAATACAATTGTTCTGTGCATTACTACCCTGAGTGCTGTTTTTGTCTCCCATTGGGTCACAACATTTTTATATATATATAATATATATATATATATATATATATATATATATATATATATATACAAACATCACAGCTTGCACTCAATGTACTGGTTCATATAGACAGGTTCTAGTCTCAAATAATAGAAATACAACATTACCATTCTCTCGTCCGGTAAAGAAAGACTGCACTTGGTTCAGTAATCATGAAAATCTGTATTGGGCATCTGAATAGAAAAGATAAACCACCCAATCCGACGTTTCGGTCCTGGAATAGGACCTTTCTCAAGGGGGTGCATATATATAGTGCAGAATAAATGAGTTCTTCAGTATTAGGTGATACCCTTTTTATTGGACTAACAATTTATGTCACAGGACAAGCTTTCGAGAGTTATCCTCTCTTCTTCAGGTCAAAATACTGATATACTAAGGATTCAATGGCTAAAACAGTGTAGAGGGGAAAAAAAAACAGACATGACTGTAGATAAGGTAGGGTGTTAAAAGTGTTTGAAGCCAGGGGACAGTGACAAGGAAAGGTGGGGAGGGGGAGGGATGCTGTGGGGGAGAGAAAGTGTGGATAAGAATAGAGGCAAGCAGGATAATTACAAACAATTTTGATAGGGTGTGAAAAAACCCATGTCCGCATTAAGTCCTTTGGTTTTGGTGTCAAAGAGTCTTATCATTCGGAGTTCAAATGTTTTCCGTTCCATGCTATCGCAACTGGACTAACACGGCTATTTTCTGCTTTATATATATATATATATATATATATATATATATATATATATATATATATATGTACAGTTCATTTGTTTATTTTTTCTACATATCTCTTTAAAAAATAGCTTTCTTTGGTTTTACTGTTAATGTTTTAAAATTAAAAATATCCTCACCTGGCACAATCTTTGCATGATTTTACTGTTTGTACGTCTTGTTTTTTTTTTATCGTCTTATTAAATTTGCTAATCGTTTTAATTTGAAACCAGATTTTGCCTGTTAAACTCCATAATGACATTAACTAGTAATGCAGTGTATTTTGGGAATAGTTTTTTGAGAGATACTTCCAGAATAAAATAATGAATAAATTATCAATCCATGCAGATTCATGGTTAATGACTTCTGTATACTTTACTTTCAGCCAGGGCATTTAAATCATTAAAGTGGAGGAAAGTATGACTATGTTGCCATATTATCACTTCTATTGACATTATTAGTCACAACAACAGGTTTGACAGTGACCAGGTTAGTAGTCCTTGTGGACTGGTGGCATGGTGGATGAAGGCAGTAAGAGGAATGGGGCACTGCTAGCCAGCGACCCTGGACACTGTTTTATATTTTGCCTCCTCAACAGGTCTGTTTTCTGATCATTGTTGTTCCACTCGTTTCTTCTCCAAATTCTCACAGAAACAAATACACCAGCTTCTTATCTAGTTAGCCACTACCTTCCCCTTGTCCCTTCTTAGCTCTTCATTCTTAAAACTATTTTATCTCAGCACAGACATATAAAACCTGTTAATACAATCTAGCCTTTGAATATCCTTTTTTCTTTCCAACTGCTTGAATGGCTTGCTTACACCACATGATGGCATTCTTCTTTTCCAGCTACTGTTAGTTTAATACTTGGGTAAGTACTAAGACTTCCCTCTCCACTGTACTGAAATCATGGGGTCTCTTTTCCTTTTGAAATATGTAGTGTTCTTAACACCTTTTAATACCACCCCCCCACTTTTACATAAACCTGTCCTCCAAAACTCTTCTTTGTCAGAATTTTGTTCTGTTATTGAGTGTGGGGAAAAGTTATATGTATTGAACCATGTTTGCTGTATTTCATGTGCACTATAAGGTAAAAAAATTTGTACGGTATTTTTGTGCTAATAATAAAACAGAATGCCAAAGTTGGTAGTGAAAGAAATTAAACTCAGAGGGTAGTGGGTGCCGACTGTCAGCAATGAAGAAAGGTTTGTTTTCTTTATATCTTCTCATGTTTGAGAGTAGAGTAAGGGGCCGCTGTATAGATGGCTGATGGTGACACAGTAAACATAATACCCATATGTATTCCAAAAACCCAAAACAAAGTGTGCATAAGATCAGTCCTAATTGCATGGTGCTGGAAAGATCCTCATTATACACAGCAATGCTTGAAATCAAATATAAAGAAAGGGGCAACGCAATAGGATTTTCAATTAAAACTTTCAGATGTGCAACATTTTTGAAGTTCACAAATCAGGTCAAATTTGTTAATTTTTTCCAAGACAATTTTTTTTGCAAAAACAGCAAGCATTTTTCTGCAAAGCATTAAAGTCAATGTGCCCTTTGAAAACTGCTATTTACTACCATTTAACTGTGGGGATGTGACTGTAGCACCTGGTGGCCACAGGGATTATTATTGCTGAGGATCCAAAAATGGATCACCGGCAACTGCTTGTAGCCACAGAATTTAGATTTTTTTGTTGCAGGGAAAAATGTTTGGCTACATCTGTAAAATCAATGACTGTAGTTTAATAGTAGGACTCTCTGCAGACCGCTCTGTACACACAAACACACACTCTGCAGCTCTATACACACACACACTTAAGCTCTACACACACACACACACAAAACACACTGCAGCTCCTGCCCCTGATCTCCTCCCCCCCATGCCCCCGATCCCCGCTTGCTGCCCTGGGGTGTCCACCACCTGGGATGCGGGAGATGGGCACGGGGGGGGGGGGGTGGGTTGTGTTGCGTGGTCGTGGTCGTGGCTGTGCACGTGGGTGGGGTGGTGGTGGTTCCCATTCCCACGCTTGCGGGCGGACAGTGAGGGGGAAGCTGACGGGCACGAACGGGGTGGGGAGGCTGGAGAGCTGAGTCTTGGCGCTTCCCCCCTTACTCCACTGTGTGTGTGTGGAGGGGGCTTCCCCCTCCCCTCTCTCCCCCACAAATGCTACCAACTGCCGCAGGAAGAGTTGGGAGCAAGATGGCCGACACTGCTCCGTGAGGGAGGGTGAGGTGCCTGTTTTCCTGCCGACAGATCCTCCGGAGCTGACACCGGCTCAGGGGAACACCGAGCAGAGGCATCAGCCGAAGAGATCTGCTCCGGAGATAGAGGGAAACGGGGTGAGTGATGTCAT